>NC_050097.1:103981556-104284587 GCF_902167145.1 Zea mays
TGTTGTGCTGTTGTGTTCGTATTCATATTTTTAATTGAGTACCATCGTTTGAAGATATTCGTGTTTTATTGATTACATATGTTGAGTTTGTGGTTTGATCATGTTACTCAAGTGGTTATTATCACTACAAAATGACCCCCCCTTTTGCAATGCATATATGTGTTGGTACAAGCCTATATAAGCGTTGATAGGGTCTATACCAACACATAATTATGTGTTGCCTATACTGCCGTTGCTAGGGGCTACTGCAACGCTTATACATACGTTGGTAAGTCATATAAATAAGTGTTGGTAAACTGCAACAGATTTTTATAAGATACAACAACGCTTACATGTGTTGGTGCCGCCCATGACTATCTCGTCATCATAGGATGCTACAACGTTTAGATTTAAGTTATGGCAACATTTTTATGTGTTGCAACCAATAACTAAATATTTTAATATTTTATTTTGAGGTTAAGAGTATAACATGCTAAACAATGCACATTTGATATTTCTATAATCATCCAGACACACATGGCAAATAAGAAAAAATAATATATATTAAAAATCAATAGTTGCATTACAAGAAGTTGATACATAGTTTCATATATAATATATGTTCGAGACACTTTTGGTAGGATAAAAATATAATTACATATGACTCATAGTCATCGGTGATCTAGATCCTAAATAAACCAATAAGCAAAACAAATATCCATATGCAGCAAGCCCTTGCATCTTCATAGTGTTCCAGGTTCAGAACTGAAAAAATGAAGCACAGAAAAAATATAACAGGTTAATATATACAAAATAAAAGGAATAAGTAATGCAAAGTTGAGAAAAGATGTGCAAATATCGTGTTTCAAAGAAGGGGGTGAAAAATATTATAGCACATAAATTCGTACAATGGGATACATGTATAGCCTAGACTGATCTAATCATTATTTCTTATTTCTGCACAGTCCCTGCCTCTTTGCCTTCGGCATCCAAACTTCAGCTCCAAGCCCTGCACAGCTGCACAACACTACCCCATCATGTCATGGCAAGGTGAGCCCAATAGTGCAAGGGCAACACATTAGTGATAGGAAGATTGGAAACAAATTTAGACATCGGCCATGATGTTTTTGCCGTCTTTTGCTTGCGCTCCTCACCAAATGCCCAAAGCTCTCCTAGGACTAATGCACTTGATTATTAACTAGTAACAGAATAACTTTTGCACCCTAGTATGGTTTTAGTTAGTTTGGCATATATGAGTGATGGCTTGTAACACATGGATGGCCTTACCCAATATTACAATAAAGCAATGCAATTTAACAGAATAAGTTCTCTGTACTCAAACACTGAAATGTTATGTTCTTTCCTTTCAGAGATCACAGAATACTACAATTAATCTTGGACTTCCTTTCAGCATAAATTTAACTGAACTTGCTCATAGATCACTACAAGGGTCAAGTTCTCTGTACTCAAACACTGAAACATAGATAATTAAACACTGAAAGATAGGGACACTGGAAACCTTCCCCTGGTATTGGATGACTTTTACATATAAGTGATGGTGTGTTCAAGAGCTAAACGACATGCTGTAAGATGAAATTGTGGAAATATAGAACACTTCTAGAAAGTTGATCTGCCTGTGTGAACTTCAGCATGTGTTTATGAAAATGTGTTTGTGGTTGTCCATAACTGAAAGTGTATGTGTGTTGCTGGTTTCAGTCTGTTTCTTTCAGACTGAACTAAAATTGGGTTGTTGTGCTCTGGCAGTTTCTGTCTTCAGTTTTAAATTCAGTTTGTTTGTGCACTGAAACTGAATTTTCAGTTCGACACCACATAAACTGAATCCAGAACAGAAGACAGTCTGTTTGTGCACTCGAACAAGAACAAATTCAGTTGTTCTTTCAGCTCGAATGAAGCAATAAGTCGTGGTCCATTGGAGCGAAGCCCATGATTTCAGACTTCTTTTTCTACATTATGACTGCTCCTGATGAATCAGGTCAAATGACAGAGAAAAGAAAAGAAGCAATGACCTACAATGATATCATGGAGCTCTCCACCCATCACAAAATCCAGCACCATGTAAATCCTTGTTTTACTTCCCATCACCTATTATAAGGGGAAAACAATCCAAATAAAATGGTTGACATGGAGGACATGCATTCCGATACAGCAAACTGAATTCTGAAAAAAGAATATATGTGTTTTTTCCATTGAAAGTTAAAGCTTTATTTACCTCGTGCAGGAAAACAACATTGTGATGTTGTATTAGCTTCATCATACAGAGATCTCCCTCCTAATTTGCTATGCAGTTCAGATATATGGAAAACAGTGAAATCTAAGGAAGTACTAGTGCAAATAGTTAAAGTCTTGATGACACTCTACCTGACCAGCTAGTTTTTTCTTGTGAACCTTTGCCTTGACGAGGACCTTGACAGCCACATGATCCCCGGTGTCCATGTTATGAACATTTAAGTAGTCTGAACATTTTGAATAGATTCAGGATATATCATGATATGAATATAGTTCTTACAAACAAGATTAAAAGTGTACCATCATCAAGTTGTGAGGTAGCCACAAGGATGAACCAAGTTGAACTTGAACATAACAAATTCTGTTTTGTAGCTCCTTTTCTGTAGCTTTCATGCAGATCCTGGAACTCATCATCATCTTGCTCCCCCTATATTGAATATAGATAGTAGATTCATAAAACTTTAATATTGTATGAAAGTTCATGATAATGAATTACTACCATTCTATAATTGTGTCACCGTTATGCATCCTATAATATTGACTAGATATGACTATTGGAAGGATTTCTGTCAGCAGATCAATTGATCATCTCTATATAATTAGACTAGATGTGTACATGGAGATGCATAAAGCATGCTACAAGTTAAAAATGCCGATCGGAGCCATGTACACAGGAATAAATGTACTGTTTCAAGTAGTACCCAAAGACCATCGCACCACATCAGTGGCGGAGGACGTGACAAAATCAAGGTGTTGCTAACGCACTACGAAAAAAATTCACTATACACCAAAGTAATTCATGGCTAGGAAAGTAATTCACAACACAATTTAAAGAGATCCTTTTTGTTAAATAACTACTACGGTGAAGCAGGATGAACAAAGCTTAACACTAATGAGACATAAAGCACTTAAAACATTAATCCACACAACAAAAATAGTACACACTGAATACCAAGTACAACAGTTACCAAAGTATCATCATAAACAACAATTCTATCCTATATAAAGTCAAGTATTGTTTGGCACAAGATAATGTTTTCCTGAAATCTAGAAGGAAGCTATAGTTGGTTCAATATAAATAGAATCAAACGTTCTAAAGTCTATTCTTCATAGAGAAATTACAACATACCTTAAAGGATAGTTAACCATCAACATGTTATTCTTACGACAGAAAATTGTTTATAGTATGAGAATTGATTCCCAAGTTAATGCGCGCGCTTTCACTTTGGAAATTCAGAACAACAGTGATACTGATACCCTGAAGCCTTTTGAAGTATCAGAAACTTAACTGAATTGTAAAATAAATGAAAGTGTAAATGCAAGGCAACAAATCTAAGCAGAAAACACCAATCAGACAAGCTTGCAGCATTCACGCTGCGACGGAGCGAGAAACCGAGCACCGAACAGCACGCAACAGAGCTGTAGAGGCAAGCGAGCTGCGAGCAGCGGAGCAGGCAGCACGCAAGTGCAGCAGCACGGTAGCAGAGGCAGCCAGGCACGCAGGCAGCCAGGCGCCCAGCCGGCAGCCGCCTAGGCCTAGCCAGGCGAGCAGCCAGCGGGCAGGAGCGCCGCAGCGACCAGCAGCCGAGCGGGTGAGCGCCGCAGCGGCCAGCAGCCGAGCGGGTGAGCGCCGAGCAGCCGAGCAGAGCTGCTGCGCGGTGCGCACTGGGCTGGCAGGAGCGCAGAGCGCTGGAGGCTTGGTCGCCTGGGGCTGGAGGCTGGCTGCCTGGCTGGAGCGGTCGAGCGGCACTACGGCAGTGTGCGACGGCGGCGAGCGACGGGGCTTGCGGTTGCGGGCAAACGACGGATAACCTGATCTTTATTTGGGTCGTCCTAAGGTATTGCCCACGCAATACTGAGCCATACTAGGCCCTCCGCCCCTGCACCACATGGGATCCAAACTGAAACAGAGATGCAGCGTGCAAAGACCATCGCAACACATGGGATCCAAACTAAAACATAGCTGCAGCGTGCAAGAGAGACATAGTCCAGGGACATACCTGAACAATGGCAACAACAAAAATGGCAGACCCGTTTAAAAGCACCTACAGGACCTACTATGACCTGCGGCAAGAACAAAAAAATAGGGAAGGAATCAAGCACAACAGGTAGGAACATGTTCAGTTTCTATTGGTGCATAGTTGCTCTTGGATTGCAGAAGTAGTAATTAAACAGAGTGAGACTCAGATCTGCCACCAATGCCTGCCATGCATATGGTGTCTGCAGATTTCGCCATGCCTCTGTCCCTAATGTAGCCGTAGCATCCTAGTAACCGTAACAAGAACATGCTTCAGATCTGTTTGTTATCATGAAATTAGAAATTTATATGTGTGCAAATTTACACTACCAAGCCTTGTTGTGCCATGACCATGAAACCATATTTGTCATCGATAAGCAAGAAACCTTAAATTGACAGTAAATCACAGCAATAAGTAGAGCATTGCTGCAGAAATAAATTGAGTAAATCACAGCAAGAAATCAGTAGAGCATTGCTGCAGAAATAGAAGGCTCATAAGCAACAAGAGATGGCCACCAGATGGAAGAACCTAAAACAAATTGAGAAGTATTTCGATGGCCCTAAGTTTTCTGGAGAAGCACGAACCTTGGATTTTTCTTCTTGCGGAGTATTTCGAATAGAGCAAATTCTTGGAATATTCGACGAGCGGAACCGACACCTGATACATCTTCAGCCACAGTGCCTCTGCCAGGCGGCCGCGCTGGGCCCTCCTGCCGCGTCGGACTGCTCGTGAGGAGGTGGTGGTGTCTTGGAGGAGGGGGATAAAGTTCCGCTCGGAGCCGCGGCTGATCCGAGCTGGCAGCATGACGGCGGGTTGGGGAGATTGGGTCTCGGTGGCCTGAGTAGCACGACGATGTTTGAGGAGGGAGGGAGGGGAGCGGCGGGCAGGGGGAGATTGGGTTTGGGGTTCCTCGCGGCGGCCCAACCACCGTGGCGTCTTGAAGCATCGCGCCCTATCGTGGGAGTGGGATGGAGACTTCACGTGGTGCGTGGATGAGGGCAGAGAGGGCTCGTGTACCATTGGCGAGCAATCTTATGGTCATAATTTTAGAGGAGACATGTACCTCGGGAGGCAGCTTTAATTTGCTCCCACGGTTAATATAATGTGGGATTACAAGCTTTTACTAGACTCTACAAAATAATAGAGAGAAATCAAGTTGGGTATATAAAGATGATATAGAATCGTGGAAAGGCAGAAACATAGGAAATACTAGTAAATTTTTCTTTCGTATTACTAGAACCAATAAACATACTCCCCTAATCTGAATTTATAGGTTGTTTGGCTTTTTTCACACCAAATTTGACCACCTCGTCCTATTAAAAAATTATGAAAGTATGGAAAAAAATAAACCACAATAAAAACAAATAGTAATTAGGAATTTTTTAAATAAGACGAGAAAGTCAAACTTGGTGTCGAAAAAAATCAAACGATCTATATATTGAGACGAAGAGGTACTTTGTAAGTATCAATACCAATATACTAATTTGCATAAATATTGCATATAATGCTTGCAACACATGATAAGTGTTGCTAGGTAACATGAATACTATGGATGACACTTGCAACACATGACAAATATTGTTAGGTGACATAAATACTATGAATGACCCTTGCAATGCATAACAAACGTTGCCAAGTAATTTTGATATTCCACGGATGACACTTGCAACGCATGGTAAACGTTGCCAGTTGATTTTCTTGCAACATATAAATATTTGTGTTGCTAGCATCCGTTGCCAACTAATTTCTTGCAACACATAAACCATTTTGTTGCAATGTATGCGTTGCTATAGGGGTGTTTGTGTTGTAGTGTATGTGGAATGGGTGGAAGTATATGTCTAGCACATTTTATTTGGGAAGAACTCATGTTGTTGTCATGCATAATGCATTCATTATTCATTGCATGGAAGTTCGTCGTGATCTTATGGTCCGACCGTACCGGTACATTGAGCATCATATGTTGCCCGAGAAGGGGTATGATGCAGCTTCATATTACTGCATCTGTAGCCATGTGCATTCATGGGAGAGGTGTGGAATCTATTATGTGGATTTTTACATTGTGATTCTTCTTGGCGTTAAGTAATTAGTTACTTGCTTACTTGCTGCAAATTATTATTCAAGAAGGAAGTTTTGAACTACGTGGTTGTTTAAGCACAGTTGGTTTACATTGTCCAATTGTTGTTTGCTCTGTTTACATGCTGAGATGTGTCATCTCACTCTTGCATTGTTTGATGCAGGCACCTGATTTCTGCTTTGGGAAAAGAGGGATGTAGCAGCACGACCACTACACCTTTAATAAAGGAACAACTGCTTAATAATGTTGTTAATCAGGGAGGGTCAAGTCTAGGGAATTATTATTTTCTAGCTTTTCATGGTGGTTGAGTTGTTTTTGGGGTGGGCTGAGTTACCTATCCTTTTATTTGTTCATGAATGTGTTTTACCACTTTGCATTTAGATTCTACTACGTGAATTATCTGTCTTTTATATCCTGTATGAACTCCATGTTTCCCCCCTTTGTTATGCTTCTTTCAAGGGAGGTGCTGCCGGATTTTGCAATACTTTCTCTCTTTATTTCATTTCTTGTGTTGCATAAGTTTAGTGGGAAGGGTATTTGGTAATATCCAATGTGTGGGACCAGTGGGGGGTGTTACAGTTGGTATTAGAGGAATAGGCTGTAGGTCCTAGCAAGTGGAGTAATAATAAATTGACACACTGCACATGTAGGATGGGATTTCTGCTTTACTATTGATATGTTATGTTATTGTCTGTGCTAGTTTGACATTATCTAAAGAAATGCTATGCCAATCTTATTTACTTATTATTCTCACCCATATGGCTGCAGCTATGCCGCCTCGTAGGGCTCGGGGTAGTCCGCAAGTTCCTAGTGGGGACTCGATGAGTCTGGCGACAATGTTAGCCGCGATGCAGGCCATGCAGCAGGAGTTGGCCATTCTAAGGCAAGCTATTCCTGTTGCCCCTGTGGGTGCTGCTCAGGGTGCTGGTGGTGGAGGAGTGCCCAGGGGCGATGTCCCTGCGGGTGCTGCTCCAGGTGGCCGGGCCGAGGTGCCTCTTCTAGTCAGTGGTCTTTCTCTGATGCAGTGGATGGGCATGAAGTTGGATTCTTTTGATGGCAGTGGTACTCCGGTTGAGGCGGCAGATTGGCTGACTTACGTGGAGGATAAGATGAATGTCTTCGAGATTGTGTATGGAGATCGGGTTCGCTTTGGCACACAGCTGCTGAAGGGAGAGGCTCAAATTTGGTGGAGAGGCGTGCAGGAAGCGCACTCCTCCTCACCAGGAGTCCTGTCTTGGGATGTCTTCATCAGGCAGTTTGAAAGGAGATTCTACCCGGTCACCTTCCTGGAGAAAATGAAGATTGATTTGCAGTCCTACAAGCAGGAGAAGAAGTCTGTCACAGAGTATGAAGTGGGCTTCAACAAGATGGTCCGCTTTGTCCCTCATGTGGCTTATAATGAGATGGAGAAGGCGAGCCAGTTCCGTCAGGGTCTAAAACCTTCTATCAGGCATGCACTAGGAGCCTTTCCGTTGGTGGACTTCCGTACTACAGTGGAGCAGGCACTGGGTGTAGAGATGCAACACCAGTATACCATGGAGTCACAGAAGTCTTCGGATGTTGATCAGCCTCGTGGCCAGGACGCGAGGAGGGGCAACATGGGAGGTCCAGCCCACAAGAGGGGCAAGTCTCAGCATCAGCGCCACCATCCGTACCGTGGCAAATCTTCTGACTCGGGTACTTCGGGAGGAAGTACTTAGAGGTTTCGGGCTGTTCCTAAGCCCGGGCTGGGGCTGGTGTGTTTCCGTTGTGGTGATGTGCATCGCCGTGCAGAGTGCCAGTGGAGTGGCAGGTGTTCTATCTGCAGTCAGGACCACAAGGATGTGGTGTGTAGGAGGAATCCTAATGGGAAGCTCAGATGGGAGCCAGTGACTTTCTCCTCTTCTCAGGGCACTATCAACATGATGTCAAGTGCTGAGCAGCAGTTTTCAGTTCCTCTTCCTCCGCAACAGCTTTATGTGCCTGGGAGTTCTCAGATCGTGCCGATGCAGGGTTTTCCTCAGTATCTGGCCGGCCTACTCCTGCATCGTCTACGCCTATGCCGTCTCAGTTTGGAGCTCCGTGTCTGCCTCACCAGGCGGCTCAGTGGGGTTCTTCTATTAATTTCACTCCGGGAGCTTCCTCTTCTGCGGGTATTTCTGGAGCTTATGTGCTACCCACTGCGGATGGCAGAGAGCAAGGAGACATGGTGACAGGTACAATTTAAGTTGATTCGTTTGTGGTCCATGCTCTTTTTGACTCTGGCGCTAGCTATTCGTTTGTTTCGGAGGATTTTGTGTCGCGGGCTGGTCTTTCGGTGCAGAGGTTGGGTCACCCAATTTTTGTTAGTTCTGCTAATGGCTCCATTAGTAGCTGTTCAGTTTGTCAGGGGTGTTCTGTCATTCTTGCTGATGAGGTCTTTTCGGCCAATCTGGTTCTGATTTCCTTGGGGACATTCGATGTTATCTTGGGTATGGATTGGTTATCCCAGTATCGCACAGTTATATCCTGTTTTTGGAAGACAGTGTTATTGCAGGTACCGTCGGCTAAATAGGTGGTATTCTTGGGAAGTTCCCCAAAGTTCACGTTATCCTTGTTGGCGCAATTGCTTCCGGATCGCCGGTCAAGGAAGTCGAGGATCTTTTTCTCCATGGTGGTGGAGGGTGAGGCTGCCTTGCGGGTGCAGGACATCTGGGTGGTGTGTGACTTTGCTGACGTGTTTCTGGTAGAGCTTCCAGGCATTCCTCCGGAGCGCGATGCAGCTTTTGAGATTAAGCTAATTCCGGGTACACAGCCTATTCATAAGGCCCCGTATCAAATGGCCCCAAAGGAGCAGGTTGAATTGAAGCGGCAATTGGATGATCTGCTGGCTAAGGGTTTCATTAGGCCTAGCAGGTCTCGATGGGCTTCCCCAGTATTGTTTGTTGAGAAGAAGGATAAAAGCAAGTGGCTATATGTGGATTATCGCGCTTTGAATCAAGTGACAATAAAGAATAAATATCCGCTCCCCCGTATTGAGGTCCTCTTTGAACAGTTGAGGGGTGCCCAGGTGTTCTCCAAAATTGATTTGAACTCGGGTTATCATCAATTGAGGATTCGTGAGGAGGATATTGAGAAGACCGCTTTTTGCACCAGGTATGGGCATTATGAGTTCATAGTCATGTCTTTTGGCTTAACTAATGCCCCTGCTACTTTTATGGAAGCAATGAATATGATGTTGCATGAATTCCTGGATGACTTTGTGGTCGTGTTCCTGGATGATATTATGATTTATTCAAAGACCAAGGACGAGCATGAGCCGCATCTCCGTCTCATTCTGGGTGCCCTAAGGAAGAACCAGTTCTATGGCAAGTTGAAGAAGTGTGCCTTTTGGCTGTCCGAAGTGGCTTTCCTGGGGCACGTGATTAATCAACAGGGCATTGCGGTTGATCCCAAGAATGTTGCGGCTGTGGTGAAGTGGAAGAGACCCTCTAGTGTCTCTGAAATCCGAAGTTTCTTGGGGCTTGCTGGATATTATCGGCGCTTCGTACCAAATTTTTCCAGCATTGCTAAGCCTTTGACTAGACTCTTGGAGAAGGGTGTTCTCTTCGTCTGGTCTGGCGATTGCGAGGTCAGTTATCAGACATTGAAGAGCAAGTTGGTGGATGCCCCTATCCTAGCTTTGCCTGAGAGCGGTAAGCGTTTCACAGTTTATACGGATGCTTCGCGTATTGGTCTTGGCTGTGTGTTGATGCAGGAAGGCAAAGTGATTGCTCATGGCTCAAGGCAGTTGAGGAAGCATGAGGGGAATTACCCAACTCATGATCTTGAATTGGCCGCGGTGGTTTTTGCTCTAAAGTCGTGAAGGCATTATCTTTATGGCGAGGCTTGTGACATTTACACCGATCATAAAAGTCTCAAGTATATTTTTACTCAGAAGGAGCTGAATTTGAGGCAGCGTCGGTGGCTTGAATTGATAAAAGATTATGATTTGTCCATTCATTATCACCTGGGGAAGGCTAATGTATTGGTTGATGCCCTTAGCAGGTCCGGGGTTCCAAAAGTGGCCTTGCCATTGATCGCTGATCTGGACCGTTTGGGGATGCTTTGTGTTATGTCGGCACCGCTAGCGAGGAGACTCGGATGCTTATTCAATCCTCCCTCATGGAGAGAGTGTGTGTGGCTCAGCAGCAGGATCGTCTATTGCAGGAAGCTCGAAAGAGGGTTGGTGATGGTAAACCACGGGGGTTCACCGTTGATGAGAATGATTTGGTTCGTTTCAGGGGCCGTCTTTGTGTGCCTCAGAAATCAGAGGTGAAGATGGATATCTTGAGAGAAGCTCATAAAATGCCTTACACCGTTCACCCTGGCGAAACCAAAATGTACCGAGATTTGAAGCAAAACTTCTAGTGGAAGCGGATGAAGGTTGACGTTTCTAAGTATGTGGCCGCCTGTGAAGTATGTCTGCCCGTGAAGGCCGAGCATAAGCGGCCTGTAGGTTTACTGAAGCCATTAGAAATTCCAGAGTGGAAATGGGAGCATATCACCATGGATTTTGTGGTGGGTCTACCTCGTTCCCCTTGGGGCAGGGATGCTATATGGGTGGTAGTGGATCGCTTGACTAAGTCTGCGCATTTTATTCCCATGAAGACCACAAAATCAGCTTCAGATTTGGTTCCCTTGTATATGAAGGAAGTAGTCAGGCTTCACGGGGTACCTAAGTCCATTGTTTTTGATCGAGACTCCAAATTTGTATCTAAATTCTAGGAGGGTCTTCACAGTGCATTGGGCACCAAGCTTTCACTTAGTGTCGCTTTTCACCCTCAGACTGATGGTCAGTCAGAGCAAACGATCCAAACTTGGAAGATATGTTGCGTGCTTGTGTTTTGTCATGGAAGGGTAGCTAGGAGGATCATCTTGCTTTGGAAGAGTTTGCTTATAACAACAAATACCAGGCTAGCATCAAGATGACACCATTTGAGGCTTTGTATGGCAGGCAGTGTATCTCCCCTCTATGCTAGGAGACTTTGGGATAGAGATCCCTGGTTGGTCCTGATTGGGTTCATCAGACTTCTGAAAAGGTTCGGGAAATTCGTCAGAATATTTTGGCAGCTTACAGCCGTCAGAAGAGTTATGCTGATGTGAGGAGGCGGGATCTGGAATTTGCAGTGGGTGACCAAGTCCTTCTCAGGGTATCACCTACTAAAGGAGTTGTTCGGTTCGGTGTCTCTAGAAAGCTCAGCCCGAGATACATTGGACCGTTCACTATCTTGGCCCGAGTGGGCAGCCTAGCTTATCGCTTGCTACTGTCGGATTCCATGGTAGGGGTACACCCGGTTTTTCATGTCTCTATGTTGAGGAAGTTCTTGCGGGATCCGGACCATCAGATTGAGATGGAACCAATTGCTGTGCAGCAGGACTTGACTTTAGAGTGTCGTCCGGTGCGTATATTGGAATTCTCGGAGCGTGTATTGAGGAAGAGATCAATTAAGTATGTCAAGGTCTTATGTACTAATCAGTCTGAGCGCGAGGCTACGTGGGAACTTGAGGAGCTGATGCGGCAGAAGTATCCGGAACTTTTCGTCGTGGGTAAGTGTTGTTGATTCGTTAATCTTTCCTTTTGTCGTTCCGATAGAAGCGTCAGAATTCGAGGTCGAATTCTTTTTAAGGGGGGTAGAGTGTGATACCCGGTTTGCAAAGAAGAGAAGTTGGAGGTTATTCTTTTCTTTGTTTTTTTTCTCATTCGGTTGATGCGTTTTGGGGATTTGGAATTTGTGGTAAACATTCACCAGTAGGGCAGTAGAATTTCTTTGGTTAGGCGTTTGCGACGGGGTCGGGAGCTGTCGCGTGGGCGAGATGGGCCGCGAATCTTGATTCGGCCCACTAACCTCCCCTAACCCTACCGCCCTCCCCCCTAACCCCCCTTATTTTGTGCAGCCGCCCCCCATTCCCCCTAACCTTTGGCCGCTGCACCCCCTCCCATCTCCTCCTCCCTGAAACCCTTGCAGCCACACCACCTAACCCTAGCCCCCCCCCATCTCCTCCTCCCAAGGTGCCATTCCTTGCCGCTCGGATCTACGTCGCGTGGTGCAAATCTCCAATTGTTTTCGGTGGAGGGAAGAAGGGAGGAAGGAAAGGAGGAGAATCCAAGGTGATTTTTGTGTTTATCTCTTGTTCATTTGTGCTGCAATCCAATTGATTAGATGTTGCGTATGCGATTTGGTAGAGGGGTTGTCCAGAATTTTAGGGGGTGGACGAACAGCAGTAGTTCTAGCAGTTTCTGGGCATTTTTCGTGGGAAATTAATGGGAATCAGTTTGGGAATCATGTAGAACTTTGGCATACCATTCCAACGAGTATTTATGCGCTCAATTCGGAGTTATAAATTAAAAGATATCGCTGTTTGAATCCGGGTATGTGGCTGTCCAAAAAAAACTGATTTTCAGGTGGACGAACAGCAGCAGTATTAGCCGTTTCAGGGATTTTTTCGTGAGTAATTAGTGTTAATCAGTATGAGAATCATGTAGGTCTTTGTCTTACCTTTCCAACAAGTACTTATGTGCTCGATTTGGAATTATATTTTAAAAGTTATCGCTGTTTGAATCCGGGTATGTCGCTGCCCAAAAGAGAAAAAAAACAGATTGCAGGTTTTATCTTGTGGACCGTTATGGGGTAATTAGATGTTGGAATTTAATCATAAATTGTATAAAAAACTTGTAGGGAATTTTATGTGTTGTCTCTGGAGTTTTTGTTTGTCACCACTGCTGTCTTAATTTAAAGTTATGGAATTGTTAAGCAGCGTCGCTGCAGTTTGGTGGGTGTGGGGAGAATTGTTACCCGCGGCGGGGTTTGAGACTACGCGTAGGTACGGCGTTGTTTTTGAGGCTTATTATGTGAAATGGGTGCACTATGTTGGGTGTTAAAAATAGGTGGTGGACTTCGGGATCGTACTTAGCGATTTGCCCAAACTTCCGGTGAAGGCAAGTAAAATAGTGATGGTTATTCCGTCTGTCGTATGAAGAGTCTTATACTTGATTATGTTGTGATGTTGTGTTCATATTCATATTTTTAATTGAGTACCACCGTTTGAATATATTCGTGTTTTATTGATTACATATGTTGAGTTTGTGGTTTGATCATGTTACTCAAGTGGTTATTATGTGGAATGGGTGGAAGTATATGTCTAGCACATTTTATTTGGGAAGAACTCATGTTGCTGTCATGCATAATGCATTCATTATTCATTGCATGGAAGTTCGTCGTGATCTTATGGTCCGACCGTACCGGTACATTGAGCATCATATGTTGCCCGAGAAGGGGTATGATGCAGCTTCATATCCTTAGAGATATGAAGGCAGAAGTCATTACTGCATCTGTAGCCATATGCATTCATGGGAGAGGTGTGGAATCTATTATGTGGATGTGGATAGTGTGGATTTTTACATTGTGATTCTTCTTGGCGTTAAGTAATTAGTTACTTGCTTATTTGCTGCAAATTATTATTCAAGAAGGAAGTTTTGAACTACGTGGTTGTTTAAGCACAGTTGGTTTACATTGTCCAATTGTTGTTTGCTCTGTTTACTTGCTGAGATGTGTCATCTCACTCTTGCATTGTTTGATGCAGGCACCTGATTTCTGCTTTGGGAAAATAGGGATGTAGCAGCATGGCCACTACACCTTTAATAAATGAACCACTGCTTAATAATGTTGTTAATCAGGGAGGGTCAAGTCTAGGGCATTATTATGTTCTAGCTTTTCATGGTGGTTGAGCTGTTTTTGGGGTGGGCTGAGTTACCTATGCTTTTATTTGGTCATGAATGTGTTTTACCACTTTTGCATTTAGATTCTACTACGTGAATTATCTGTCTTTTATATCCTGTATGAACTCCATGTTTCCCCCCCTTGTTATGCTTCTTTCAAGGGAGGTGCTACCGGATTTTGCAATACTTTCTCTCTTTATTTCATTTCTTATATTGCATAAGTTTAGTGGGAAGGGTATTTGGTAACATCCAATGTGTGGGACCAGTGGGGGTGTTACACTATAAATAGATGAACAGTACCCTCGTACTGTTCATGGTGACTTGTACTCGCTTGTGCATCACGCTTGTATTTTTGTCTTCTGTCAAGCCAAAGGTACAAATGTAATTCGATATTGTTCTTATTCATTCATAATTATATAATAAAGGATATACTATGATGTCGTATAATTATCCACGTTATTTCTCATGTTTCATATGCTTCGTCTTTTATTGATATATGTTGTGATGATGAAGGTACATCCTTCATAACCTTCGTCCGAAGATCATTATATCCTTGGGGAAATAATGCTTCGAAGGGCGAAGGGCATTAACCATTAACCTATTTTTTGTGTTGCCTTGTTCTTAATTCATAGCATTTGAGAACAAGTCCCCAACATTGGCGCCCACCTCCGGTGTACCCACTTCCACAACCTTCGGCAAAGCACTGACCTTCGTCATGCTGTCGAAGAAGATAACAGCGCCAGAGGCTGCTGCACTACAGCCACTAGACACAAACCAGGAGACTCTCTCTCTCTGAGAGGCTTGAAGCTAGAAGAGAAAGGCCACCAGTCCAGCATTCCAGGAGGAGGAGTTGGACCAAGAGATCAGGGACATGGAAATCATCCATCAACAAGTGCAAAGGAAAAAGAAGAAGATGGCTCGGCTGGCCGATCTTCAAAGGAAGATCGATGAAGCTACTGAGGAAGTGCGTCAGCTTGCTCAAGGTGACCAAGACCAAAGGCCCCAACACAGGGAGCTTCGTCAAGAGGGCCTATTCAACGAAGATGGATGGTATGATGATTTTAATCATGATACCTTTACTTTTGATGATGCTTCTCCCTTAGCAGCAAATTGCAGGCTATCCCATGGCCACAATCCTACAAGCCACCCCAGCTACCCATGTATGATGGGCACTCGGACCTAAAGTAATTTTTGATGAGCTATGATGCAACAATATCCTCATATGGAGGCAATGCAACTGTCATGGCAAAGTCCTTCGTCATGGCAGTCCGGAACGTAGCCCAGACATGGTATTCTTCTCTTCGGCCAGGGACAATCACGTCGTGGCAGAAGCTCAAGGACATGCTAGTTACCAGTTTCCAAGGCTTTCAAACGAAGCCAGTCACAGCTTAGGCCTTGTTCCAATGCACGCAAGACCATGAGGAATACCTTCACGCGTATGTCCGAAGGTTCTTGCGACTGAGGGCACAAGCGCCCACAGTGCCCAATGAAATTGTCATTAAGGCCATGATCAAGGGTCTTCGGCTAGGACCTACGACTCAATACTTCGCCAGGAAGCCCCCTCAAACTCTGGAGAAGCTGCTTCAGAAGATGGAAGAGTACATCCGGGCTGACAACGACTTCCGCCAAAGAAGGGAGGAAGCTTACAGATTCTCTGAGATGACTAGAGGCTTCAGAGGAAGAATCCACCCTAGGCATGTCAGATCAATCCACAGCTCTAGACAGAATGACGACAAAGGAAGCCAGCTTCAGAGGCCACAATACACCTCACAGTCTTTGGGGCAGCAGCAAAGCTCCTTCAGGCCGCCAGCTCCAAGGGGTAGAGGCGCCAGGAGCTTTGGAGGAAGATATGGGGATCAGCCCAGGAAAATTTATTGGCTATTCTATGGTGAGGAAAAGGGCCATACTACAAAAATGTGCCAAATCACTATTCTGAAGCAAAAGGAGATCACAGAAGCCAAAGCTCAGAAGAATCAGCCGAAGCAGGTCTTAGACACTGCTTCGTGCCACTCTCCCTACATACCAGAATATGTGGGCAATCACCCTGCAGCCTCTGTTGCTTCGGCTAGCCATTCATAGGCTTCTTGGCCTCAGCTTCCACCGCCACCACCACTGCAACCTACATATTCCCGAAGCCAGCAGCCAGAAGGGCGCTAGCATCCTCAACAGCAACATGAATTCAGGGAGGAATCCAAAGCTCGTACAGTCAAAAGTACTGTGCCAGAATCAAAGCACATTTATTGAACGATATCCTACCTCTGAAATACCTTTATGCTCTATATCATTTTGTTTTTAATAAGGAACAAGCAATGTAAATCTAGTTTTAAGTTCTTGTAATGATTTTGCTTCTATCGAGATGGAATATATCTTCTTCACAGATTTACGAAGCTCAAAAATCGCCGAAGCTCAAAAGTCGTTCCTAAGGGAATGCAGAGCTAAAAATTGCCGAAGCTACGAAAAAGTTGTTCCTAAGGGAGCGCAGCGTAAGTTTTGTAGAAGCTACAAAAAAGTCGTTCCTAAGGGAGCGCAGTGTAAGTTTTCTGCTCAAAAGTCGTTCCAAAGGGAATGTAGAGCCAAATACCGTCGAAATATAAGGCGAAGAAGTTCAAAAGTCGTTCCTAAGGGGATGTAGAACTTATACCACCGAAATAGAAGGCGAAGAAGTTCAAAAGACGTTCCTAAGGGGATGCAGAACTTACACCGAAAAATAAACGGTGAAGCCGAAAAATAAATGGCAAAGAGATTCCAGTCGTTTCTAAGGGAATGCAGAGATTGTGTGTTCTAGAGTGGGAGTGTGAGTATGTGTCTTCGACATCATTATCATTTTGCATCATATCATCACATCATTTCGCATAGCATCACATCATACATCATTTTGCATCAATGACACAAGAATGGAATACGGAGCTGATTTTCGGAAAATATTGTCAAAGTTGCACAAAGTAAGCTTTGAATTACAGCTTCGTCAGCCTGCACACAAAAGAGGGATCTCTCCTTCCGAAGCATGGATATCTTTATTTTTACAGACCACAGATCTCCTTTCTTTATGAAGCATGAAAAGAAGGGAAGGTGTTTTTTTGCTGAAGGCTCAAAAACGTTATGTATGTAAGTTTCATGCATCATAAAGAAATAAATTACAATAATTTACATATTCGATCCAAAGTTACACACATCAAATATTACAGCTTCGTTACAATAAAAGCACAATGTCCATTCTAGTGTCTCTTACATTGGCCATTTAAAAATGTTTTTATAATAAGTGCTAGTCTTCTTTCAGGATTTTCTCCGCAACTTCATTTAGCAATTTATTGACGACTTCGTCAACAATAGATTCAGCCATATTAATGATCTCAAGTGCTTCCTTCATTTCTGGATCGGCCAGGGGATTGGACGGTTCCGGTGGCGGAGATAATTCAGCTGAAGTGGGAAAAATTAATTAGTCCGAAGCCATAAAAACAAATGCCGAGGCTGAACATCAAAAGATATTACCTATACATTTTTCGCGCTCTGCAGCTTCTTCAGCTTGTCTCGCTTCTATCCGAGCGTCATTGGTGTCTTTTCACTTTTCTTTATAATTTCATGAGCCATCTCTCGGCCACCATTTACCCAGACATCATTATAGAATTTTCCACCCATCAAGGTTGCTTCAGCTGAAGGATCCTTCGTGTCGTCTGTAGAGAAGGCAGCTTCGGCCTGGGCCATGGTCTTGATGTGATCACATCCTGCCTTATCCAAGATAGCTGAAATCCCCCGTGCACTGGAAAACGCACATACATCTCCACGATCACTTAAGATTTCTTCAAAGCTCTCAGCCTCCCCACTTATCCATTCGATAACACCTTCAGGGTCATCTCGTATGAAGTTTTCTTCGGTAGAATAAGCACCCACGTTGGCGAAACTAGCTTTTATTTTCTTCACGCAGTCCAAGGATTTTTCAAAGCATCTTTCCTTGGATGTGTGAAGTTCTTCAACATTTTTCTCTAAATGATTTTTCCAATATTCGCTGATCTCTGGGTTAGCTTCTGCGAGTGCGCATTTTTCTTTAGCTTCTACCAGCTGTTTCTGAAGGTCTTCAATTTCAGTCTTTTGGATTTCGGCCTAAGCCTTCAAACTAGCTTCGTCTTCTTTCACTTTGTTTACCAATGAAATCAAGATTTTGTCTTTTTTCAAGACCTTCGTTTCTTAATTCGATTACCTCTGAACGAAGGTTGTTCAGAGCCATTGTATAGCCTTCATCTTCAATATTTTTCTGAGCCCTAAGCGCATTGCTAAGAATTAAGCCCTGCAAGAGGAGGATAGAATTGAGTATAGCAAATAAAATATTTCATTTTCAAATATAAAATTAGCTTTTATACCTTTATGCTATTGTATGCTAGGCTGTCAACAAGTTCGTTCTTCGATAAAATCGAAAGACCGTCTTCCAGCTTCGGGAATCCGATGCTTTTACCTATCTCCCGGCAAACGGATATGTCTTTGTTATCCGGGAGACAGTACAAAAAATCTTCTTCGCCACTGCCATTGAACACTAACGCCCCCTTCGGATATTTCAATTTTTGGGCATAGTGTTGCACTTCTAACATCTCTTCTTGGGATAGTACCTTTCCCGAAGCATGACGAATAATGTAGTCAATACTTTTGTTCGACGCTTCAGGACCAGGAGCTCCAATTTTTTCAGTTGCAATCCGCTCTGTTGATTTTTCCTTAGGGTCAGCACGCTCCAACTTGGTGGGCACTGAAGGCCCAGCTTCGGTTTCAGCCTGAATTGTTGCAGCTTCGATTTCTGCCTGCTTAGGATCAGCTTCGGGTTGCGCCTTGGAAGCTTCGGCAACTTTCCTTGTAGGAGCAGGACTCAAGGTTTTTGTTGTTGCTAACACAACATACAGCATATTTGCCGTCCTTCTCCTCTTAGGAGTTACGACAGAGCTCATTTGTACCTTCGGTACTGTTGCCTCTGTTGGAGGGCTCAAAATCTCTGGCATCTTCATTATTTTTTCAATTTTTGGCTCTTCAGCCTTATCAACCTTCGTTTCAACCAGCTTGACTGTAAGCACCTTCGGCATTATAGCCGGCTCTTCAGTGCTCTACGCAGTCAGGACAGTTTCTTTTGTTTCGGTAGCAGAAGAGGTTCCTGCGCCAAACTCTGGCACCACGGCCGATTCAATGTAACGCGGTCGGTGGGTAAGAACCTTCACCTTTTTGCCCTTCGGCACAGGCTCAACTAGGGTGGTCGAAGCAACAGTTTTCCTCTTTTTCCCCTGTCCCCGCAGCGGGTAGCGGTAATCGGGGTATACGAAGCCGATGGCATCAAAAACTCTGTTCAGTCTTTTCTTTCCCTGACCTCCAAAGGCTGCGGACAGAGCATTATCTTCTGCCTTGGAATATGCTCCAAGCAGTTCATCACTTGTAGCTTTGATACACTTCAGCCAGTCGTCGTTTGGCTCATCAAACTTCTCCCTGAATCTGAAGGTATACTTCAGCTGAACCAGTCCACCTTCGCTAGAGTCGGTGGTGGTCTCCTTCGGCATTTCCCAGCTGTCTACAAGCGGCCATACCCTGAAGGCTATATGTTCTTGAATTAAATCTCTTGTCCTAATAAAGGAGCAAACGGTGTTGAAAGCCCTCTGACACGCTTCGACTGTCTCATCAATTTCTATCTTCGGCCTTCGAAGGCCGAAGCGGGACCAAATGGGGCGCATGATGACTTCCTTAATGCCTCCCCTCACTTTCAAATCATTCTTCACATAAAACCATTCTTCCATCCAAGCTCCGGGCCATCTCTTTCGAAATGTTGGCACCGGGTGGCTTGCGTTGGGGCGAGCGATAAATCCATAACAACCGAAGTTGTTGTGGTACTTTTCTTTACCCATGGCCTTCGTCTCATATTGAAGTTCGTGCATACTGTAGAAGCACTTCGCGCTTGGCTCTAGCCCTTGACTCCTTACTGCTCAGACAAAAATCCCCATCCTTATTATAGCTTCGGTGGTAATCTGATGGAGGAAGATCTGGTAGATTTTCAACACTTCAACTACAAACTTGCTCAAAGGAAACCGAAGCCTAGCCTTGAAGAAGCTTCGGTAAATTACAACTTCGTTTTCCTCAGGGGCAGGGACGTTGTTGTCTCCACCAGCCCTCACAATAGACATGTCCCAAAAGTACCTTCCTCTCATGTTCTCAAGATGAATCTGTTTTATGGTCGATTTCCCGAAGATTGAATGACTTGGCCGCGAGGGCCGATCCTCAGAATCTTCATCCCCACTTTCCACATCATAGCTATCGCTGTCACCAGTATCTTCAGATAAACCTTCTAGTATCTCTTTAGTAATTTTCTCTATTTTTGTTTTTGCCATCGACTCAACAAATCCAGCAACATAAGGATCTACAGCCTTCTTCTCCTCAAACAGCTTCGCCTCTTTAGTCAGCTTCGTCTCCACAATAACCATCTTTTCCTGGGACATTTTTTCTCCAGACATGGTGAAAACGTGTATTTTAAACAAACATGTCTTTTAAACCAAAGCTCAGAGAGCTTGAAAATCTAGCGAGCGCTAGTGAGCAGGAGCTAAAAGATTGAGAAAATAATGCAAATGGCAGAAATAGCGTATCAAATACAGCTGGTGTGAGTTCCTATTTATACGCCCAGTGCGCTGCAAAATGGAGGGCCCCGTCTGTCATTGATTATTTCTATTCTAGCAAAGGGAAGGTGTTTTTTTGGACCTTTGGCTTAAGGCCTTCGTCCATGTCGCAGTCTGAATTCGTTATCTTAACAGATTAATACTGCGAGGGGCTACTGTTGGGGGCCTTCGTCTTCCGAAGGTCCTCAAAAACATGATTTAACAATGCTTCCCAAGTGTAATATGTGAATAAGTACCTTCGGACTCGGGTTAAAACCGTACACGATGTGAAAAGCATGGTCGAGACAAAGGCTGATGTTGCTTCGAAGCTATATGCACAAGGGAGCTTCGGCTCAATGGCGGAAAAAGGAACCGACTTAAAGGGGAAAAGGCTATCTAGTCCTCGTTGGGTTGTCCATAAGTCAATAGTAAATATAAAGGGCATGAATGTAATTTTACATAGGCTGCGCCCTGTGCCTATAAATAGATGAACAGTACCCCCGTACTGTTCACGCTGACTTGTACTCGCTTGTGCATCACATTTGTATTTTTGTCTTCTGTCAAGCCGAAGGTACAAATGTAATTTGATATTGTTCTTATTCATTCATAATTACATAATAAAGGATATACTATGATGTCGTATAATTATCCACGTTATTTCTCATGTTTCATATGCTTCGTCTTTTATTGATATATGATGTGATGATGAAGGTACATCCTTCATAACCTTCGTCCGAAGATCATTATATCCTTGGGTAAATAATGCTTCGAAGGGCGAAGGGCATTAACCATTAACCTATTTTTGTGTTGCCTTGTTCTTAATTCATAGCATTTGAGAACAAGTCCCCAACACACATCATGTACCGACCATATCCTAAATGGGAGACGAAATTCTTAGGCAAGTGGGTAATGCGTCTACGGGTAGGTTCAATCAGGTACTAGGCTTACTGATTACTATATTTCTCGGCATGTGCTTAGTACTTTCAAACGCTTGACACAAGTATCCACATGTTAATCCTTATTCCAATTCCGTCTCATGGACAGGGCAATCCCCAGGGATCCATGTCCACAGACCACATTATCCCATCATCAAGGTGAATACAATCAATCCCTGACCTCACGCGAGTTCTAGAAAATCACTCGACTTCTATTGAGATCTTTATTTAGCAAGCAACTACTCGACCTAGCTTGCTAGTATCCATTTTATTAAGGAACTTGAGTTCATGCATCTAGGATTTCAAACAACTCCCACACTTAATGCACAATACAAGCCTATAAACATAATTGCAGAAAAATAGCATAATAACGGTTATGCATAAATCAAGGGCTTGCCTTCAAGTGTTGGTGCAGCGGGGAGATCCTCGAGGGCAAGTTTAGGAGCATGCTCTTGGATTTGCTCCTGGTCAACTCCTTGCTCCGGGATCAGCATATACTCTCCATCAGCAAGGTTGAAATCTAACGAATGCAATGTATGAGATATATATGCTATGATATCCAAAAAGTTTATTTAATATGCATGGCGAAGTAACACTAAGTTACTTAGCAAAAGTGATGGTCACTTATTAGAATAAGCCTTTATAGTAGTTTGCATTTAAGGATCCAGATTAAGATTCGACCAATGGAAAAAGGGTCGATTAAGACTCAAACTACTCTCCTAAAAAATTAGTTAAGGCTCAGAAGGGTTTTGCTGAAGTCATTTGATTAGTTAACCCTTAACACTCTTTTGTTTTTTCTATTAATCTTCTAAATGGTGATTTTAACTACAATTTTGTTTTAGAAAATTCCAAAAATTCTACAAAAATTACAATGACTTATTACTGGTTAAATTAGATTGTCCTATAAATTTAGGGCCAAAAGTAATTAGGGTCTACTCTGGACAAAAAATAACAATTTCTAGGACATAGGGGCACATTATGCTACACCTCCTATCTCGAAGTGGGTAGTGCCCTAATGGGTCTTTTTCCTAGCATCTAGGTGCAATAACAGAAACTTAAGGCAAATTTCACAAAGTGATACTCATTAGGCTTTTATTGGTGATTTTCTAAAGTTACTGTTATACAAGTACCTACTCAAATTTTCTAAAGTTATTGTTAAACAAGTACCTACTGTTAAAGTGGGTAGTGCCCTACTTAAACTTTTGAACAAGGACGATGAATATTATTAGATAATGTTACTGTTAAACAAGTACCTACTCAAATTTTCTTAAACCTAGTGCAAAAAGGTTTCTATTTTTCTCCCTATTTTCTTATTTTAGGCAGTCTGCTTATTTAAATATAAACCTTAGAAAACAGTACTATAAACATATGATTTATTATTTTTGCTTGATAGTTTAAATTATACAAAGTCTAACAAAATTGGTTTCACAAATTTTGGGTTAGTATCTTTCAAGTTATGCATTTTCTAAGTTTGCCACATAATTAATACTTTGTTTAATTCTAAAGGAAACAGAAAACCAAATTGTACCTGGGCCCCTAGCTAAAACTTTAACTCTTCCGTCATAAACAAGTCCTCAGCTTACTATTCCTATGAACTATCCAACCTGTGGTCCCTCGGTTCACTGGAACAGTAGCTGCAAGGAAAAATAGGGCGGAGCACCTTACTGGTGGTGAGAGAGCTCTAGGGAAGGGGTTGTCGAGGTTGGGGGTGTCGCAAGGGTCACGCCGGTGGTCGAAGTCGCTCCGTCCGCATGCGTAGGCGGTGGAGCTCAACGGTGGCATGTGTTCTAGCAGAATGGTGGTGGTAGAGCTCGATTTGACCAGTTGGGGATCTTTACAGGATGCATGGCGGTGGTGCGATCTACCGAAGGAATCGAACTGAGGTGGGCTATGGAGGCCGGTCCACGTTCACCGGTAGAGCAACCAAGTCCGATGAACGATGGCGGTGGCACTAGCGCGGTAGCAAGCTCGGGGAATGGCTGGGGAGCTTTTCTAGGGCATAAGGAGTTTAATGGATGTCTCAGTTGGGGCTGGGGTGGAGCGGTGAGCTCTGGCCACGGTGGCCGTGCGTCGGGGAGAACGGTGGGCGGCGGAGCTAGGTTCAATGGCGAAATTCTGGTGACTAGCTATTCGGGGTGAGTTCAAGGATGTGCGGGGAGTGTTACTGGGGGTCAAAGCAGGTTTTATAGGTGCGGGCGTGGCTTGGACACGGTGGTGTCCGACAGGGGGCACAGGTTGGGCGTGCTCTCGAGTGCCAGCTCGTGTCCAACACGTGGCCATGGTTCATCTGCCCTTCTTCTCACGTGTGTAGTCTCAAATCCATGGTCGATCTTGCTGAGATTTCTATACACAACACCTTCTCCTCTTCCTGATCTAACTCTCTTGTATGGGGGTTGAAAGATATCATCCACTAGTTAGTGAGATATTGGAGGGGGAAAGTTGATCTGTCACAAGGGCTAAAACCAAGACTAAAACACTGTTTTGTCTTGTAAAAACTCCAAGTATCAAGTCCGTCTTCTGGTATGTGTTAGCTAAGGTAATTTATCACAACTTTGTTAATTAGGGCCATGAGGTTTGAGGTTTAGATCCTAATGAACATGTGGGGGTTAGTTGGAGGGCTGATTTTTGAAATAGGAAAAATCATGTTTTTCTTTTGCTTCTCATATCTTGGATATGTTTAGGGATTTCGCTAATCCTTTTTGGGGTATTACCCTTACTAACTTTTGTTAGTTATTTAGTGAGATACAACCTTTTTGTTAATGTTCCATGTCATGATAATGTGATCTAAATAGTTTCCTTATCAATTTCTTTTTGATGCACCTATTGATCTTAAGTAGAGGTGCATAGGGTTTAGTCACTTCCCCTCTTTTATTAGTATGAGATGGTTATGGTAGGACCTCTATGATGTTTAGCACTTAGCTAAGGCTTTAATCCAAGAGTGTGGTGACTTTTACCCATATAAAACCACATGTGATAATAGGTTAAAGAGTGTGTGTTGAATTAGCCAATATTGGTAACACCTGTGGTGTTACAGGTAGGATAGCCTAGCAAAATTCCCCTTATCCAAGCTCTCCTTCAACTTCGGAATTCCACACCTGGATAGAATTGGGAATACTTTGTAAGAAATAAATTCTTGCACTAAATCCCAAGTGTTGATTTGCTCAATTATAGTACTGAAGGTTACTTGGGCTACTTGCCGTAGTGACCCTAGAGCCATGCCACGAATCGATCACGTTAAGCCGAAGTTCAAACTCATTGGACTCATCAAAAAGTTCTTAAATTCATCCCTACCTTTGACATCAGCCTTCATATAGAACCACTCTATTGGGGGTCTTCTTCTTCGTCGAAGGTCCTCAAGGCAAAAACACCTTCGGCAAGACAGTACAAAGGCAGGTATGACAAGAAGACACAAGCCAAAGATGATGCGGACAAAAGCCAAAGCTACGACTGAAAGAGCTTTGGCTTGGTATTATGATAAAGGCGAAGGACGATACCGACTTAAAGAGGGAAAGACTATATAGTCCTTAATAGTTCGCATTATGATTATAATTAGTTATCAGGGACATGGATGTAATTTTGTCCGGGCTGCGTCCCATGCCTATAAATAGATGAACAGTACCCATGTACTGTTCATGCTAGACTATAATCACTCTGGTGCCACTCTTGCATTTTCACCTTCTGACAAGCCGAAGGTATCAATGTAATATAAATATTGTGGATATTTATTCATGCTTACGAAATGAGAATATAAATAATTTAACGATATATCATCATTATTTATATTCTTTTGTATTTCATGTACTTTCGTTTATATTTGTTTACTGAGATGATGAAGGTATGTCCTTCATAAACTTCGTCTGCAGATCATTATACCCGAAAGGAGATAATGTGTCGAAGGACGAAGGTCTTTAATCGTTAACAATTCTATTGCTTTCTTCTTAATGTATAGCATTCGAGAACAAGGACCAACATTGGCGCCCGCCACCGGTGAACTCACTTCCACAGTTGCGATGATGGCTTCGCACAACAACCAAGTTGTAGCACCTTCCGCCACGAAGCTGGTGCTCCCAATCACAGGCGGCTCAAGTTCTGAACCAGCCAACAAGAAGCAGAAGAAAGAAGCGCACAGAAGGGTACAACATGTTGGGGTGCAAGGACCCTTCATCAAGTCCAAGTGGTCTCATATTTCAATTACCTTCTCTCAGGAAGACCTTCAGCTCAAGGATTATCCTCACAACGATGCAATGGTCATATCTTGTGTTATCAAAGGATTTTTGGTCCACAATGTCCTGGTGGACACAGGTAGTGCAGCGGATATCATCTTTGCAAAGGCTTTCAGGCAGATGCAAGAGCCAGAGGATAAGATATATGATGCAACACACCCTCTTTGTGGCAAAATAACAATGCCAGTTACCTTCGGATATGTCCACAACACAAGAACAGAACAGGTTGTCTTTGACATTGTTGATATGGAGTATCCATACAATGCAATCATTGGTCGAGGGACGCTTAATGCCTTCGAAGCAATACTTTATCCAGTCTATCTTTGCATGAAGATACCCTTGGAACAAGGGCCCATTGCTGTACACGGGAGTCAAGAAGCTGCCAAGAGGGCTGAAGGGAGTTGGACGGATTCGAAGGCTATTAATAATATAGATGAAGCCGAAGCTTATCAGCAATATAAGCATAAAAGAGAGAAGGCTGCTTCAGGAGATAAGCCGAAGCCTATGCTTTTATGTGAAGACATAGCAGAGCAAAAAGTATTGCTGGGATCTCAGCTATCTGATGAACAGTAAAATACTTTGCTAAGATTCTTGTTCAACAACAAAGATGTCTTTGCTTGGACAACTAATGACCTCTATGGTGTCAATAGAGATGTTATTGAGCATTCACTCAATGTGGATCCGTCCTTCAGACTAAGAAAGCAGAGGCTTCGGAAAATGTCCGCTGATCAAGCCGAAGGTGCACGAAATGAAGTGAAGAGACTTCTAAGTGCCGGTGTTATCAGAGAAGTAACATACCCAGAGTGGCTGGCCAACACTATCATGGTAAAGAAAGCTAATGGAAAATGGAGAATGTGCATTGATTTCACATATCTCAATAAGGCATGTCCGAAGGATGAACTCCCATTACCAAGAATAGATTCCCTTGTAGATGCAGCAGCTTCTTCAGAACTCATGAGTTTATTGGACTGCTATTCGGTTTATCATCAAATCTGGATGAAGGAAGAGGATGAGCCAAAGACAAGCTTCATAACTCCTAGTGGTACCTATTGTTACCTTCGGATGCCTGATGGGCTCAAGAATGCTAGAGGAAGCTTCAGCAGAATGACTGCCAAGGTTTTTCACTCCCAAATTGGCAGGAATGTGCTGACATATGTCGATGACATCATAGTGAAAAGCACAAAGCAAGAAAATCATGTTGCTGATTTGCAAGAGATGTTTGCCAAATTCAGACAAGCTGGTCTCAAGTTAAATCTAGAAAAATGTGTCTTCGGAGTGAAGAAGGGCAAGTTTCTTGGTTGCCTGGTATCAACAAAAGGCATCGAAGCTAATCCAAGCAAGATCAAAGCTATCCTTCGGATGGATCCACCAAATTCAAAGAAGGGGGCTCAATGGTTGGCAGGAAGGATGGCATCGTTAAACAGATTTATTTCAAGATCAGCAGAGAGAAATCTACCTTTCTTTGAAATACTGAAATCAGCCAAAGTCTTCCAATGGGGTCTAGCTCAGCAAAAAGCCTTCGAAGAGCTGAAGCAGTATTTGATAGATCTGACAACTCTAATCTCACCTTCATCAGGAGCTCCGTTACTTCTATATATCGCTGCTTCCCATGCTGCGGTTAGTGCAGCACTTGTACAAAGAAACAAGAGGGTCAGGTAAAAAAGCAAGCACCAATATACTTCATTTCTAAAGTACTCGACCCTTCAAAGAAAAATTACACATAGTTGGAGAAGGTACTATATGCTGTATTAATGGCCTCCAGGAAGCTTCGGCATTACTTTCAAGCATATCACATAATAGTGCCTTCATCGCAACCCCTGAAGGACATAATGAGGAACAAAGAAGCTACAAGAAGGATCAGAAAATGGGCCGCAGAACTTAACGAATTCACCATTGATTACGTGCACAGATCCTCAATTCAATCTCAGGCGTTAGCAGACTTCATTGCTGATTGGACTCCAGGGGCTCAGGATGGAGAAGCAACAAAAGATGCCGAAGCTTGGACTGTATTTTGCGATGGATCTTGGGGGACCTTCGGTGTAGGAGCAGCTGCTGTCCTAGTCGGACCTTCTAAAGTCAGAACATGTTATGCAATAAAGTTAGACTTCAGCTGTACAAATAACATTGCCGAGTACGAAGCTCTTCTTTTGGGGCTTCGGAAGCTAAAGACAATGGTAATAAGAAGGGCAATCCTTAAAATTGATTCGCAAGTCATTTCAGGCCATGTGGATGAAAGCAGCAAGGCAAGAGACCCGAAGCTTGAAAAGTATTTGGATGTAGTCCGAAGGTTGGAAGCTTCTTTCGAAGGTGTTTCTGTAAAAATATCCCAAGGGGAGAGAATGAGCATGCAGATTAATTAGTTAAATCAGCGGCACAGGGGCTCCCTTTGCCTTTGGAAGTATTTTTTGAAACAATAAAAGCACCTTCAGTCGAGCTCATGGAAAGAGCGGTCCTCACAATCTCACCTGTACATAGTGAAGACTGGAGGACCAAAATAGTATCCTTTCTCCAGGGCAACTGTTTTTCAGATGATGAAGCTTATAACAAGAGAATGGAAGCAAGGACAAGACCTTATGTAATAATTGAAGGGGAGTTATACAAGCATGGAGTTTGCTCCCCGTTGCTCAAATGCTTGTCTAGAAATGAGGGATAGGAATTGATGAAGGAGATACATGCAAGACTATGTGGAGCTCACATTGGTTCCAGACCTTTACTAGGAAAGGTTTTTAGACAAGGTTTTTATTGGCCAAAGGCAGCTTCGGATGCAGTGGACTTGGTCCAGAAATGTGAAAACTGTCAGAAGTGTGCCAGAGACCAGAAACAACCTTCGTCTCTAACACAACTAATTCAACCTACTTGGCCACTACAGAGATGGGGCCTAGATTTGTTAGGCCCACTTCCACCAGCACAAGGAAACTTGAAATATGTTGTGGTGGCAGTGGAATATTTCTCAAAATGGATCGAAGCTAAACCCCTAGCTACAATAACTTCGGCCACAGTCTAGAAGTTCTTCCGGCAGAATATTGCTTGCCGCTTCGGTGTGCCGAAGGCTATTACAGTCGATAACAGAACTCAATTTGATGCTAAAACATTCAAAGCTTTTTGTGACTAGATTGGTAAAAAAAATACACTTTGCATCAGTAAGGCATCTAGAACCAAATGGATTAGTAGAAAGAGCAAATGGAATTATAATAACAGGAACAATGAAGTCAATCTTCAATCAGCTCAGAGGAAAGTGGCCAGATGAATTAATAAAGGTGGTGTGGAACCACAACACTGTTGTCTCAAGGTCAACGGGTTTTACTCCATTCAAGCTTTTGTTCGATGACGAAGCAATAACACCAGAAGAAGCAAGAACAGGTTCAATAAGAACCATAGATTCGACGGAGGATGAAGCTGATTGCCAAATAACAAAAGACACCATAGAAGGGACCAGACTTCAGGTTATAGAGCACATCAATAAGTACCAGGCCAAAACAATAAAATCAGTTGACAGAAAAGTTCGATTGAAAAATATCAAACTAGGTCATTTGGTGCTTCGAAGGATAGCTAACCCAGATACAGTGGGGAAGCTTCATCTGAATTGGGAAGGCCCTTTTCTAGCAGTATCTTCGTCAAGACCCGGTTTTTACAGACTGAAGGATATGGACGGCAACGACATACCCAGGTCCTAGAATGTGGATGAGCTTTGGCGATATTATGTGTAATTGATGTAATCTTTTTATTTTTTCCTATGGCACCCTTTTCCTTTCAAGAGGGGAGAAAGGTTTTTAATGGGGCCACAGTTTGTAATCTTCATTTTTTGTTTAGCCCTATGCAATACAAGGGCCAAATTCCCCCAAGAATGTAACATGTAACATCAAAATTCGCACCATCGAGTGCAAAAAGAACAGGGAAAAGCTCAAAAGTCGTCCCTAAAGGGATGTAGAGCTACAATGTCACCCGAAAGGTGACGAAGCTACAAAATTGTTCCTATGGGAGCGCAGAGTAAGTTCTGAAGCTACAAAAGACATTCCTAAGGGAGCGCAGAGTAAGTTCCGATGCTCAAAAGTCGTTCCTAAGGGAATGCAGAGCCAAAATACCACCAAAATAGAAGGTGAAGAAGCTCAAAAGATGTTCCTAAGGGGATGTAGAGCTTGGATACCACCGAAATATAAGGTGAAGAATCTCAAAAGACGTTCCTAAGGGGATGCAAAGCTTGAATGCCACCGAAATAGAAGGTGAAGAGACTCAAAAGTCGTTCCTAAGGGGATGCAGAGTCTGGATGTGGTTTCGTGTGTGTTCGGGTCATACATTTGCATATCTCATCGCATCATTCTTTTCATTCATACAAACATTCATTAGACATTCGTAGGATCATCATTATCATGACATGAAGCACATGCGTTAACATGAAAGAAAAAAGTTGCCGGTCTTTGGTGACAAAATGCTTCGTTGAATACGAAAATGCTTTGTCTCATACAAGACTAGAATACAAAGGCACTTTGTAGAATGAGAAAATGCTTCGATGTGAACAACAAGAAGGGAAGGAGTTTTTCGCCTTCGGCTCAAAAATGGTAACTGTGGGTTTTGTCCACAACAAAGCAATTCACACATGGATGGAGAGGTAAAATTATATTACAAGGAATGGACAAAAATGTACAATGTTGTGTTCAGCTCTCAATTGCAAACTTTTGCTAAATAATGCAAAGAGATCCTAAGATTTCTACAGGTAGATACAAAAAGAAGCTTTAGCTCAGCGACCTTCAGAACAAGCTTCGGCTTAGCAACCTTCGGCGCCACCATCCTGCAAACAGAAGACGGTATAAGGTAAACGCAAATGTAATAAAGAAAAACCAATGTAAAAGACAGGCCAAAGTCTCATACCGAGTTGAGCAGTTTCCGAGCTTCATCCCAGCTAGCTCGCGATAGGCCTTAGCCCAAATTTGAGTGATAAATCTGTTTCCAATGCTTCGGGCTTCACCAGGAACATCAACTAGGTCTGACGACTAGAGGCTAAAGTTTGGCTTATTAACTGTTTTGGCATGAGTGCATCCGACCTTCAAAAATACAGCAACCATGCCACGAGAAGCTAACAGAGCACAGAAATCCCCGTGCCCAATTATAACTTCATCGAGCACATCAACTTCATTTTCAATATGCTTGAAGGCTTTGGGGATATCTTCAGTCGAATGAGCAATTTCTTTAGAACTAGCCCCAACTGAGTTGAATATTCCTTTTAGTCGATGCACGCAGCAGGTGGCGAAACCCGAGCACTTATTCCGATGGTCTTTCAGTGATTCCCGTAGCTTCGTATTATTCTCAGCTTCGGCTTCAATTTTTTCTTGTAGTTCTTTTCTTTCCTGCTCAAAGCGCTCTGATTCTTTCTTTAAAGTCGTTCGAGTATGGTCAAGTTCCTCGCTTAATGTAGTATTTTCAGCTTGTGCTTCTGTGAGGGAACTTTTGGCTGCTTGTAGCAAGAAATCTTTCTTCTCTAGAGTGCTTCAAAATCTTTAATCTTGTTCTCCAATCATTCAATTATTATTTCATTTTTCTTATCTTCGTAATCCTGCTGCATTCTTAGCGCTTTACTTAGCAGCATGCTCTACAAAAATAATTTAAAGTTAGAAAATAGGCTATCGACAATATGTTTCCGTCGGTAACCACTGATATCAGACTCCAGCTTCGGAAAACCAACACTCTTAGATAGATTGCCTTTTATTTTCGCCCTAGTGCGGTCATGAATACATCCCAAGATTTCTTCATCAACCCCACCAAAGAGCAAAGATCCCGGCTGATAGCCGCAAGATATTGCATATTCCTTCAACTCCTCTTTGTCTGCCTTGGACAGTTCCTGGCCACCCAGGTGCCTAAGGTCAAAATCTTTTTGTCCTGAAGAAGTATCAACAACTTTCTTCCCCTTATCAGGCACTACGGCCATGCTTTCCTCGGCAGCCACACGTGTCTCCTCCGCAACCATATCTGATATAAGCTTGTCAATTCCTGACATTGTGGTTGCGAGTTTTTCAGCTTTGGCAGCAGCATCGGCTTCGGCACCCGCAGCAGTCACTATTTTGGCAGCTGAAGCTGAAGGCGATGTTCGCTCGATGGCTTGCATCATGTTGACTATTCTTCGTTTCTTTTGCCCTTCAACCTTCTCCTTTGCAGCCGAAGGTTGTTCTTTCTTCTATAAAAATTTCGTCAGTTCTGGTCCCAGAGGACTTAACAGCTCGATGGGCAGGGAGTCAGTCATTATCTTTAAAATTTCTGCCACTTCAGCAGTAGAGGGTGTTGAAGGAGCTTCTTCTGTCTCATCCACCTTCGGCTCAGCAGATGGTGTTTTATCAAGCCTTCGCTTTTTAGATGATGTTGCCTTCGGCTCAGGAGCTGTTTTCGCTTTATTCAAAATTTTCTCATCTTCTTTTATTAGCTGGGCAGCTTGCCTATTCAGGATGCTGACAACCCTTTTCCTTTTTACCCCTTAAACCCCTTTGTCAAGCTTTTCATAGTCGGGGTATTCAAAATTTAAAGCGTCCATTACCTAGTTCAATCTTCATTTCAGCCGGGTACCGAAGGCTGCAGTCATCAACTGATCTTCTTTCTTGGTATAATTACCAAGTATTTCATTGCACATGGTCTCGATCATCTCCAGCCATTATTTGCAAGGTTTTTTGAATTGTTTCTCAAACTTAAAGCGATAGGGAAGCCGTACAAGTTCATGCTTCTTTTCCACTTCTTTTCTCTTCGACATTCCCCAGCCACTAGAAGTTAGATATGTTTTGTTTGATAAGTACACTTGCACTAAGTCCCTAGTACTGATGTACCCAGCCACCACTCTAAATTCTACTTCAGCCAATTGGCAAGAGACCCTAACTGCATGTTGCACAAGGGTCGAGTCATGCGGAAGTTCAGCTTCAAGGGACTCATTGCCATACTCATGAGTTTTTCCCTCTTCTTCTCATCAGCTTTCATGTAAAACCATTCATTAGTCCACCCGGTGGCCCACTTGGTGCGATAGCCAATAACTGGGGCCTTCGTATCCTTCTGATACACAAAATTATAATAGCCAAAGTTCTTGTGAAGGCCATCTGCTCTAGCCTTTGTCTAGTAGTTTAGCTCGTGCACCCAGCAAAAAACTTCGGCATTAGCATCCATTCCTTGGCTTCGGAGAGCCCATATGAAGACGCTAAGTCTAACAATAGCATTGGGGGTCAGCTGATGAAGGTATATTTCAAAGTTCTTTAGAACCTCCACTATCATGTCATTTAGGGGGAACCGAAGCCCTGCTCTGAAGAAGCTCTTAAAGATGATAACTTCGTCCTCCCTCAGCTCCAAAGTTATCTCCTCCCCAGCAAATCGAACAAGCTTGCTCTCAGACTCCTCGAAATAGCCCAATTTTTTCATCATAGTCATGTCATCTTCTGTTACAATGGATTTTCCAAATTCAAGATGACTAGGCTTTGCCGGGTTCAGAATGTTGTTATCCTCTTCGCTTTCATTATCACTCTCACCCTCAACCACAGTTTGTACAACTTCGGCATTGGAAGCACCTTCGTCAGTAACTTCCCCTGGCACAACTAGACCTGATCGCTTCATTACTTCTGATATGGGCGCTGTTTCGGCAGCTTCGGCCTTGTCCCCCTCACGAGACACCCTAGTAGTGGATCAAACTCTGGCCATTTGTGTTTACGCTTTTTCTAAGATGAAGCTAATCTCCAGTGATGAAGCGTTTGCTCGAAAATGCAATATAGAGAGCTTTGGCTATGGTTAAAAATTTTAACAGCACAACCGTACAATGGCAATGAATGTTGTGGTAACTCCTCACCAACCCATCTGTTTATATAGTGGTGCAGGGGAGACGGCGAACCGCCATACTGCTCACACTGGCTGAGCGGTGGACCGTCCGGCGACCAGGATATTATAATCGTTTCTCGGCAACGAGCTCAGAGAAGGTGTTTTTCGGACCTTCGGCATTCCGATGTCTTCGTGTTTTTCGCGGATCGAGCTCGTTACGAAAAACGATCTAACACCTTGAAGGGGCTACTGTTGTGGGGCTTCTTCTTGGCCGAAGGTCCTCAAGGCAAAAACACCTTCGGCAAGACAATACAAAGGCAGGTACGACATGAAGACATAAGCCGAAGATGATGCGGACAAAAGCCGAAGCTACGGCTGAAAGAGCTTCGGCTTGGTATTATGATAAAGGCGAAGGACGATACCGACTTAAAGAGGGAAAGACTATATAGTCCTTACTAGTTCGCATTATGATTATAATTAGTTATCAGGGACATGGATGTAATTTTGTCCGGGTTGGGTCCCGTGCCTATAAATAGATGAACAATACCCCTGTACTGTTCACGCTGGACTGTAATCACTTTGTTGCTACTCTTGCATTTTCACCTTCTGACAAGTCGAAGGTATCAATGTAATATAAATATTGTGGATATTTATTCATGTTTACGAAATGAGAATATAAATAATTTACCGATATATCATCATTATTTTGTATTATTTTGTATTTCATGTACTTTTGTTTATATTTGTTTACTGAGATGATGAAGGTATGTCCTTCATGACCTTCGTCTGAAGATCATTATACCCGAAATGAGATAATGTGTCGAAGGACGAAGGTCTTTAATCATTAACAATTGTGTTGCTTTGTTCTCGATGTATAACATTCGAGAACAAGGACCAACACACTCATTGGTTCAACCAACTGGCCATTTTGTTCGATATCCTAATACCGGAGCCTTCATATCTTTTATTTACGCAAAATTGTAGCACCCAAAGTTTTTATGGAGGCCATATGGGGATCTTGATTTTATCTGATAATGAAGTTCATGAACTCTACAGAACCCTTTGTCATTTATAGTTAAACCTTGACTTTGGAGCGCCCATTTATAAATGATGATTCTGATGATTGCATTTAGGGTCAGCTGATGAAGGAATATTACAAATTTTTTCGATAACACAATGATCATCCCATGCATCGAGAAGTGAAGCCCAGCATGGAAGAAGCTCCTAAAAACAATAACTTCGTTATCTTTTGGCTCAAGAATGATCTCATCACTAGCGAAACTGATTACATCATCAAATTTTTACCAATATATCCTACCCTTTTCGACGCATCTAGATCTTGGGCATTTACAGTCGATTTGCAAATACAACATGACTGTGCTTGCTTGGGCGAAGAACATTAGGGTCTTCTTCATCGCTACCTGCTTCAGTCTCGGAATCACTCTTCTCCGCAATATCAGTGTCCTCCACAACATTCGACTCAACAATCCCAAACTCTCTCATCACCTCTGACATCGGAGTTGTGCCAACTATATCCATTGTCTCACCCTCACTGGTCAATCTAACAGTCGAGCAAACCCTAGCCATTGGAACAAAACCGATATATGCGAAGGCCCGTATGTAGGAAAAGAGCTTTGGAAGCAGTGAAATTTTGGTAGGAGGTTGGTGGAAAAGCAATAAATGCCGTAAAAAAGTTACACCTGGCCAACTGGTTTATATAGCCTGGTAAGAGGTGAAGGCGAGCGGTCGCACTGCTCATGCTCTCTGACCGGTAGACCGGCGTCAAGCTTTTTTTACCTTGTTTTTTAATAACGAGCTCAAGGAAGGTGTTTTTCAGACCTTCGGCATAGAAGCCTTCATATATTTCATGAGTCAAGCTCGTCATGAAAAAACAAACTAGTACCGCGAAGGGGCTACTATTGGGGGCCTTCTTCTACCGAAGGTCTTCAAAACACTAACTCAATAACTATCTTCCTCCTTGTTCTATGCGTTGCAGGTCTAATGCTGAAGGGATAATGCCGAAGGTGAGCATTGGCTAAATCTACTAGCACACATGCGCTATAGAGAAGAAGGTTTCAAGGCCCAAAACTTATGAATGATGAAAGAAAGGACAACATTGCCCTCGGCATGAACCATAGTTTAAATGTATATGCTCTAGGGTGCCATTGTAGTTAAATTCACTAAAGCTATACTCTGTAGCTATAAATAGATGAACAGTGCCACACAAAAGGATAGAGGATTCTTATTTTCCTTGATTGAGATCAGACTCTCCGCTCTTCATATGAAGCTATATCTCTCACTTCCATTTTCTTCATTTGTAATCTAACGAATCTAGAGGTACTTGCATAGACCTTTTAATTAATGAGAGAAGAAGAGAAATTTATATAACATTGTGTTGGTCACTTGTTATTAATTGTTGAATGAAATAAAAAACAAGGCAACACAATGTTAAAAAGTAGAAGCCTTTGTCCTTGAAGTGTTATCTCTTCAGGATAACTACTCAAGGACGAAGGTTGGATGTAATCGAATGGAATTCATAAAGTATGACGAAGAGATAAGAACTCATCTCATGTGCCTTAGCATTTTATTTCTCTTATACAAAACAAGTTTACAATCATACCTTTGGCTTCTTGATGCAAGATAGCACGAAGTTGTTTAAGAGCTTGAGCTATACGAAGCTGTAGCACCTAGCTAAAGGTACTTTATCTAGGGTACTGTTCTTCTATTTATAGGGGTGACGAACCAACTTAGTATAGGATTACAATTGTACCCCTCACCATTTACAAATGTTATTAGGGTAGTAGCGTATTTCCACCATCTTCAGCTATGCGGGTTTAGGCCTTCGACAACTTTTCCTTTGGCTTGTATCTGAAGCTCCTTTGTTGTCACCAAAGCTATCAACTTTCGTTAATACCCTCTAACTTGGTCATATGTAAAGCTTCTCTGTGCGCCTTCCTGGCCAAAGGTTGGCTTTGTCCATCAGTAGAGATATTCCTGAAACACACTAGCTTGTGTCGAAGTAAAAGGTTTAAGCAAGTGATCATTGGCATAGAAGGCCCACAACAGTAGCCTCTTGCAGTATGAGTTTGTTTTCTTCGCAAACGAGCTTAGATCGCAAAAGTTATAACTTGGAGACCCTATGTCGAAGATCCAAAAAACACCTTCTCGAAGCTTGTTTAAGAATAAGGTGATACATTTGAAGTAAAAAAGGGTGACTCAGAAGTTAAATCATTGGGGGGACTTGGGATGCTACGGGGGAACAATTTCAATGACCCGCTCTGCTTCACGCGTGTTTTTAGTATAAAAGTGGCCGAGGAGGTGAGGGCAGATCACATTTACTGCCTTCACCTACCTGCTACCAAAATTCTCCGTGCCTCCGAAACTATTTGTTTAGGAGCACTTCGAGAGTTAACTTTGGCTCAATCAGTCTTAGTGAAAGATCATTGACTCTACTCAAATGGCCTACATTGGTGGCACCATGGAGTTGATTAGCCCAACCTTCTCAGAGGTGCGATAGGACACTTTGCCTCCTGCACTGAAGGCCTCATCATTGAGAGTAGCTACGAAAATGCCGAAGGACAGGCCTTTGAAGCCAAGTTATATTGAGATCGGGCAGTCTACACTAAAAGATAAATATTTGCAATCCATGAGGAGACTTGGATACTTTAGTAATAGTGTGAACGCACGTCTTCATAGGGATGAAACAATGCCAAAGCCAAAGAAAGACGAAGTTGTTGTGTACAAGAGTTTCTTCAAGGCTGGCCTTCGGCTCCCATTGTACAAGATGATTGCAAAGGTGCTACAACGTTACGAAGTGTTTATACACCAGCTGACTTCCAACGCCATGGTTCGACTGAGTGTCTTTATTTGGGCCATTTGAATCCAGGGGCGCACTGATGCTGATGCATTCTGCAAGGCTCATGATCTTCATTATTAGACGAAGGCCAAAGAAGGATCGGGCCTTCACAACAACTTCAGATGCTACAATTTTGCATATCGCAAGGATGCGAGTGGTCTAGTCTTGGCCTACCGAACGAAGTGGCACGATGACTGGACAAAAGAGTGGTTTTATGCCGAAGTAGACTCAAATCAACGTGAAGACTTCAGTGGATGGTAATGAGCAATTTGAAGATAAGCTTTGCTGTGAAATGGCCAAAGTGCATGGCAAGCGAAGTTGCTGAACAATGCCTCAAGGCTTTTGGTGAGGTTGTGAAGAAGATTGGGTCTCGAGACCTGATTCAAGAAGCTCTCACGTAGAATATTTATCCAACTCAGACTAGGTGGAAGCTGCCGAAGGAAGTGATGAAGGGATTGTTACCTTAGCTTTTGATTTCATGGAGCAGTCCACATGTAAATCTCCTTCGGCTAGCTGGTTAAAGTATATTCAAGAGAAGTGCAAGGAGATGTGCGGCAACTACCTAGCTAGGGAGCACAAAGACATGAAATTTGCTTTTGGAGGCCAAGGGAAACTTTGATTGAATAGGGTAATGGATGCCATTGGGTTTGAATACCCAGATTACGAGGATCCCTTGGCCAATACTGGGGCCAGGGAAAAGAGAAAGAGGGCTATGAAGAAAGAGGATGAAGAGCCATCTTTGGGCTAGGTGAAAAAGAAAGCCAAAGTCCTTTGGAAGAACGTAGCCATAGCAAAGGCTTCGGCTCGAACAAAAGTTGTGGTCACCCAAGAACCGGGGAAGGGGAGAACAACGATAACTTCGTCATTGAACTGCACCCGGATTCTTGAGGTAATGACTCAACCTCTACCATTTTCCCCATTGAGTCCCTTAGTACATTCATTGACTCGGTTTATGCCGACCTCAAAGGGCTCTGATGAAGAAGTGGAGAGCCCACATATTGTGGGGCCTAGCAGTGTCGCCTTCGGCGGTTCATCCTCTTTTGGTAAGAATGGTGCCAAAGGTGGCGGTTCTTCAGGGCGGGAGAAGGTGGAACAAAGGACCAAGAAACTATGCCTCCAAGCATAGGTGGTCGAAGCTACGCAAACCACCAGGGAGGATGAGGAGTTAGGCTTCTTCACAAGACATATTAGTGGCAAAGAGGTGAATGAAGAAGAAGTTTTGAAGCTAGGGCAAAAAGGCAAAACCTTGGGGTATGGCCCTAGTGCTTTACTGTTTGGTGGAGAACATCATATGCTAATGTGCAAACTAGATGCCAATAAATCGAGGATTGTCCGGAATATAACCCAGAGCATCGGATTTCTACGTATTGTAGAGAAGCTATGCCAGGTGAAGAAGAAGAACCTCTCCCATAGTCTGGCCTATACTAGTATCGATGTACAAAGATTTTTTACTTTGATGCATCTTTAGAAAATTTTTGTATTTTGACCAAACTATTTTGTATTTTAATGATAAAGGTCTTAAGGATGCAACAAGAGAAAGACGAAAAGGGGTTGTCCACTCTTCAAGACTAAGTCACATGACTTCAGAAATCCTTAAAGGAAAAACAAGCAGAGATAACATCTTTGGAAGAAAAGGTAGACAAAGTTGAAAAGAAGAATTACGAAGCAACGAAAATGCATAATGCCGACATTTTGAAGATGAAGAAGCAAGGTGAATCAATCAAGGAGCTTCAGATCAACCTCAAAGCAGCAAAAAAGAACATTTCCAACAAACATGTGGAGATACAGAAATTATTGGAAAATTTAAGGCAGCTTCGAGATAACTCCTTTACTGCTGCTTCCCAGTGTTGCAATATCTTAAATAAATTTTCTCTTCAACTGGTGCGATTTTGAGGGCAACTTTGTACACTAGGGGGCACCTAGGGAGCACTTGCCTGGATAGAGAAAGAATTAGGGGAAGTTGAGTCGATAATCACCGCACACAGTGAATATTACGCCTTCATTGGATCCCACGGAAGAAGCCAGCTGCGACCATGCCAAGATTGTTGGAGAAGCTGGCTTCGACATAGGCATTGATGATATCAAAACTCCTTCGAAGAATGTGTTGAATGATGCGAAGAGATTTTTCTTCGAACTAAGGAACAAAGGAGGCCGAGAGCTAGCTGCTTCGGAGGCCGAAGAATGGACTAGAAAGGTTTGCCTTTACACCTGTACTTTTGAAGTTTTGTTCATGGGTTTTTCCAATTGATCAACATGTATTTTCTTGTTTTTTTCTTGTAAAGCAAAAAGCTGAAGAAGGTGAAGTAAAGCAAAGAGGTCGAAGCCTAGCTAGGTTGTTAGTGTAGATATATTCTAAATTGTAAAAACAAACTCTTGTAACTTTAATGCTACTCTTGTAATTTTAATGCCTAGCTCTTCATCGTTTACATTTCCTTCCGTGATTGCGCATGAAACTGCTATTTTATCGGTATTTTGAGCCAAAGGCGAAAAACACCTTCGCTTCTTTTCACTCAGAAAAAAGCGTTGCTTTGCAATTCCCTAGCTTCGGCTCCTTTTTCTAGATCATAGCTCTGTATTCCTTTAGGAACGACTTTAGAGCTTCTCCTTTAGATCATGGCTCTGTATTCCCTTAGGAACGACTAAGGAGCTTTTTCTTTAGATCATAGCTCTGCATTCCTTTAGGAATGGCTTTGGAGCTTTTTCACCTTTACTTGGTGATAAATCTTTTAGCTCCGCATCCCCTTGGGAACGACTAAGAAGCTTTTTCACCTTTACTTGGTGATAAATGTTTTAGCTCTGGTGCATACCTTAGAAATAAAGCCGATGTGCCATGTACTGATGCCTGGGGAATAGAGCCCCTTTATTAGCTTCTTAGGCACTCGTGCGAGATGCTTCATCTTCGGCCCCATTAAAAAACCTTACTCCCCTTTAAAAGAAAAAAGGGTGTCGAAGATTGTTAACTAGACATATTACCTTCGAAGCTCGTCTGCATTCCAAGATCTAGGAATGTCATTCCTTCCATGTCTTTGAGCCTGTATGACCCTGGTCTGTTCGAAGCAATTACAAGAAAAGGTCCTTCCCACTTTGCTTGCAATTTTCCCACTATGTCTGGGTTAGCTACCCTTCGGAGGACAAGATGGCCTAGTGTTATGTTCTTGAGTTTTACTTTTTGTCTCGCCACCTCAGTGTTTCTGCTAGATATTTCCTTATGTGATCGACTGCTTCGAGTCTTGACTCCTCGATTGCATCCTTGGAAACTTTCTCATTTTCATGATCCTATGACAAGGCTGTAGCTCTTGTAGAACCCATCTTGACTTGTTTGGGGGTACAACTTCGGCCCCGAAGAGAATCTTGAACGGCGTAAAGCCAGTGGATCTTGATATTGATGTGTTATGATTCCACACAACTTTTATGAGCTCTTCTATCCATTTGCCCTTCAGCAATCCAACTAGAGACTTCGTGATTCCTAGTAAAATTATGCCATTTGCTGTTTCAACCAATCCGTTAGACTCTGGATGTCTGACCAAAGCAAAATGTATGTTTGTTCCCACTTGGTCACAGAATGCTTTGAACACTTCAAAATCAAATTGAGTGTCGTTATCAACAATGATGGATTTTAGGACTCCGAAGCGGCAAATATTGCTCTACTAGGAAAACCTTTTGATAGTAGCCGAAGTTATTGTTGCCAAGGCCTTAGCTTTGATCCATTTGGAGAAATACTATACTGCACCACTACATATTTTAGATTTCCATGTGCTACTGGCATTGGGCCTATTATATCCATTCCCCATCTTTGTAGGGGCCACGTTGGTTGTATCAGCTGGGTTAGGGACGAAAGTTGTTTTTTGGTCCCTTGAACACCTTTGACAGTTGTCACACTTCTGCACAAACTACGATGTGTCCGAAGCTGCCTTTAGCCAGTAGAAGCCTTGGCGAAAGATTTTTCCCAGTAAAGCTCTAGGGCCAATATGTGATCCACATAAGCTAAAGTGAATTTCCTTTATCAGCTTCTGGCCTTCGTCTCTAGAAATACTTTAGCCGAGGGGAACAACCACCTTCCTTGTACAACCCCTTCTATGATCTTGCACAATCTTGTCCTTTCTTGCATTCTCTTAAAGTACGCTTTGTCATCAAGTGGATGATTTCCCCGAAGGAAAATTATGATCTCTGTTCTCCAGTCTTCACTATGTGTAGGAGATACAGTTAGGAGAGCTGTCTCCATCAATTCCACCGAAGGTGCTTTCAATATTTCGAAGAATACTTCGAGGGGAAGAGAGATCCCCTAGGTCGCGGACATGGCCAACATGTCAGCATACTCATTGTCTAGCCTGGAGATATTTTTTACTGAAAACCCTTCGAAGGAAGCCTCCATCCTTCAGACCATATCAAGGTACTTTTCTAGAGCTTGGTTTTTGGCTTTGCTTAATTTGTCTACTTGATCTATGATGACTTGGGAATTAGATTTCAGGGTTGGTCTTCATACTCCCATTGAGCTTCCTGAGGCCCAACAACAAAGCTTCGTATTCTGCTACGTTATTTGTACACTGGAATTGTAACTTGGCAGCATATGACACCTTTCACTTTGGATGGGGAAACAATAATGACTGCAACACCAGTTCTGAAGGATCCCCATGAACCATCATGAAATATTGTCCAAACAGCTTCGTCTGAGGGGATAGCTTCGTCCTGTGGACTAGGGGTCCAGTTAGCAAAAAAGTTTGCCAATGCTTGGGATTTAATGAATGATCTATGAACAAAATCAATGACAAACTCATTAAGCTTTGCTACCCACTTTCCAATTCAGCATGAAGCCTCTCTATTTCTTATGATATCTTGGTTAGGACGATAGTACAATAATGTTATAGGATTGAAAGTAGTGTCGAAGCTTTCTTGAAGCCATCAGGACTGCATACAGGATTTTTTCCATTTCTGTGTAAGTTCTTTTGGACGGGCCCAATACTTCAGACACGAAGTAGACATGCATTTGCTTTTTCACACCTTCGTCTACCACCTCTTGGACCAAAGCAGCACTCATAGTCAACTGTGAAGCTGGAACATAAAGCAATAGAGGAGCCTCTGGCGAAGGTGGGGAAAGTGTTGTTAGCTTTATCATGTAGTCCTTCAACTCTTCGAAGGCTTGCTGCTGGATGGGTCCCCACTAAAAGACCTCTACTGATTTGAGGACTTCAAAGAACGGTAAACTTCGTTCAGCAGATCTCGGAATGAACCTATTCAGAGAAGCAAGTCTTCATGCTATCCTCTGAGCTCCTTTTCTTAACTTTGGCGGTTCCATGCAAAGTATTGCTTCGATTTTGTGAGGGTTTGCTTCTATTCCCGTCGTCGAGACGAGGCATCCCAAAAATTTTCCCTTTTTAACTTCGAAGACACACTTCTCAGGATTCAGCTTTAAGCCTGCTCTTTGAAAATTGGCGAAGATTTCTTGGAGATCAAAAATATGATCTTGTTGCTTTGTACTTCTCATGATTATGTCGACAACATAAGTTAAGACATTCCTACCTAGTTGTGAACTCAGCAATTTAGCTGTCATTCTGTGCTTCCACCAGCATTTTTGAGCCCCTCGGGCATCTGTAGATATCAGTAAGTGCCACTAGGAGTTATAAAGCTGGTCTTCGGCTCATCTTCCTTTTTCATTCAGATTTGATGGTACCCTGAGTAGCAATCCAACAGACTCATGAGCTTCGAAGTTGCAGCTGCATCTACCAGAAAATCAATTCTTGGTGCAGAAACTCATCCTTCTGACATGCTTTGTTGAGATCTGTGAAGTCAATACACATCCTCCAGTTGCCATAGGATTTCTTGACCATTACTGTGTTGGCCAACCATTCAGGATATACAACTTCTCTTATGACTCCAGCACTAAGCAGTCTCTTAACTTTGGCTTTGGCACCTTCAGTCTTATCTTCGGACATCTTCTAGAGTTTTTGCTTGCGTGGCATGACACATGGGTCCACATTCAAGGCAGGCTCTACTATACCTTTATCCACTCCACATAGATCATTTGCTGACCAGGCAAAGACATCTCTGTTATGAAATAGGAACCTTCAAAGATTGGACTCTTTCTCTAAAGTTAGCTAGTTGCCGAAGAATACCCTTTGCTCTGCGACATCCTCACAGAGAAGTATTGGTTTTGGCTGATCCGCGGAAGATGCCTTTTCTTTCACTGGCGTTTTAGAATCTTGGATTTGTCCTTTTGGTTCATCGATGTTGTAAACAATTTTTGTCTCTTGCAAGGTCCCTTCTGCCCTTCTTACTACTTCTTGGCTACCATACACTAAAATTACCCCTTGATTGTTGGGTATCTTTATGCAGAGGTAAGCTGAATGCAAAACTGATTTAAAGACATTGAGAGTTCCCCTTCTGATGACAGTGTTATATGAGAATTACATATCAACGACATCAAAAATTATATCTTCTATTATTGTGTTGTTGACATAGCCGAAGGTGACATGCATGATTAACTTTCCCAAAGCCATTACTTGCTGCCCTCCAAAGCCACAGAGAGGAAAAGCTGAGTCTTAGAGTTTATCTTTGGGCTCCTGCATTTGTCTGAAAGCCTTGACAAATATGATATCTATAACACTACCTATATCAACCAAAACATTGTGTACTACAAAACCTTTGATTACACAAGAGCTATCTCTGTGTGCGTAATCTTTGAGACGAAGATCATCCTGAGAAAAAGTAATACGGATATGGGACCATTTGGTCCTAATGTAGGGTCCTTGGACACCAACATGTTGCACTCTTCTTTGGGCTTCTTTCTTCTACTTTTTATTACTAGGTTCAAAGCTCTAGCCCCTAGTAATAGGGAGAATAATCTTCTCCATGGAAGCTGACGAAGCTTGATGGCTTGCCATGCTCTTCGTCTTGATGAAGGTTGTCATGGTCGTGAGATCTCTGGAGGTGGTCGCCAATGTTGGTCACTTGTTTTTAATGGCTGAATGAAATAAAAAACAAGGAAACACAATGTTAAAAAGTAGAAGCCTTCGTCCTTGATTTGTTATCTCTTCCAGATAACTATTCAAGGACAAAGGTTGGATGTAATTGAATGGGATACATAAAAGTATGATGAAGATATAAGAACTCATCTCATGTGCCTTAGCATTTCATTTCTCTTATACAAAACAAGTTTACAATTATACCTTTGGCTTCTTAATGCAAGATAGCACGAAGGTGTTTCAGAGGATGAGCTATACGAAGCGGTAGCACCTTGCTAAAGGTACTTTATGTGGGGTACTATTCATCTATTTATAGGGGAGACGAACTGACTTAGTACAGGATTAGAATTGTACCCCTCACCATTTAAAAATGCTATTAGGGCATTAGCGTATTTCCCCATCTTAGGTTGCGCGGGTTTAGGCCTTCGTAGCCTTTTCCTTTGGCTTGTATCCGAAGCTCCCTTGTTGTCGCCGAAGCTATCGACTTTGGTTAATACCCTTTCACTTGGTCATGTGCGAAGCTTTTCTACGTGCCTTCCCGGCCGAAGGTTAGCTTCGTCCATCAGTAGAGATATCCTGAAATACACTAGCTTATGCTGAAGTAAAAGGTTTAAGCAAGTGATCTTCGGCATAGAAGGCCCCCAACACATTGTTATCCATATCTGAATCATGTTGTTATTGAATGAATCTTCATCCTATATTTACTTCTGCTTTCATTTCTGCTAAAAACACTTTGTATAATTATCCCTTCCTTCATCTTCGCCCCCTCTATCAAGCTTCTTGAAGCTGATAGAACAATAGAGTAAAGATGAAGCTTAATTATGTATGTTTCCTTTATTTTTAATACCTTCAGGGGATAGAAATCAAGTGCCCAACAGAACACACTGGGTAATTGATTTGTTGGGTATCTAGTCTTATATACAACTCTCTAGATGGCCTCCATTTTCAGACATGCTTTATAATTGATTTCTACTGACATCTAGAAAATGACTATCATGTATGATGTTTGTAGCTACCAATAGAAATGGCACCAAATATAAAAACCAACCTTATTCTTCCTTCTCACGTAGAATTGTACCAAATGGTGGAGAATGGAGCAACTCATAATGGAAACCCAAAGGGGAGGATTTTAGTCTTGATTTTCTTGGGACATGTCTATGAAAACAAATTGTTTATAAAAATCCAATGCTTTTTTAAACTCCATATTGTGTACGACATCGTTATCAAATTCCATTTCTTGCAATTTGAACAATATATATAATTAGTTTATCCAAAGGTTTCCTCTCTACAATCCAAATGTTTCCTCGACTTGCCCTAATTTGTATGTTGTAAGTCTACATTTCACCATTGTTGCCCTCTCCTGGTGCAACAGGGCACACAATGCACACGCGACCTCTTCTTAACAAGAAGAACATATCTGTAAAATGTAAAAAAATGTCTAAAACATAACCCATGTATTGACTACAAGCACAACAATGTAACAAATAAAGGAGAAACTTAGTCACCTAGACCAAAAGGCACAAAGCCTCCACATGCAAATTCTATAAGACATGCTTTTAGAGAATAATATATATATGTTTACAATGGGTAACTATGAATACAACCAACTAAGGATAGAATTTATTATTTTTAGAAACAATTAAGACATTCTAGCCAAGTCAATGTGACTAATAAGTAATATCCACTCCTTGCAAGGCTAGTGACTTCAATATTTTCTAAGCTCCCCTAACAAAATTTGGAAAATATGTGATATGCTATCAGGTTTAGATAGACAAGAATACACTTAAATGATTGATCATATAGCTTGGGAAAGATGACATTCAAAAAGCAAGTGCCTAACTGATTTAAAACAATAGGATTCTTAGAGATGCATGCTTCTTGACAGTTAACACCAAATTCGTAGATGTTGGAACTTGCAAAATTTGATTCTTACAGTTATCTAAGTGATCTAATATAAACTAACAAATCATATAGATGCCAAATTGATGCAAGACAATGTATCGAACCATGATGGAGTAAAATAACCTAAGTCATCAACTATACAACAATAAACAACTGCAAGCCTGCCACTTGTAGTGGCAAATTTATGTAATAGAACCATCAACTAGTATGTCTTATTACCTAATTAGATGAAATGATATGCTTTTATTTCTTTAGTTTCTACAAATGTACTTAAACACTCCAAAGTCAATTGGTGAAATAATAATAGTCCCCAAAAATTGGATAGGATACAATTTATATTTAAAATTCAATGTAAATGTGCTTTAGATGAATTGTCATTTTATTGAGCTATGACCTGGTACAGTGGAAGTGGTTTGAAGATAAGATAATCAAGCAAAACAAAAGAACATAGTAAGTGGCTTACCTTTAGTTCACCTTTCTAGATTGGAAGTATGGATGCACTATAACTATAGCATTATCTAGGAGAAAGATTGGTTGTTGTTACAAGACCAATGAAAGTGTCAATATCCCAACGAGGTTAGTGGGCTTTGTGCATGTGCACTTGTATTTATGGATAAGAATCATGGTGCACCAACGAACGATAAGGCAAAGGATATAATTATTTCACCAAATACATGATATCAACTTCATAGCACACACCTTTCAATGTCTACAAATTTATGGAAATATTTGTCATTCATGTACATGATGATATGTATGTATATATACATTATTTACTATTCTCTTATATTTCAACATATAATGCATGGTTTTCCTTATTACTGAGGATGAGAAAAGTAAATTTGGCCTCATAATTCCATCTATAATAGAATTTCTCAATAACAAATTTGTAATGCCAAAGTGAGTCCATTAAATTATTAATCCGATAATATTATTGATTTTACAAAAATTACATATCATGTAAGGATAGTTTTAGGTTAATATTTTTGGCTTTGAATAAAAAAATAGTGGTAGCCCTAAGTAGAATGGTAAGAGTAACACTTAAGTATTTTATTGTTTATTTCATTATATAAGAAAGGATTAATTGTGGATGGTTGTAGTTAATACAAGACATAATTACATGTAATCATGATTTGTGAACAAAAGCCAAGTAATAGACCGATTGTCCTAGATAGTACTGATTTTGTGTCAACCTTCTAGTAAATGGACAATAATTAAAACAAAATCTCTGTAGATAATGTAGGACAATCACATATTCCGAAAAATCTCACTTCAGTTCCTTTGCAAAATGGAATTGTTTCGAGCTAACCTTGCTACTGCACATTAAAACACATTTCAACACTAATTCTTTCTAATTCTAGTTATAACAATGCCTAAAACTTATTAGATCCCACAAAAAATATGTTATACCCCGTTTGGATGTTGATATTGGAGCACAGAATTGTGAATTGGAATCCGCTTTTCAAAATTTTGTTGTTTGGTTGTGCATAGAATTGAGATTTAGAATCATAGATCCAATTCTCTAGAATCAGTCTATAACTAGAAATAACTCTCTTCCAATATAGAGCATCAATCCTTTGTATTGCGTGCAATTAGACCATATAATTTCAAACTCTATTTTAGTGACATCCAAACAATAGAATTAGAATTATATCTCATTTTAATACTATAGCTGATTTGGTATATTTCTTACCCTCTAATATCGACATCCAAATGGAGCATTCGTTTATTGTTCCACATGCAGAATGTTTAGAACGGGGGATATATCATTGTTCCACATAGCGTTGCGACTACACCAAGAGAATTCCGTGGCCAACCAAACTCAAATAATTTAAGTGTTAACTTCGATTATAATATATATATGATTTAAGTATTAGCTTGCAATTGTATATTCATCACACTAAAGTCCATCTTGTTCAATAATTGCTATAGCCAATATGTCAGTTGAACTAATTTTTAGTAGATATATTTTATTTTATTTTAGTTCTTAAATTGTTAAGTACGAAAATTAGAAAATTAAAGTAGAGTTTCAGTTTCCGTATTTTAAAATTTAGGATTTTGATGATTAAAATGGAATAAATTTGAGGGACTAAAAATTAGTTCCTATAAACTAAATAGCTCTATAGTAACTCGACCATCACGTATTTTTAGAAATCATTTACATGATTTACATGCAGGAGAAGTTCTGGTTGCCATCACTTTTTGAGCATTATTTTGTCCGTTTGGGTGTTCTGGCTGACATGCATGTTCTGACATATGCAGAAAAAGCACATTGAACACAACTTTGACAGTTTTACTGAAGAAAAATGGCGTTCATACACGCAACCCCAAAACTGGACAAAAGTTTATATTTACATGATTGCTTCAGAATTTCTAGCAGCTAAAGCTCTGTAGACCGTGAACTTTCACTAACACAAATAGAACGCCATGATTTCTTGCTACTTTATGTTCGAAAGATTGTTCAATGTTTTGTTCAACAGAGGTTGCAGCAAGTATGTTATTAGCTCCTGTAGAAATGATCGATGTTTCTAGCCGCCTGTAGAAATGGCACCCAATTTAAAAACTAATCCTCTCTTCTTCCTCCTCAGGGCACAATTGTATCAGGAGATGGAAAAAGGAGCGACGCACAATGGAAATCTAAAAATTGCAAAACAAAGGTGGGTTTCACTCTTGATTTTCTTGGGAGAGATGTCACTATTCAGATTGTTTTAAAATCCAATGCTTTTTTTAACGTCCATATCACATACTTATTTTCAGCTTATTTTGAACAATATAATGAACTTATTTTCAGCTTATTTTCACTCTTTGGATAAGTTAATTATGGCCCTGTTTGGCAGAACTTATTTTTAGTTTTTTTCACAAATTTAAGCATAAGATGTTCCAAACAGGACGATGCGGCAGATTATCAGTTCAAATGCTTCTCAGAATAAACTAAAAACAGCAAATAAGCATAAGCTACTTTTCACCAACTCACATAAGTTGCTTTTTCAACAAGCAACAGCTATGCCAAAAGGGACATAATTAGATTATCCAAAGGTTTCCTCTCTGTAATCCAAATGTTTCCTTAAATTGTCCTAATTTGTAGGCCATGAGTCTACATTCCATCTTTGTTGCCCTCTGCTAGTACAATAGGCACACGAAGCTACATGGCGCAACCTCTTCTTAACAAGAAACACACATCTATAATTTATAGAAAAAACATGCCTATAACATAACCCTTGTATTGACTTCAATGCTACCATTGTAACAAGGAAAGAATACACTTAGCCACCTATACTAAAAGTTACAAAGACTCCACATGCAAATTCTAAAAGACATGCTTCTAGAGAACAACATATATATGTAGTCAATGAGAGAGAAACTATTATTTATTAAAAAATAAAGACATTCTAGCCAAGCCAAGTGACTTCAAGTATTTGCTAAGCTCCTCTAAAGAAATGTTGAACATATGTGATATGCTATGTGGTTTAGAAAGACATGAAGCCACTTCAATGATTGACTAAATATTATGGGAAAGATGACATTCAAAAAGAAAGTTACTAATTTATTTAAACCACTAGGATTCTTAGACATGCAAACTTTGAGAGTTGACACCAAAATTCACAGATATTTGAACTTGCAAAAATTGATTCCTACAGTTAGCTAAGTTTTCTAGTCTAAACGAACAAATCTTACATACGTTATATAGATGCAAAAATAAAGGTAAAACCATGATGGAGTAAAATATCCTAAGTCATCAACTAGTACAACATCTAACAACTCCAAGCCTGCTACATGAAATGGCAAATTTATGAACTACAAGCATAAATTAGTATGGCTTGTCCTCTAACAAGACAAAATTGTATGCTTGTATTATTTTTGTTTCTTCATATATACTTAAACACTACAAAGTCATTTGATGAAATAATAGTATTCCCAAAAATTTCGATATGGCACAATGTATATTTAAAATCCAATGCAAATGTGCTTCAAATTAATTGTCATTTTATTAAGCTATGACCTAGTACAATGAAAGTTGTTTGAAAATAAGATAATCAAGCAAAACAAATGAACATGGTTGGTGGTTTATCTTTAACTCAACTTTCTATATTGGAAGTATGGATGGCCTACAACTATAGGTACATCTAGGAGAAAGATTGGTTGTTGTTAACATCACAATATAATGGCAATCTCACAATTAGGTTAGTGGGCTTTGTGTATGCGCACTTGACTTTATGAATAAGAATCGTGGTGCACCCACAGAACATTTTGATAAGTTCGGCACACGATAAAGCAAAGGTTATAATTATATCTCCAATAACATGATACCAACTTTATAGCACGCGCACCAAACACAAGCTTTCATTGTCTACAAATTTATGGAAATACTAGTCAGTCTTTTACATGATAATGCATATGTATATATATTATTTACTATTCCACTATATTTCAACAAATGATGTATGGTTTCCTTAAGCGAGGATGAGATAAATAGACATCCACATAATTTCATGATATAGTTTCCCTATGACAAATTCATACCAACAAAGCGAGTTCATTAAGATGCCAATCTAGTATTTTTGATGTTATAAAATTTACTTATCACATAAGCATAGTTTATAGATTAATATTATGGGTTTTGAATAAAACAAAATAGGTGTAGTCCTAATTAGAATTTTAAGAGTACCACTTAAGTATTTTATTATATATTTCTCATATAAGAAAAGATGAAATATTGATATGGTTGTAGTTAATCCATAAAAGAATTACATGTTACATGTTATAAAATTTACTTATCACATATTGCTTCGGTTCGTTTATCTTAGAAAATGGAATTGTTTTCAGCTAACCTTGCTACTGCACATAAACTTGTATTTACAATATTTTTAAGGTAATCACATCTTCAACATTAAAATAAATTTCAATAATGCCTAAAACTTATTAGATCCCATAGAATAATATTTTTCTTTATTGTTCCACATGCAGAATGTCTAGAACTCGACATAATCGAACTGTCCTATAATAGGTAAAAATAAGATTAGAAAATTTAATTATTAGCTTCCATTATAAATCAATAGCACTCAACTGCACATCGTCCAGTAACATCTACCGCCAACATTTTCTGATATGATTTAAATTTATAACAAGTTCATGTTGTCATCACTTTTGAGCAAATTTAGTGTCCATATGGGTTCCTTAAACTAAATGGTTTATGCATACCCAAGAAGAGAATTTATCGATGAACACCATTCAAACAACCTTTAAGTTTTTTAGAGGAAAAATGTTGTTCATATGCCCAGTGCCAAAAGTAGATAAAAGTGTTACCACAATTACTTCAAAATTTTAGCTACTAAAACTGTAGACCATGAAATTTCACTAACTCAAATAAAACGGTATGATCTTTTACTACTTTAGCTTCAAATAAATATACCACATGAAGAAAGACTAATATCCATAGAGTAAGACCCTATTGGAACGAAAAAGAGCTAATAGTTAGCTAGATAAAAATTGCTAGTAAAATTACCTTACTAACAAATAACTGACTAACTATGAGCTAATTTTAGTTGGATTAAACCAACTAGTAATTAATGGGTAGTTGATGGTGTACCTAATAGTTAGCTGGACTATTAGTTGGGTGGTGATTGGATGTCTCCAACTAAAAGTAGCAAATAACTAAACTAGTAGTTGAGTTTTTTGATGTCTCTAGCTAATTTCAGTAGCTAATTATTAGGTCTAGTGTATTCAAAGAGATGGCCTAATTTTGTAGTAAATTAATCATTATGCTTACTTTTATATGCTTTTTGCAGTTGCTTCAAGATTTATTCCCTGTGCGAGTATATCATCCATCTTTAATGTTTGGATCAAGACAGTCAAACAAAAGGCAAATGAAACTGCAACTATTATATAAGCTTAAGAAATGGTACACTTTTTTAGATGTCTAATTTCTTGAGGGGCAGCTAGACCATCAATAACATATAGAGACATTGCTATGATGCCCTTGCCCTGACAAGTAGACTACCTTCGAAATCGATTTTTAGGGATATGTAGTCGTACAAACTATTATGAAGGCATGATAGTGTGTAATTAGACATAAAAATAGATCATAGCAATGTAGACTACACTATCATGTTCTTGCCCCAATGTCTTGATATTTATGTTAAACTTGTTGATTTTCAAATAGGCATTCATTTTCAAATCGGTGAACATAGTATTGTTTTTGTTAGTAGGGTTGATCATTGCCAATTATTTCTTAAAATGTGTTTATTTTAGTTATGGAATTTTATGTAAATATAAAGTGGATACAGATCCGGATGGGATCTAAATAACCTTAATTCTTTAGACACAGTTCTACTTATAGATGCCTATGCCTAAAACAATACATGAACAATACAATTTTTTAGTTGGTTTTATTTTGTCGATCAACTTAGCCGACGAAATAATATCATTTTATTTCATATGTTTTGCAAGTTGATGAATAATTGTCCCTTTTTTCATCGTATTTGGAAAACAAACGAAAATATATGTTTGTTGGCGCTTTAAGGGTGGGCCTAAGCACTCGAAAACAAGAGAAGTAGGTGGTTTGACAAAATAGGAGGCTGGGAGCTGAAATTAGGCGGGGTCGCGGATCTCAAAGTACAATCATGCCACTGTTACCTACTACATACATGAAATATATCGTTCAACAGGGTAATTACATTATAATATCCCCCTAGTTTTTTTACACCACTCGGCTCGACATCCAAAGGAGCTGATAGGTGGGCCAGCATGGCCCAGCCTTTAAACAAAGTCCCCTCACCCTCTCCCTCGTAGCATGACCCTAGGATAGCGTTTTGTTCCCCTTGCCCTCATAGCCTTAGCTTTGATCCTTGACGTGGGGATGAAGTTGAAGAGGGGTTGATGCTGGCAACCTTTGCACCATAAACGAAGTCCCCTCATAGCGGTTGTAGCCTCAGTTACCATTCGGGGCCTTCTCCATGGGTTAGCCCCCAAATGCCTTCGCTGGATGGAGCCCTTCGCAGGGGGAGGCGGGGCTTCATTACCTGTGAGTGATCAAGCAGTTTCGTGGTTATCAGGAGTGATCGAGGTCAGGGTCAACTTTCGCCCCAACAATGTTTTTCATTGGTCCAGACAAAAAACATTTATGAGTTCGTCAAGTTTTTTTCGTCTCATATTTTCGTCGGTTTGCTGACAAAAAGCTCCTATTTTTTGTCGGATTAATCGCATTTTCATCGGTTGCTGACTAACGAAAAAATGTCATAATCCTGTAGCGAAACGTACATCCAGCAAAATAATATCTTAATTATTGGTGAAGGACTCATGGTAGAGAATGTGGAGAACCGAAGGATATATATCATGAACACTAAGAAAATTCAGCAAGTACGTCATGTAATAAGAAAAAAATCAATATATAAAATTTAAGTATTAACCCCGCAGGTCGAGTTTTTTTAGTATTAGCTTGCAATTATATGTTAAATACACCGAACTCCATCTCGTTCAATAATTGGTATAGCCAAATATGGCCGTTTGCTATACATGGCCTGATCATCACTTATTTTTAGGACTCCTTTTACATGATTTACATTCACGACAAGTTCTGTCCACTAGTACAATTTGGCTCTATACAAGCGGTAGAATTTTTACATCACAGGCGGTTCGGTTAGAAAACCGCTTGTGATGTCCCAGGCGGTTTAGTACGCCTGTGATGTAATAGTATCACAAGCGGTTTTTGTTAAGGACCGCCTGTGATGCTCTAACCTTTTCACAAGCGGACCCTAAGACAAAACCGCCTGTGATTGTAAAAATATGAAAATACAATTTAAATATGAAAATAATTTTAATTTTTAACAGAAATATGCAAATACAATTTAAATGAATTAATATTTAATTTTTAACAATAATATGCAAATACAATTTAAATGAATTATAATAGCACACATAGATAACTAGAGAGATTTTAAATTAATTGGCAACCACAATTCATAGTCGATCATACATGATAACAAATATAATTTGGCTCATACAATTTTTCATGAACTACCATTTTTCCGCATGTATGGCTTTAAGTTCTTATCAATTTTCTTTTCCACACGCTTGATTCTCTCTGGACCGTTAAAGACGAACATCTCTTCATACTTATTGTATTCCTCATCTTGGTCGCCCACATTCTCAACTCCAACAATTTTTTGCTTTCCAGAAATAACTACATGCATCTTCTCATCTGCTGGATCGAGTACATAGAACACTTGTGCAACACATTCGGCGAGAACCCACGGGTCATCTTTATATCCTACTTTCTTTAAGTCTACCAGTGTGAGTCCGTAGTTATCCACTATCACCCCCACGGGATGTTGTACCCATTGGCACTTAAACAAGGGTATTTTCATGCTTGGGCCATAATCAAGTTCCCATATTTCCTCTATGAATCCAAAATATGTGGTCTTCTGTCCATGTAGGTCAAAAGCATCGATACGAACACCGCTATTTTGTGCAACACTTTTCATGTCTTTTGATTTAGTGTAGAATGTGTACCCATTGATGTCATATGCTTGCCATGATGTCACAAAACACGATGGCCCAGAAGCCAAATTCTTCATTGTTTTCTCATCCGAAGAGTCTCCGAATGGGATGTTTTTGTCCATTAACCATTCGCTGAAACGATGTTTGTGCTCCCTCATGATCCAGTCCTCTGTGCGGTTCTGATTTTCTTTACGAAGCTCATTCAGGTGTTCCTCTATGTAAGGCTCGGCTATCGTGAGATGTTGCAGTACACTACCATGAGCACAATGTACTAGCTTGTAATCCTCAACGCGAAAAGTTTTCTTGCCCATTCTCCCTCTCCCACATAGTTTACCCTCATGTTTAGGTACAGGCACACCTATCATTGTTCCGTCACTGATGTAATCTATACAGCTCTCAATCACTTCTTCTGTAGTGTATCCCTCCATGATTGAACCCTCTGGGTGAGCGCGATTTCGCACATAACCTTTTAATACTCCCAGGTATCGCTCCAACTGAAACATATGATGTAAATATAGTGGCCCTAATATTTTTATCTGATCCACGAGATGTATGATTAGGTGTACTTGCTTATCAAAAAATGATGGAGGAAAACACATTTCAAGCTTGCACATAGTCTCGATGATGTATGCCTTTAGATAGTCCAAGTCTTCTAAAGCTATTACTTTTTGTGAAACCGCATTGAAAAAGTAACACAAGCGTGTGATGACAACTTTGACATGCTCTGTTTTGAGGGCTCTTACCGCAATTGGGAGGAACACCGTCATCATCACATTGCAGTCATGAGAGTTGTAGCCAAATAGAGACAAGTCCTTCATCCTGACTAGTCTGCTGATATTGGATGAGAAACCTGTGGGCACTTTGACCCCACGCAAACATTTGCAAATCTTTGTTCTCTCCTCAACTGACAAGTTGTAGCTAGCTGGGGGGAGGTAAGGCTTCCCTTTGCCACTATCCACTGGATGAAGTTCCGGTCTGATTTGAAGATCTACTAGATCATTGCGTGATTTAAGTCCGTCTTTTGTCTTACTCGGCATGCCCAACAAGGTTCCAATGATGCTGTCAAAAACATTTTTGTTACATGCATCAAATCAATGCTGTGGCAAATTTCCATATCCTTCCAGTATGGGAGGTACTTGAAAAATATTGATTGCTTCTTGAAAGTTGTGTAAGTTGAAGGGTCAGTTCTCTTTCTCTTTTCTCCTTTGTTTTTTCCCTTTCCGAATACAACATGAATGTTCTTTACAATTTCAAAAACAAGTTTCCCACTATAAGACTTTGGTGCACCTTCACTTTCCAGTTGATTGTTAAATTCCTCTTTCATCTTTCGGTACTTATGCTGCTTCATCAAGAACCGTCTGTGTCCCATGAACACCAACTTCTTGGATGATTTAAGGTACATGGAAGCAGTTCCATCGACGCACACTACACAACCATTCTTTCCTTTAGTCTTTTGCCCTGATAGTGTGGCGCCACCGGGAGAATCATGGATGGTAACAAATATAATTGCTCTTAAGTTGAAATACTCACGGCAATACTCATCCCATATTCTAACTCCTTCATTCCAGAGCTTTGTCATATCTTCCATAAGAGGTTCTAGGAACACATCAATATCAACACCAGCTGATTTCGGACCTTGAATAAGAATAGTCAACATAATATACTTTCTTTTGTGACACAGCCATGATGGAAGGTTGTACATCGTTAAAGTCACGGGCCAGGTGCTATGTACACTTCTTTTTTCACCAAATGGATTCATTCCGTCCGTACCCAAAGCAAATCTTACATTTCTGGTTTCTTTGGCAAACTCAGGATACATAAGATCAAAATTTTTCCATTGTGATGCATCAGCAGGGTGTCGAATCTGTTTGTTATTCTGCTTGCGATTTTCAGCATGCCAACGCATAAGCTCAGCCTCCCTAGGGTTTGAGAACAAACGTTTTAAGCGATCAATTACTGGAAGATACCACATCACCAAAGCTGGGTTCTTTGACTTCTTTTTCCCATCCATGTCATCAAAAGTGTCATCGTCACTTTCAGGTCCAATAGTGGATTTCTTGTTTTTATTTTTCTTCGGGAATTTTTTTACACAGTCTTGATTGTAGCTCTTCTTGTATCGACTGACATTGCAAACTGGGCATCTTGATGCGTTCTCAAAATCGCCACGATACAGAATACAATGGTTCGGACATGCATGAATTTTTTGCACACCCAGAGCTATGGGAGATATAAGCTTCTTCGCTTTATAAGTGCTTGTTGGTAGTTTGTTGGGTTTTGGTAGTAATTGAGACAGAAAATTCAAAAGATTTGTGAAGCTAGTATCAGACCATCCGGCGCTAGCCTTCAACTTCAGAAGTTCTAGAACTGTACGCAGTGTAGTAAACTCTTTGTCACAACCCTTTGATTCATCATATAAAGGTTCTTTTGAGGCACTTTCCAGTCCCTCCATTTTAGATAGCCCTTTCTGTGATCCCACAGAACTTAACATTTCTGGTTCCATATGGCGCAACATCTCTTCACAATCAAATTCTTCAAATTCTTGATTAGCATCCACATTATCCACTTTACCATCAACTTTAAGATCTAAAATTCCGACAACTCTCTCGTCATTACCAGGCACTTCACACGGATCCAACTCACCATGTTCTGACCATATCGTGTAATTGTTTTTAAACCCTCTTTTTAGCAGATGTGATTGGATTACTCCTATATCTCTCCAAGCTATCTTATTATCACAATCGATGCACGAACATAATATCTCCTTGCTCTTTCGCAAATTCGCGTGCTTGTTGGCCGCTTCAATAAAGCTTCTCAAATTTCGAATGTACGACGGATGTGGTCTTGGCACATTGTACATCCAACCTCGGTCCATTACCTATCCCTATATTGATTAACGTCAATATCGAGATGTAACATGAAAAAATAAATGTTCATGAAAGTGAAACAAGATCATATCGAGATGTACCTAGTACATGAGACAAAATTTTTTAAAATATCCCTAATTAATTGAATTTAATCCCTAAATCATGAACGAATTAATGTGCATATGAAAATGAAACAAGATTGCAGCAATATAGGTACCTTGAGGTGAGACAACTCTTCAAAAAAATCTTTAAATTAGATCAACTACAAGTCTAAATCTTGGAATTCCAGAGTTTTTCTTCAATTCCGGTCTATATTACAAAATTGAGGCAAAAAATCGTATCAAAATGAGAAATAAAACAAACGGAGATCATATATATGCATAAACTCTTGAAATCAAGCCCGAAAATCAAAAACAAAACCTTCTCCCCGTAGATCAAAAAAATCCGCCGCCGCTACAGTAGTGTGCAGCCTAGCGGCGTCGGGCTCCGGAAGTTAGGGTTCCTGCGCTGGAACCGAGCCTTTTATACTACATAAACATCACAGGCGGATTTTAAGAAAAACCGCTTGTGATGTATAACATCACAAGCGGTTTTCTATTGCGACCGCCTGTGATGTTTACATATCACAGGCGGTCGCAATAGAAAACCGCTTGTGATGTGTTTACTATATAAAAGCGTCGGTACGGTGGCTTAGGGTTTAGTTTTCGCCCGGAGCTGATACTACGCCGCCAGGCTGCTGCGCCGCCGTTCCCGTCCCCGTCTCCGAGCCGTGAGCGCCCGCCACGCCGTCGCCGAGCCCGAGCCCAACCGCCACCGTCTCCGAGCTGGGCGCCCGTCCCCGTCCCCGGCCGAGCGCCACCGTCTCCGAGGCCAAGCGCCGCCGTCCCCGTCCCCGAGCCCGAGCGCCGCCGAGCCCGAGCGCCGAGCGCGCCGCCGTGCCCATCTCCGAGTGCGCCACCGTCCCCTTCCCCGTCCCCGAGCCCAAGCGCCACCGTCTCCGAGGCCAAGCGCCGTCGTCCCCGTCCTCGAGCCCGAGCGCCGCCGAGCCCGAGCGCCGAGTGCGCCGCCGTGCCCATCTCCGAGCCCTCGGTGCACTCCTTGATCATGCCTTAATTACTTGTTAAAAATTCATGCCTTGATTACTTGTTTTTGCTAGTCCTGCCTTAATTATTGTTAATCTTATATTGTTAATGTTGGTCATTATGCTTATATTGTTGGTGTTTTCACTTACATATTTTGTTAAGGTCACCATTTTTGCTTTAGTAGCTTGTATCCCTTGTGATTAAATGTTGGTAATTATGCTTATGAAGAATTTTGTCATGGATAGTTGATGCAACTACTAGGACCCCTGCCTTAATTATTGTTAATCTTATATTGTTAATGTTGGTCATTATGCTTATATTGTTGGTGTTTTCACTTACATATTTTGTTAAGGTCACCATTTTTGCTTTAGTAGCTTGTATCCCTTGTGATTAAATGTTGGTAATTATGCTTATGAAGAATTTTGTCATGGATAGTTGATGCAACTACTAGGACCCCTTCTTGGTAGAAAATCTCCATAGTGATTGGGGAAACAAGTCTATTTTTAGTGTTTATGGCCACATACATCATGGAAGTACATAGCCATGGCAATGTTATTATCTCCCTATGTTATAAGACTTGTTCTTATCTCCCTTCTTAGTTTTTTGACTACCTATCTTTGCTTCTCAACCCTATGTTATAAGACTTGTTCTTATCTCCCATCTTTGACTTGTTCATAGCCATGACAATGTTATTTGGACCCCTCTTTTTGCCCTATAAGCCACATCCTTGTTTTCCCTCTGATCCCTGCCTTTGTTGCGATCTCAATGTTGATTGTGAGGCTTGGCCATTTTCAGTTTTAGAGATGGAAAAAGAGCCACTTGACATGGTTGAGAGCTCAGTTCGAGTCATCGAGACACATGTTGACATCATTCGCAGTCTAGTGACTGATGGGGTTGTGGATACTAGTGAACCGGAATCAGTGTACACACTTAAGACCACTTTGTTTCAAATTGGAGATGTATGCGACATGCTTGAGAAGTGTGCTCTGTCCATCAAAAAGTATGCTGACTCCAAGAGGGCTAAAATTATTCAAGATGAAGCCCTGCAATATGCTGAAGATGATGAAGCTACAGATGATTTGGAGGAACTCCCAAGCCCAGATCTCCTTACTCAAGCCGACATATTGGAAAAATATTTTGGAATTGAGTATGATAGCGACCAGTCAAGGGGTTGTTGATGTTTAGTCCTAAACAACACGATATGAGTATCGTAGGTTTCACTCTTAGAGATAATGTATTTTGTATGAACCTCTTAGAGAGTGTCAAGTCAATGAACTATCTTCGAGTACTATTGGGAAGTGTATCTCTTTGATGTATTTTTTTTCTAGTGATATCGATGGTGCCGAGTAGCACCAAATTTGGACTTGTGTCCATATCTATAGATGCTAGTAGTTGAGCACTAGCTCCTACAATCTTAAGTGTGTAGACCCCAAGAAGAGATTAAGTCCTGTAGTCTACCACCTCCCGTTATTTGTGGGCTTCACCGATGGCTGGAAACATTTGGTGATAGCAAACGACCTTCGGGTTGAAGACGTCTACGAGCTTGTTAAGGGGCCAGACGATGGTGAGCCGGTGTACTATGTCCGGATGTGTGGTCATAAAATTTAAAGCTGCCCCGGCTGCATGTGTGTGCTTCTCTTCTCTTAGGTGGGGTGCTAAGTGATCTTAGTAGCCGACATAAGAGAAGAGAAGCGCACAGATGAAGCCGGGGCGGCTTTAAATTTTGTGACCACACATCCGGACAGAGTACACCGGCTCACCATCGTCTGGCCCCCTTAACAAGCTCGCAGACGTCCCCATCCCGAAGGTCGTTTGATGTCGCCAAATGTTTCCCGCCCTCGGTGAAGCCCACAAATAACGGGAGGTGGTAGACCATAGGGCTTAATCTCTTCTTGGGGTCCTACAGGGCTTAATCTCTTCTTGGGGCCCTTCAGCATGGCTGTGATGTTATAATGCTGAAGGACCCCAAGAAGAGATTAAGCCCTGTAGTCTACCACCTCCCGTTATTTGTGGGCTTCACCGATGGCTGGAAACATTTGGTGATAGCAAACGACCTTCGGGCTGAAGACGTCTGCGAGCTTGTTAAGAGGCCAGACGATGTTGAGCCGGTGTACTATGTCCGGATGTGTGGTCACAAAATTAAAAGCTGCCCCGGCTGCATGTGTGTGCTTCTCTTCTCTTAGGTGGGGTGCTAAGTGATCTTAGTAGCCGACATAAGAGAAGAGAAGCGCACAGATGAAGCCAGGGCGGCTTTAAATTTTGTGACCACACATCCGGACAGAGTACACCGGCTCACCATCGTCTGGCCCCTTAACAAGCTCGCAGACGTCCCCAGCCCGAAGGTCGTTTGATGTCACCAAATGTTTCCCGCCCTCGGTGAAGCCCACAAATAACGAGAGGTGGTAGACTATAGGGCATAATCTCTTCTTGGGGTCCTTCAGCATTATAACATCACAGCCATGCCTTCTCTGTCTAACTGCATTGGAAAGTGCCTTTTCTCCAAGTTCCCTTATTGATGGAACCAGTATATCAGACTAACAGTATATCCCTTTATCGATGGAACCAGCTTGAATGGCAGACAACGAGCAGCCTAGTATGGATGTGGTCTGCACCGGTGCGTCTAACAAAGTTGATGAAGACGCGACCAAACTTGAATGGCAGACAACGAGCAGCTCCAGTGAAGGGAGCGGGGAGGATAGTTCTAGTGACGACAATCCTTGTACTCCTATACCTCCAAGGAAGAAAAAAACATCAGATGAGCTTGATGCCGACTATATTCCCAACGATGAAGAGGTAAATAGAAATATGTCGACTATATTGTAAAATAATGTTCATATATGAAAGGCCATTAATTTTTTCACTATATAGATTTCAAATGAAGAAAAGAAAGAGGATGCATCTTCTACACGAAACACGGAGGATGCTCCGATGCCTGAATCATCCGTTTCACATAAGCGGAAACGAGGGTGACGAGGTCCAAATCAGATGAAAGAAGGTGCAGTTATATATGTAACAAAACTAAATGCAGAGGGGTTTCCTGAAGAACCACTTGACGTGGTTACAAAGTTTCGAAATTCCTGCGGGGCTACTGTTAGAGATATAGTGCCAATCACACTTCAAAAATGGAAGGATTTAGATGAAGACACCCGCAACAAGCTATGGGCTAAGTTGTCTGAGTCATTCAAGTTCCCAAAAGGCACAGAGGATGCAGTAAGGAAGTCGATGCTCTCTGCTATGGCCAAGATGTTTCGTGGGTGGAAGGCCGAGATGAATAGGGACTTTGTTAAGAAGAATAAGGTTCCTCCGCCCAAGAAAATGGGGAAAATCACTCAAGCTCAGTGGGAGGAATTTGTTCGTCAGAAGACCGAACTGAAGGCCAAAGAACTGGGCGAAACTAATTCTCAGAGAGCGAAGATGAACAAACACCCCCATCGCCTGGGGTCAAGCGGATATCACCATAAAGTTGTGCAGTGGAACAAGATTATCGAGGAAGCTATAACTAACGGCACTTTGGACCCAATATTAAAAGATATCGATGAGAGAGCTATTCGTTGGATCTTAGGTCGAGCAGGTTTGAGTGAGGACGGCAAACTTGTGCATCCAGAATTGGTAGGCGAAGTTTCGTAAAAAAATCAAGAATATGCAGATAAGAGAAAAAAAGGAGAATTTAAGCCTCGGAGGGAGAATGACATACTAACTGTAGCCCTAGGCAATCCTGAACACACTGGACGGGCTCGGGGAATCTCTTCTAAGATTTCCTGGAGAGAGGCGTTTCCAGAGTATGCGTCGTCATATAGGAAACACGAGAAGTCGAAAAGGACCCTTGAAGAGACTATTGATGAAAGGGTACAAAAGGCTATTAATGACGTGATGAACAAAATGAAGAAAACAGAATGCATATCATTTGAACTCAAGCCAAGCCACATGAGTCCACCTATAGTCCCTAGCAGCGTTGGATCTGTGCAAGACTTGACCAAGTACCCTGTAGACGATATTGTTGAGGACAAGCCTTGCTTTCTTCATATTCCAATCAATCGATCTGGGACAAAAACAAAGCAAGCTGCTACTGGTTTGGTAAAACCAGGACTTGTTAACTACAAGGACAATCCTGTCCCGCCACACTATGCTGTGGTCGAAGTTCTAGAAATCACAGACAATGGTTGTGAAGATTGGGAGATAGATTTTCCAGTTGAGGGGATCATAACTTTGCATGAGGCAATTAACGAGTTGGTCCTTTGGCATCGACGCGACATCAAGTTTGGTGATGAGTCGAATTCAACACCAATGCAACAAAAAGCTAGTTCGATCATTCCACACCCCATGGTGCAGGAAGATATGACACCAACCTCCAAAAAATCGTTGAAACAATCATATCGCCTCTTGCGAAGGAACTCGACGAGGGGGACGTAGACAAAATTGTTCCTCAGAATGTCGACGTCAACATCAAAAAGGAACCAAAGGTTGGCACCAATGTTGAAGGGCCAACTATTTCAAAGAAGATTCATAAGCGAATCGCCACAGACGATGTCAAGAAACCGTCAGAATCAGTGGCACGCTACCTGCATAAATTGCAGAGAGTTATGACTAATCAATCAAAAGCAGTATCAGCATCTCATGGAGTAGGCACACGGCCGGCCCAAATAGACAATTTCGAAGTATGGGAAGAAGATGGAATGATTCATACTCGAGAATCATTACGTCTTAAAACCAATATCTCGGTATACAAGAAGGAGGATGTTCCTCCTAAATTTGTGAATGGGAGGCCGTTCTTAACGACAGTGCAACTTTCTAAGTTGTCGACTCCGGAGATTAGAATGCATGAGTGGTACATGGTGGCTAGCAACAAATACAAACTCGAGGAATTCACATTTGTTGTGCCAGAAGATGCATTTTGGAGCAATGATCATATAAATCCTGTGCGGCATTTATTCTTTGACGATCTCTGGTCGTTGTACCACCGACAAAGGATGGAAACGAACTACTTAACCCTCTTCTGCTTGTAAGTACCTCTAAACTTTCATATTTGTTAGTTTTGTACACGCACACATAAACGAGAGTCTAACGATTAACACTATTACACGTAGGATGCAATACATGGATGATAAGAAGAAACAACTTAAGACAGGGTTTCTTGACCCGTTGATGATATCCCAAGCTTGCTACAAAGTAGTTGCTCGGAGGCAAGGAGAAGAATACAAAGACTTGGACGATGCTGAATTTGAGAAAGCCGTCAAACAGAATCAGAGAAAGAAAATGAAGGTAATGGCGGCATACATTGGACGAGCCATGTATAATCATGTACAACATGACAAGGACTTAATAATAGCTCCTCACCACTTTAAGTAAGTTATCGACATGGTTTAATTTTGAACCATAAATTATGGCAATCGTGATATTAACATGTGTTTTCGTCTATGTCTATATAGTGACCACTACATTTGTATCATGATCTGGCCAAAGGATGGTAAAGTCGTGGTCTTCGACTCACTGAGAATGGAAAAGGCTACGTATAATGACTTCTTGAAGATTTTAGAGAAGTATGATTATTATTGCACACTTGTACTTATTACAACTTAACAAATGTATTCTTAATCTCACAATGATATTCTTATATGCAGTGCATACCGTTTTTATTGGAAAGATCTTGGCGGCGAACATCCAGAGGACAAGCCTAATTTGTCAATATCATTATTTCCATATGGTGACAAACAACCTCCGGGTACTGTCCTGTGCGGTTATTATGTATGCGAATGGTGTCGTGTCACCTTCCATTACATGGTCAATCGTGAGGATGTAAGTTCGCTATCATTGTCTATATTGCAATTTTTATGTTATATTGTTGCTCATCACATTACTCTTAGCACCGATTGCTTTTTGCTTTCATTGCAGGTTCCTAAATCTAAGATCAATGCTGAATGGTTAGAAAGAGATATGGTTTCCACCGGCGTGGCTAAGGTTGTAAGAGACTTGCTTTACTTTATGCGCCGTGAAGTTCTTCATCAACAAGGGCTATTCTACAATGTAAATGGAAATTTGCAAAAATTCCCAGAACTAAGTTTGTACACAATATCACACAGTGTTTAGGTCTTTAGTTAGGAACTTTAGATGTTTAGTTGTCTATGGAACTTCGAGATGTTGAGTTGTTATGCAACTTGATGTGTATAAATCTGTGTATGATGGAACTTGATATATATGTGGATGAATCTGTGTATGGAACCTGCTATATATGGGGATGTTTGAATCTTTGTATGATGAATATGTGTTTGAATCTGTGTTTGAATCTGTTATTAATTCTGTTTATATATGAATCTGCTTCTGTATATGAATCTGGGAAATACAGGTGGCTTATAATTAAAACCGCCTGTGATGTGTGTCTATCACAGGCGGTTCCTTTGAACTGGACCGCCTGTGATGTGTGTCTATCACAGGCGGTTCCGTTGAACTGGACCGCCTGTGATCTGTGTTTTTCACAGGCGGTTTTTGATTGACCGCCTGTGATGTTGTTTTACATCACAGGCGGTGTGTCGGTGTTTTGGGTCCGACCGCACACCCGGGGTTGCCCCTCAAGGTGTTTTTAGGAGTAGGACGGTGTCGACGACTGTAGCAAAATGGTTCGTGCCGATCGCACGAGGGACAATGGACAAGATTTGCAGGTTCGGGCCGCTTAGAAGTGTGTAACACCCTACGTCCTGGTGAGTATACGAGCGTGGTTACAAGATGATTCTCTGGATAGAGGGCGCAGAGAGTTTTTGTGGGTGGCTAAGTAGAACAGGGTCGATCGATCTGAAGGGGTGCCCCCTAGGCCTTATATACTCGGCCGTGGAGCAGTACATGTGATATGATAACAACAAGTAGCTAAAAGATAGTGAACCTCTTGAGTTTATCCCTACGTAACCTTCGCCGACTTATCCTCGCATGGCTCTGTTGCATGAGGGCTTCAGCGCGGGAAAGTCGGGTCTCTGTTGTGATCCATTCGTTTGACGTTGTGGGCCGCCTGTGTTTGCACTAATCAGTCTCACGTCTTCTTTGTTGGTTGCCTTTCCCTAGGCCCACGAAAGAATGACCTTACGAATTATTGGGCCCTTGGGCCGTTCGTGAGGCCTTTTACTTCTTTAGTGGACCCAGGGGATATCTATCCCCCACAAGCCCCCGATCTTTGGGTTGATTTAGAAGTAATCAACTCAAAGATCCAAGGTCCAAAAAATGATTCCCTGCTGTCTTCTCTGGTTTTGATCACTCGTCCGACCAAAGTTCGGCTTTGTGCTTGTGCCTTAGAGGTCGGCATTTTGGATTGTAAGACTCCGGAATTCATTGGGTGCACCGGGGGTGCACCCAATGGGTGTAGCCCCCGACCTTTGAGTAGATTTTAGAAGATAATCTACTCGAAGGTCTTCTTCCAAAGGTTATCTCCATTCGCACTCCTGCATCTCGGTTGAGGATTAGTCTTTTCAATCTTGCTCTACGCCTTAGAAGTCGGCGCTATACCGGTTTAGAATAATATTCCATGGGGTGCACCAGAGGTGCACCCAATGGGTGTAGCCCCCGACCTTCAAATGGATTTTTTAAGGATAATCCATTCGAAGGTCTTCCTTTCACTTGCGGAAACTGGCATGAGGCTATTTTGCATTATGCTTTGGAGGTCAGCATTATGTCATCAATATTTTGCTGCCCAGGTCAGCGTATATTTTGTCTTTAGCAGCCGAGTTTGCAATCCATCCATATCTTGCTAGGTAGTGCAATTTATTTGCTTCTGCGATTGATTGGACGTTTGACGGACGTTCTCTGTCTAGTCTTCACGTCGCTTCTGTCGGCCATATCTTGTACTTTGCTGGTTATATTTGGCTTTCCTCTGATCCTTACTGATATCTCATTTTTGTCTTGAGGTATTCACTGCATGCCCTGCACGGATGTGACCGTTTGAAAAATATACTGATAATTCCTGGGCGTCCCCCCCCAATGGGTGTGGGCAAGGGACGGCTTGGTACGCTGAGTGTTTTAGCCGGTTGCCTCTGAGTAGTAATGCGATGGGACGGCTAGTGTAATCATATCCTTTGCGCTGTTGACTGGAGTCCCAATGGGTGTAGTGTTGCATGAAACGGCGTCCGCCGTCCGACGTGTCTTCGGGTGGGTGGAAGTGCTTATTGAATGCCTTGCGACTGTTCAGTGACCGCGGTTAGAAGTGAGCGGTTGCCTTTCCCTTCTATAAATAAACCCTTTGCTTTTCTGGTTTCTTCACATCTCTTCGCTGCTCCTTACTGCCTCTTCCCTTTCTTCTCTTCCAAAGCTTCAACCATGGGCAAGAACAACAAGCGCAAGCGTGAGCCGACTCCTCCATCGGAGGAGTTTGGTGACTCGGAATACTCGGAGGAGGAGTTCTCCTCCGAGCCCGAGGGGTCTCCGGCTCCCGTCTCTCCCCCGGCGTCGTCCGATGACTCGGACGACTCCCAGGGGATAGCCGCGGAGGTCTGGACGTACATCCGGGCCGTCGAGTGCGCCGGGCTCGAAGGCTCGGATGAGTCGGAGTACTCCTCGGATGAGGAGGACTCGGACGGCGGCGACGAGGGTGAAGACGACGACGATGACGACGACGACGACGGCGACGGCAGTGGCAGGGGCGGCGGCGACGGCGCCAGGGACAGCACCAAGGGCAGCAGCAGGGGCAGCACCAAAGGCGGCGGCGGCGGCAGCAGGGACAGCACCAAGGGCAGCGGCGGTGGCAGCACCAAGGGCGGCGGCGGCGGCAGGGGCAGGGCCAGTGGCTAGACGCCACTGGTCTTTTTAGATATTAGTATAGTTTAGTATAGCTAGAATAATGTAGTAGTAATTAGTGTAATTTAGTAGTAGTGGTAATGTAGAGTAGTATATTGTAGTTTAGTAGTAGTAGTAATGTAGTGTAGAATTAGGGAAGTACCAACTCGTAAAGAGTTGGTTTGTAAGCTCGTTAACTTCCCTTTAATGAAGTCCACCGTTTATCCCCTCTTTTTGATGACTTGCCATTGCCTTTGCTGAATGTTGAACTGATTCTTTTGATATAGTAGAAACAACGCCGAGCGATGTGAAGATTGACATCAGCGTTTTAGAAGTAACACTGAGCAATCGAACACAAGACCAGCGTCTTAGAGGCAATGCCGGATGATAGAAGGTCGGGATCGGCATTTTAGAAGTAATGCCAAGCGACAAAATACGGGGCTGGCATATTAGAAACAACGCCGAGTGATAGAATATCGGCGTCAGCATTTTAGAAGTAATGCTGAGCGTTTGAACACGTGGTCGGCGTGTTAAAGGACACGCCGAGTGATTGAAGGTCGGCGTCGGCATTTTAGAAGTGATGCCGAGCGATTGAACGTGTGGTCGGCGTTTTAGAGGCAGCGCCGAGTGATTGAAGGTCGACGTCGGCATTTTAGAAGTAATGCCGAGCGATTGAACACGTGGTCGGCGTTTTGGAGGCAGCGCCGAGTGATTGAAGGTCGGCGTCGGCATTTTAGAAGTAATGCCGGGCGATTGAACGCGTGGTCGGCGTTTTAGAGGCAGCGCCGAGTGATTGAAGGTCGGCGTCGGCATTTTAGAAGTAATGCCGGGCGATTGAACGCGTGGTCGGCGTTTTAGAGGCAGCGCCGAGTGATTGAAGGTTGACGTCGGCATTTTAGAAGTAATGCCGAGCGATTGAACACGTGGTCGGCGTTTTGGAGGCAGCGCCGAGTGATTGAAGGTCGGCGTCGGCATTTTAGAAGTAATGCCGGGCGATTGATCACGTGGTCGGCGTTTTTGAGGCAGCGCCGAGTGATTGAAGGTCAGCGTCGGCATTTTAGAAGTAATGCCGGGCGATTGATCATGTGGTCGGCGTTTTGGAGGCAGCGCCGAGTGATTGAAGGTCGGCGTCGGCATTTTAGAAGTAATGCCGAGCGATTGAACACGTGGTCGGCGTTTTGGAGGCAGCACCGAGTGATTGAAGGTCGGCTCGGCATTTTAGAAGTAATGCCGGGCGATTGATCACGTGGTCGGCGTTTTAGAGGCAACGCCGAGTGATAGCCAGCTTCTCAAGTTACTTTGAGGAAAATGGCCGAGTGATGAGGTGGCACATCGGCTTTCTTGGAAATAACTGTTAGATATCCACGTGGCATGCCGGGATTTCGGAGATGACCGCCGGGTGATGACTGGGCACTTTTGAAAAGGTATCTGGCTCAAGAATATCCCTTAAGAGTCGCGCTTTTAGCCGCCTTTGCTTTCCGTGCCCTAGTTCTTGCATTTCCGCATCTGAGTCTTCTCTGCCACTCGCCTCCTGCTCTGTTTCGCCAGCGAGAAGCAAGATGGCGCCCAAGAGGAAGACCGCGAACTCGTCTGCTGCAGTGATCCCCGCCATCGACCCCAACAGTCTGTTACCCTTCGCAGGTAACCATATGTCTGTGATTTCTGAAGTTGAGCTTCTCCGCCTTGTTTCCATCGGGGTTCTCCCTCCACGGGAACTCTGTTCTTGGCGTTCTTGCCATGGGACTACTGTCCCAACCGAAGATACCCACGAGTCAGTGGTTTACACTCCTTTCCTTCTTCGCGGCCTCGGCCTTCCCATATCTCCTTTTTTCCGTGGTATCCTTGATTTTTATCACATCAACCTGACTCACTTGAACCCTAACTCCATTCTCCAAATCTCTATTTTCGTTCACCTTTGCGAAGCTTATCTTGGCGTGCTGCCGCATTTTGGCTTGTGGAAGTATCTGTATCACTGCCGTCCTGGGATGGCCGGGGGGCAACATCAATTGGTCGGAGGTGCTAGTTTAGAAATGCGCCGGGGGCGGAAGACCGAGTATCTCGAGATACCCCTCAAAGACAGCATTAAAGGTTGGCGTCTGGAGTGGTTTATAATGGATAATTATGGAAATTCTCTCCCTTCCCGCTCAGGAAGACAGCCGGACGTTCGTACTCCGAGTTGGACTGAGTCTCCCACGGACCAAGAAGTGGCCGAGGCAGGCGTGTTGCTTGCTGAAGTTGGATTACTGAAAGAAAGAGGTCTGACTGCCGAAGCTGTGGTCACAGATTTTGTTTTCAAAAACATTCAGCCGCTGAAGGACAGGGCCTATCCGGCATACCTTTACCGAGGGCTGGCCGACTCAACCCGAGTCACTAATAGGAGAATTCCTTCTGTTGATTTGGTGAGCCGACTCGAAATGATTCTCAGGGGTAAAGTTTCAAACGTTGGAGCTCCAGTGGCGTTCTCGGCTTGGAACCTGCCTTCTCCCAAAGATTTCACTCTTTTTGTGTCCAATCCGCCCGTGACAGATAGCAATTTGGGTCTTAGAGTGCGACCTTCTGCTGAAGAGGTCCGTTCCTTAGTTGCTTCGCTCGGGGAGATACCTGATGATGAACGGCAGATTTATTTTGAAGTGCCCCTGAACCCTAGTGATGCAGACATAAATGACATGCTCGATCTGCTAGCTGAGGATTCATCTGATACTGCTCCTGATGGTACATTGGCAGTGGTGCCGCTTCCAGAGGTTGATGCGACCTTGGATGTCTCGAAACCTGTCAATACTCGCCCGAGGCGTCCCAGCCGAACCAGTCAGCCCGAGCCTTCTGCTGATGAGCAGAAGAAGAAAAGAAGACGCCTCCGGCGAGTGTCTAGCTTTGATGGGGATGCCAGCACCTTAGCTCCTGCTGCCGAAGAAATGACTGCAACTGGCCTTGCTGACATTGATCCCAATGGGTGTGCTCCGCCTGCTGCTGACCCCAATGAGGATGCTGTTTGTGCTGTTGCTGTGGAAGATGAGGAGGAAGAGAATGAAACTCCACTAACTCGGAAAAACAGTCGGCAGTTCGTCGCTAGCGGTGGTAGTAGTGGGGTTCCTTCTCCTGCCTTGTCTGCTCTTATTGGTCTGCAAGAACTGTCCATGGCCAATTTTGATCAAGCTCTAGAGGATATGGTCCCTGAGAACTTGTTGTTGGAACCTGCAGACGCTGATGCAACAGAAACTTGTGCAGCCGTGCCAGATGCTGGGTTGAGGTCGTCCCGTGCCTCGTCGACCTTAGAGCACGATCTCGAGGGCCGGGATGATGACTTGGATCGTCCTAATCCTATGGAAGCAGCTGAAGGCCCGTCGACCTTAGAGGTGGTCACGGCAGAGAGCTTGGATCCCTTGAATAGCGCTGACATGTGCCCAGCCCCCGAGGGTGTCGCCGGGGAGGACTCAGCTCAGGTGAGGAGCGTAGGCCACTACCCATCCCCCGAGGGTGTTGCCGGGGGTGACCCGGCTCAGGTGGGCAGTGCCGACCCTGACCCAGCCCCCGAGGGTGTCCGAGCGGGGTCTCCCTCCTGCACTTCCATGGATGTTCATGTGGGTTCACCTCCACACTCTGGCGGCATGATGGTGGCTCAAACTCCAGATCAGGGGGTCGCTTTGGAGGGCAGCATCCCCACTGGTCTGGCGTTAAGCTCTGCTGAATGTACTAAGCTCGTTCCTACTGGTCTGCTGCAAGCTGCTTCGAGTGGTGGTCTGGCACCTGGTCATCAGCTGATTTCTCCTGACTTGGGGATCCCTTCGCTTTTCTCCAACCTCCAGGTGCTGTGCTGTGCTTTAGTTTGATCTTTATGTTGCATGAATTGTTGCCATTATGCTCATTCGCTCTTCTTATCAGGCTTTGGTGGATGGAATGGTCGGCCAGCTGAAGTCACAGGGTGCTTCCATCCCGGAGGTGGCTTCATCTCTTGAGCGTTGGAATCCGGTGTTGCTTCGGGGTCGTGTATCTGAGTTGGAGACCACCAATGCTGGTTAGTGTCTTTTCTTCTTCTTCTTTGTTCTTGCCTGTGGGTTGTTTTACCTTCTGACCTCATTTTGTTTGAATACCTCTTGATAGGAATGACTCGGCAGATCACAGTTCTTGAAGAAAAACACTCTCAAGATCAAGCTGAAATGGCTCGACGATGCGCTGACTTCGAGGAGAAGTATTCTCAAAGTCAGATCGAGTTGAGTCAGGTCTCTGCGGCTTTGGATGATGCCAACGCTCTGAGTTCTTCCCTTCATGTCCAGCTTGACTCTGAGAAGGTAGCTTACGAACCTGTGCTTCGCCTTATGATGCTCTTGGATTCTGAATGAGTTGATTTTTGCTTGTAGGAAGAAAAACGCATCCTTGCTGCTTCTCGCGATAACTTGGACAGATTGTACCGAGATTCCAGCAACTCGCTGACCATCTTGGAGAGGAGCCACCGTTTTACGATGGAGGAGCTTGACAATCAGCGCCGTCAACTGCAAGAATCCTCGGACGAGGTGGCCCGCCTTACACAGTTGCTATCGGCAAAGGACGCCACCATCAAGGGACTCCGAGCTTCTAAGAAATCCATTGCTCAGGAGTTAGAAACTGCTCAGCAGGCTGTTAAAGTTGCTGAAGAAGCTGCTGTCACTTTCAAAGCTCAGCGCGATAAGGCCCTGGACAAGGCCATTCGGGCGGGACGAATCTTGATGAGAAGACCCGGCGTGGCTGTCCCTGAAGATATAAGAGCCGACGTGAATGCTGCCCCTGATTCCTCGAATCGCCCTTCTTCGTCAGTCGTTCCTGAGAAAGACATTAGAAAATAAAGAAACAGTTCGCGTGCTCTGAGCGCGCAGTTAGCATGATCAAGTATTCGTTAGAGGTTATCGGCTTATCATTCGAATGACGTGATTACTCCCTTATTGTATCAGAATTTATTAGTTTGCAAGTTTGTGGTAACGCTGCATGATGATCATGAAGTTTGTTTGTGGGATATGGAGATCATCCCTTGAACTGCATAAGCACGAGTATGCTATACTGGTTTAAGCCGTCAATTACTTTTAGCCGGTAACTTCCGTTAGTAGGGCATAGTGGTCACCCCCGGTAGAGTAAGCGTGAGCATGTTGCACCGCCTTAAGTCGTTGCCGACTTAAGTCGATTGCTCCGTTTGTAGGGCATAGTGGTCACCCCGAGTAAAGTAAGCGTGAGCATGTTGCACCGCCTTAAGTCGTTGCCAACTTAAGTCGATTGCTCCGTTTGTAGGGCATAGTGGTCACCCCGAGTTAAGTAAGCGTGAGCATGTTGCACCGCCTTAAGTCGTTGCCGACTTAAGTCGATTGCTCCGTTTGTAGGGCATAGTGGTCACCCCGAGTTAAGTAAGCGTGAGCATGTTGCACCGCCTTAAGTCGTTGCCGACTTAAGTCGATTGCTCCGTTTGTAGGGCATAGTGGTCACCCCGAGTTAAGTAAGAATGCAAGTCAATCATAAATGAGCCAAGTATCTTTGAAATCTTTCTTTATTGATGACGTATTTCCCTTATACAGAATACATGGTCACCCTGGCTGTTTTGAGATACAGCTAGGGGTAAAACTTTCGGAGGTGCTCTATGTTCCAGGAGTTCCCGACTTCTGTGCCATCCATTTGGGTGAGGCGATATGATCCGGGACGAGTGACTTCTGCTACTATGAAAGGTCCTTCCCATAAGGGTGATAACTTGTGCCGTCCCTCCCCCGTTAGAATTCGGCGGAGGACGAGGTCTCCCATCGAAAAGAAACGTTGCCGCACAGCTTTGTCGTGGTAGCGCCTTAGAGTCTGCTGGTATCGTGCTGATTGAATCACTGCATTCAGTCGTTCTTCCTCAAGTACGTCAATATCCTCCAGCCTAGTGGCTTCGGCTTCTGCTATGCTTTCGAAGATCAATCTTGGCGCCCCGAACTTGAGATCAGCGGGTAGCACTGCCTCCGACCCATAGACCATGAAGAAAGGAGTGTTTCCATGCAGGGCCCGGCTAGGTTGGGTTCTCAAGCTCCAAACAACATAAGGCAATTCTCTTATCCATTTTCCTGCGAATTTTTCATTTTTATCAAAGACCCTTTTTCTAAGTGCCTCCAATATCATTCCGTTGGCTCGCTCAACCTGCCCGTTGGCTCTTGGATGGGCTACAGATGCATACTTGATCTGAATGCTTTTTTGCTCGCAGAAGTCAAAGAATTCTGAACTGGTGAAGTTGGATCCCAAGTCAGTGATGATACTGTTTGGTATCCCAAATCTGAATATTATGCTTTGTATGAATTCCACGGCTTTAGCAGAGGTTAAAGAGGCAATGGGCTGGAACTCTATCCATTTAGTGAATTTGTCAATTGCCACCAATACATGGGTGTATCCTCCTTGAGCTTTCTTGAAAGGTCCAATCATATCCAATCCCCAGCATGCGAAAGGCCAAGTTACTGGTATGGTTTGTAGCTGCTGTGCTGGCATGTGCTGTTGCTTTGACAGGTATTGGCAAGCTTCGCATCTCTGAACTAATTCGGCTGCATCATTCTTCGCCATCGGCCAATAGAATCTTGACCTGAAAACCTTCCCGACTAATGTTCTGGATGCTGCGTGTACTCCACACTGCCCTGCATGAACTTCCTCTAGAAGTTGCTTCCCGGTGGACGGGAGAACGCACTTCATGAGGACGCCTGACGCGCCCCTCCTGTATAATACCTCCCCAATGAGTGTATAGTGAGCTGATTGTCTGGCAATGCGCTCTGCTGAGTTCTTGTCATCTGGCTCTTCTTCATTCTTTATATACTTGATAATCGGTTGCCTCCAGTCATCAGGGTCTGACTCGGGTTGATCTATGATAATGCACTCTTCTATTTGATCCGTCGAGATGCTCGGCTGGAGAATTTCTTGCACGAAGACCCCGGGCGGGACTTGAGTCCGACCGGATCCAAGCTTGGACAGTACATCAGCCGCCGTGTTCCGATCTCTTTCTATATGATGAAACTCCAGACCTTCGAATTTATCTTCTAGCTTTCGGACGGCGGCGCAGTATCTTCCCATTGAATCACTTGAACAATCCCATTCCTTGTTTAACTGACTGATGACTACCAAAGAATCTCCGTACACCATCAGTCTCTTGACACCCAGTGATATGGCGATGTTTAATCCGTGTATCAAAGCTTCATACTCGGCGGCATTGTTAGAGGCCGGAAATAGCAACTGGAGAGCATACTTGAGGTGCTCGCCTCCAGGTGCAGTGAAAAGAATTCCTGCTCCTGCTCCCTGCAGCTTCAGCGAGCCATCAAAATGCATTCGCCATACTTCTGCGGTTTCTGGATTATCCGGCACTTGCTGTTCTGTCCACTCTGATACAAAATCGACCAGTGCTTGAGTCTTGATGGCAGTGCGAGGTCGGAACTCGATATCATGGGACCCCAACTCGCAAGCCCACTTGGCTATTCGGCCAATGGCTTCCTTGTTGTGAAGAATGTCCCCTATTGGAAAACCAGTAACTACTATGACTTTGTGGTCGTCAAAGTAGTGGCGCAGCTTGCGGGCAGTTAGAAGTACTGCATATAATAGCTTCTGAACTTGAGGATACTTTTTCTTCGATGGGCCTAGAACTTCACTGATGAAGTAGACAGGATGTTGTACCGGGTAGGCATGCCCCTCTTCCACTCGCTCGACTACCAACGCAGTGCTTACCACGTGAGTCGTGCAAGAGATATATAGCAGCAAATCTTCAGCCGGCTGAGTCGGCGTAGCTCGCCGGGGCGGTTTCAATACTGGCGGTGTTGTCAGGAATTTCTTCAGTGCGTCTAGAGCTTCTTGTGCCTCTGAAGTCCATTGAAACTTATCCACCTTCTTCAGCAGTTTATAAAATGGCAGACCTTTTTCTCCCAGTCTGGATATGAATCTGCTCAGGGCTGCCATACATCCAGTGAGTCGCTGAACCTTCTTTTGCGATCGAGGAGCTTCCATCTTCATGATAGCTTCAATCTTATCTGGATTAGCTTCAATTCCCCGGTGGCTGACAATAAATCCGAGTAACTTTCCTGCTGGTACCCCGAAGACGCATTTCTCAGGATTGAGCTTCCATCTATATCTTCTCAGGCTGTTGAAAACCAGCTGTAAGTCTTCGATGAAGTTTTCTGGATTCTCCGTCTTAATCACCACGTCGTCTACGTAAGCCTCCACACGCTTGCCCCAGTGATCGGCTAAGCATGTTTGAATAACTCTCTGATAAGTCGCTCCAGCGTTTTTGAGGCCGAACGGCATGGAGGTATAACAGAAAGCACCAAACGGGGTGATGAACGCCGTTTTTTCCTCGTCTTCTTTTGCCAAACTAATCTGATGATACCCGGAATAGCAATCTAAGAAAGACAGCATCGAACATCCAGCGGTGGAATCCACCACCTGATCTATCCTTGGGAGCCCGAAGGGATCCTTCGGACAGTGTTTGTTGAGATCAGTATAGTCGACGCACATGCGCCAATCCACTTTATTCTTTTTGAGTACAAGAACAGGGTTGGCTAACCACTCGGGGTGTAATACTTCTCTAATAAATCCGGCCGCGACCAAGCGAGCTAACTCGGCACGAATGGCCTCTCTCTTGTCGGGCGTGAAACGACGCAGCTTTTGCCGGATCGGCCTCGCCTGAGGATAGACTTTCAATTTGTGCTCGGCCAGTTCCCTCGGGACTCCCGGCATATCCGCAGGTTGCCATGCGAATACGTCTCGGTTATCTTGCAGGAACTGGACGAGCGCGCTTTCCTATTTGTCGTTTAGACTGGAGCTGATGATGGCTGCCTTGCGCTCATCAGCAAACCCCAGGTTGATCCGCTTGGTGTCTTCAGTCGGCCGCATAGAGGTCGCGGCCTGAGCTTCGTTTGCCGGCACGTCGAGGTCTTCTTCAGGCTTAGAGTTCGCCGGTGTAGAAGGAACCGTTGACGGCTTGGTGGTGAGGGCTGCTTGGATGGCCACTCGGAAACATTCTGCGGCGCCTTGGAAGTCGGCGCGCACAGTTATGATTCCTTGTGGTCCGGGCATCTTCAGTATCATGTACGTATAGTGTGGGATGGCCATGAACTTGGCCAGCCCTGGCCTCCCGATGATGGCGTTGTACCCGCAGTCAAAGTTCGCCACCTCGAACCTCAGGAACTCAGTTCTGTAGTTATCCGGAGTCCCGAAGGTGACCGGCATGTAGATGTGGCCCAGCGGGTATTCCCCTTCCGTCGGCACGATGCCGAAGAAAGGAGTGTCTGACTCGTGGAGCTCTTTGAGGTGAACTCCCAAGCCTTGGAGCGTACGGGGGAAGGTGACGTTGATGCTGCTCCCCCCGTCCACTAGCACCTTCTTCACCCGGCTCTCTCGGATCACCGGATCGACGAGGAGCGGATATTTGCCCGGGTGGTCGAAGTTGAGCCATTGATCCTCCCGAGTGAACGTGATTGGGTGCTCCGACCACCGGTACGGAGCGGGAGGGCCGGTGGTCGCCACCAGTATCTGGCGATCGTTGAGCTTTTGTTGTCTCTTGTTCTCCTGTGACCCATGTCCACCGAAGATGACGTTGACCTCCCTGTCAACGCGCGGGAATGCTCCTCCTCCCCCCTCCTCCGGCTGATGGGGCTGTCGTGGTTCATCTGGTCCTCCCCTCGGCGGAGGAGGTGGTAGAGGTTGGAGAGGTCGGCCATGCCCGACGGAGTGCTTGAAATCCCGGCAGTTGCGGAGAGTGTGGCGCATATCCTTGTGGTACGGGCACTGGGCGTCGAGGATGTCGTCCAGCGTGCGTTCGCCTCCACGAGGTCCTCCTCGGGCGCGAGAGGCGGGTGGTCCGGCGGCGTGTACTTCTTCGCGAGGCCTCTTCTCCTAGCGCTTGTCGGGCGGCTGGTTCGCGTCGCGTCGTGGCGCTGCTGGTGCGGGCTTTGCTCCTCCGATGAGGTCCTGGGCCCGCTCGTCAGCGGTGATGTAGAGGTCGGCTTCCCAGAACAGCTCCTCGGAGGTAGTCGGCGCCTTTTGCAGTATGGCTCGGACGAAAGCCGAGTCGTTAGATCCTCTGTAGAAGTCCTCGATCACGGCCGCCTCCGTGACCTCGGGGATGCGGTTTCTCATGGTCTGGAACCTTTTAAGGTATGACCTGAGAGTCTCATCCCCCCGGCGCTTGATGGATTTGAGGTCCCATGGTTGCGCTGGCTTGTCGGAGAGAGACTGGAAGTTGGCGGTGAAACGTCGACTGAAGTCTCCCCAGTCGTCGATGCAGTGTCGGGGTAGATGTCGTAGCCACTGCAGCGCGTCTTGCCCGAGGACGATGGGCAGATACGCAGTCATGACGTCCTCGGATGCCCCGGCAGCCCGAGCGGCGGTGGTGTAGACGGCCAACCAGCCCCCTGGATCCTGCTTAGGTTCATATTTGTCGACATTGGATACCTTGAAGTTTGGAGGCCATTGGATGGCCCTAAGGCGCGGAGTAAGGGCAGATACTCCGCACGTGTCCTCCTGTCGTCGAGGATGTCGTCTGTCCCGGGGAGGGGAGTGGCGGTGGTGGTTCCTCGACCGTCCCCGGGTGGTTCCACCAGTTGAAGCTGTTGCCGACTCAGTTCAGGTGGCCTGGCTTTGAGTCGGGAAGCCATGATCTCGGTCATACTCCTCCCGACGGCGAATTTCGTTCTCGTGCCGCCGTTCGCGCGAAGCATTGATAGAGCTTCGCGCGTCTCGGCGACTGTTGATGGCGTGTCGCAGATCGTTCGGCGGGTGGGCGAGCGGTAGAAGATGGTTGGCTGCCTGAGTGAACAGGCGTCGGTATCCCTCGGCGTCGGGGGTCCGAGGAAGTCCGTCAGCTATCCGGGCTAGAACGCCTCCGACCTCGCTCGGCGTGTTCATAGCTCGGGCGAAGTCAGGGTTCAAGTTGCGCCCGAAGAGCGGATTCTCGCGTCGTTGCCTTGCATCTTGCTCGGCTTGCTCCTGAGTCCGACGGCGATCTCGTCGTCGGGAGTTCCTTCGTTCCCTGAAGACGCGTTCTTCCGGAGTTTCTCCTATCTCTGAGACCTCGTCTCGCGAGACAGGCTGCTCCGGATCCCGTTCTCCAGCTGCGTGATGTCGTCGAACATTCCTGCGTCGATTCCTTCGTCGGCGGGATTCTCGCTGAGGTGGTTCTTCTCCAGGCGCGGTCGGTTCATCGTCGGAGACGGCGGGCGACTCTGCCCTCCCGATGAAGAGGACGTCGGGGTAGAACGGTATTGCTGTCGCGGCGACTTTCTTTCCGTTCTCCTTTGAGGTCGGAGGAACGGGAAGAACGACTGGCCTCTCCCTGATCTCCTTCCTTCTCATGACCTGTGTCCATTCTTTCGTCGGGGAAGTAGACAGCGGAGTCTTCCGGGTCAGCGAGCTTCTCGCTCCAGCCTCCCCGGAGACGATCTTTTTCCGAAGAGCCGGAGGTAGCATCTTTCCAGCATTTTCGGAGTTTGTTGGAGGAGACTTCTGTTCCGGCAGATCCGCGAGGCGGTGTAGAATTCCTTCTTCGTCCGCCACGGATGAGATTGTCCCGAAGCAGAATGTGGATCCGGGACGCATGGTGATCTTGCTGTGGAAGGTGACGGCCATTGAGCTAGCTTGGATCGTCGACACACCCCCTACCTGGCGCGCCAGCTGTCGGTGTTTTGGGTCCGACCGCACACCCGGGGTTGCCCCTCAAGGTGTTTTTAGGAGTAGGACGGTGTCGACGACTGTAGCAAAATGGTTCGTGCCGATCGCACGAGGGACAATGGACAAGATTTGCAGGTTCGGGCCGCTTAGAAGTGCGTAACACCCTACGTCCTGGTGAGTATACGAGCGTGGTTACAAGAGGATTCTCTGGATAGAGGGCGCAGAGAGTTTTTGTGGGTGGCTAAGTAGAACAGGGTCGATCGATCTGAAGGGGTGCCCCCTAGGCCTTATATACTCGGCCGTGGAGCAGTACATGTGATATGATAACAACAAGTAGCTAAAAGATAGTGAACCTCTTGAGTTTATCCCTACGTAACCTTCGCCGACTTATCCTCGCATGGCTCTGTTGCATAAGGGCTTCAGCGCGGGAAAGTCGGGTCTCTGTTGTGATCCATTCGTTTGACGTTGTGGGCCGCCTGTGTTTGCACTAATCAGTCTCACGTCTTCTTTGTTGGTTGCCTTTCCCTAGGCCCACGAAAGAATGACCTTACGAATTATTGGGCCCTTGGGCCGTTCGTGAGGCCTTTTACTAAGCTTTGATCTGTGTTTTTCACAGGCGGTTTTTGATTGACCGCCTGTGATGTTGTTTTACATCACAGGCGGTGCACCACAAGCGGTTCCTTGAACCGCCTGTGTAGTGGCGAACCAGACCGCCTGTACAGAGGTGTGCTGTAGTAGTGGTCGGATAACACTTTTCGAGCAATTTTGTTGTCCCTTTCGGAGTCTTAAAACTGATGTGGCTACGCATGCAGAAGAAACACGATGAGCAGAATTTTGACAGTTTTACAACAAAAAAATGGCGTTCGAACACGTACGCAAACCCAAAAGCAGACAAAAGTATTACCATGATTACTTCTAAATTTCGAGCTGCTAGACCATGCACGTTCACTAACACAAACAGAACACCATGATTTTTTTATTTGCTACTTTATAGGTTCGAATTAGAATTGTTTCTTTTGAAGAAATATACTATTGACCTGAAAAGAAAAAGGCTAAATGCCATCAAGTATGTTGACCAAGTACTAGACAATGAATTTTCTTTTCAAAAACACATGCATTAACATATATCAGAACAATCGGGTTTCAAAGTGATTACATTTTTTCCGGTCCGAGTACATGAACATGTGGAGGGATAACCTGGACTCAGAATTTTTTTTTTCTTTTTCACGCAGGTATTTTACAACTGCAAGGTAACTGTACGGCAGATTGTATTTGTATGGCGCTCTACGCGCCGATGGGCTACCAACACTGTCTTCACGCACCAAAACTCAAACTGACTGGCGGACCCCACCAGCTATGGTGACGCCCGGACCCCACCTAGCCCCATTCAAACGGATCCCCCGCACATCGCTAGCAGTCGCGTGAAAGAAAGAAAATTCACCGCGCCAAATGAACGCCGAAACGCGCATGGATGCGGGAAGAAGCCGCTGATCATGCGGTGGGAGACAACGTTGTCCCGTCCCTGTCACCTGACTTGAAGGTTGTCTCCCGGTGGAGAAAAAGAAAAGAGAACCCGGCCCTCCGCTTGACACACGAGTGAGGAGCCAAGGGGCGGGCCCAACACTCCTCCTCCTTCACCGTCTCCGGTAAACCATGTAAAATACTTTTTTTATTATAAATTATCTTATTTAAATAGTAGAGTTTGAAATAAAGAGTGAAATAAGGAATAAAACAGAAAGCTTTTTGAGATAGTTTAACTCTCTCGTATTGTTTATATATACAAACATACACAATTTGAAATATAGAATTTTCTTAGGTCAAAATAAGTTTCTCTATCCAATTAAAAATTTGTCGCATTTTTTAAGCATCAAATTCATCGTTAATAATAAAATCAATGAATTTCAGTCCAAAGTTGTCACTAGATAGTTGATGCATGCGCGACGAATTTGATGCTTAACCTTGATTATATAACTATCTAGAGTCAAATACATTACGATCACTTACTGATGTGATAAAAAGCCTTATCAATTTGTGTAGAAGTTCCATGTACGTATTAAAGGGTGTACGGATTATTAAGATTAATGGTCACCCTTCTAGTCTCAACTGCCCTACTGAGAGAGCCTTTTAGCTACAAAATTTATCAAAACACATCTACGAAATAAAATGGGAGATGATTTTATGTGAAGTTACTTGATCATCTATATTGATACGATGCAAGTCTTTCTTTATTAATTTATTATCAATGCTATACGCAAATTAGTATACAGATGTGTATATATCCTACCCGATATTTTTTTCACCTTATAGTATTTGATGAATTGCTCGGCCCCTCCTATACCGTAATTCTGGCTCCGCCCTATCCCACGTACTAGGGTTCTAGGCATCTCAATCTCTTCCAAATGTGTGTATTGGACGCGCACGAGTTTGTGTGCGTGTGGTGTGGTGTGTGTTTGTGGCGTCCTTGGACCCTGATAAAAAAGGTGTGCAAAACCATTTTTGAATAAAAAATCGTCCTCTACCTATAGAAATGACACGCAATATAAAAACCAATTGTTGGGGGCCTTGTATGCCGAAGATCACCCATTTAACCATTTACTTCGGCACAAACTAGTGTATTTCAGGAATCTCTACTGATGGACAAAGCGAATCTTCAGCCGAGAAGGTGTGCAAAAGAAGCTTTGTGCATGTGCACAAGTGAAAGGCGCAAGCCAAAGTCGATACCTTCGGCGACAGTGGAGGAACTTTGGGTGCAGGTCAAAGGAGAAGGCGACGAAGGCTTGAACCCACGCAGCCGAAGATGGAGAAAATAAGTTATTATCATAATGGCACTTGTAAACAATGAAGGGCACGATTGTAATCCTATACTAAGTCGGTTCGTCTCCCCTATAAATAGACGTACAGTATCCCACATAAAGTGCCCTTAGCCAGGTGCTACAACTTCGTCTAACTCAGCCTTTGAAACACCTCAGCGCTATCTTGCATAAAGAAGTCGAAGGTACGATTGTAAATTCATTTTGTATGCGAAGAGAAATAAGATGTTAAGGCACATGATATGAGTTCTTAAATCTACTTTGTCATGCTTTGTGTATTTCATTTGATTACATCAAACCTTCATCCTTGAGTTGTTATCCCAAAGAGACAACATCACAAGGACGAAGGTTTCTACTTTTCTAAACCTTGTGTTGCCTTGTTTTGATTTCATACAGCAATTGAAATCAAGTGACCAACATTAGCGCCCACCTCCGGAGATCTCATGACCACGACAACCTTCATCACGACGAAGAGCGTGGCAAGCCATCAAGCTTCGTCAGCTTCCATGGAGAAGCTTACTCTCCCCACTACTAGGGGCTCGAGCTTGGAACCCAGTAACAAAAAGTAGATGAAAGAAGCTCAAAGAAGGGTGCAACATGTAGGTGTCCAAGGACCCTACATCAGGACCAACTGCTCCCATATCCCTATTACTTTCTCTCAGGATGATCTTCATCTCAAAGATTACCCACACAGAGATGCCATGGTTATCTCTTGTGTAATCAAAGGTTTTGTAGTACACAATGTTTTGGTCGACAGATGTAGTGCTTCAGATATCATATTTGTCAAGGCTTTTAGGCAAATGCAGGAGCCTGAAAATAAACTCCAAGACTCAGCTTTTCCTCTTTGTGGCTTCGGAGGACAGCAAGTAATGGCTTTGGGAAAGATAATCATGCCTGTCACCTTTGGCTATGTCAACAACACAAGAATAGAAGATATAATGTTTGATGTCGTTGATATGGAATTCACATATAACGTTGTCATTGGAAGAGGAACTCTCAATGTTGTCGAAGCAGTTTTGCATTCAACTTCTGCATGAAGATACCCAGCAATCAAGGCATAATATCAGTGGAATACTTGCATTGCACTCCCTAGAAACTGTAGCGGGTTTTTGAAGCTAGTTGAACTTTGTAAAGGCCTCGTAGTGTTACCTTGCCTCACTTCCTTTGTAGAGGTGCATGGGAATAATGACCCCTTGGCAGATGGGTAACATGACTTGTGAGTAAAGGGTACAACCTCTGTAGATTGTAAATCTAGTATACTAGCCGTACTCGCGGTCATGAGTAGCTCAGGACTCTCGCATGATTAATTTTATAGAATTAAACTCAATTTGTCATTTGCATCGCATTGTGGTTTTATTATTAATTTTGATCTATTATTACTCTGGTTTGGTATCTACTTACATTTAGTAACTGCTAATAAAATTTTACTAACTTCTTAAAAGTAATGCTCAGCTTTAACCCTTATTTGTTGATCAGCCTTACACTTCACATGAGCTCCCACCTTTGACGAGTTCATGCACATTATTCCCCACAACTTGTTGAGCTATGATCTTTTGTGAGCTCACCCTTGTGATATAAACCCCCCATAGGAGAAGAACAGGTAGTCCGGGAGGAGGTCTACAATGAGGAGTACGAGCTTATCTAGGTGGCGTCTCCCAGTCAGCTTTATGGCGCCAAGGAATATATTTAATTCGCTTTATTGTTATCATCTATTTTTGTAAGACACTTCCGCTGTGTAATAATGATATTTGTGAAATTTATCTCTATACACTTTGTCATTATATGTGATGTTTTTTCTTTGGCGCAAATATGAGACACACCCGGCTTTACCCCTTAAATTCGGGTGTGATAGCGACGCCCGTGTCCGCAGTGGGGGCTCGCCGGAATGAGGGGTGCAGGCACCCCTAGGGGCCCAAGGCGGCGGGGATGGCTCGGGGAGGTCAGGGAAGTGCGGGGAAAATGAAGGCGAAGATAACATCGGGGTAGGGGAACCAAAGGGTGTCGGCCCACGACGAGGTGGCTTGGTCGTGGCGCCACTCAACTCTAGTGAGAAATTGTGCGGAACAGAGAACAAGGAAGGGAAAAATAGAGGGTAGGGGAGGTTTGTTACCTCAAGGGGAACCTTTGGGACCTCTAGACGGCGTAAGGGGCACAACGACAGCTCAGGTCGATGGCAGCGACACTTGGGCTGGGCGGAGGAGGTCGGGTGTGCGCGGGTAGGGATAATCAAAGGGGGGATGAATTGAGGTGCATTTTGAGATGCGGTCGTCAAGGCGAAGCTTACCGTGGCAAATGGCTTGGTGGGGCCTCAACGTCGGCTGCAGAACGAGCTCGGGTTGGCGGTGAACGGTGACGGCTCCTCCCTGGTGTGCGCACGACGCTGGGCTGGGGGCTCTGCGGATGTGAGAATGAGGGAGGGGGAGAGTGAGTGGGGCTCTAGGAGCTTCAAGTGGCCAAGGGTGGGGTGTTTGTGGGCTCGGTGTGTGACGTAGGCATGGAGTCCTCGACGTCCGTGCGGGGTGTGCAGGCGGGCGGTTGAACGGGATGAGGTTGACAGGCGGGGCCCACGGGTCAGCGGAAGAAGGCGCGCGCGCGGGCAATGTCGTCGACATGCGGGGCCAGGCTGGCAGAGAGGGAGATGGGGGAAATAGGTGCGCTAGCGAGTGGGGCAGCGCCGACACATGGGATCCCACCGCGTAGAGAGAGAGAGGGGCAGGTGTGCGGGAGGGGGAGTTGGGCCGGTTGGGCCAAAAGGCCGAGATGAGAGGGTTCCTGTGCTCTTTTCCCTTTTTTTTATTTTGAATTATGTTTTCCTTTTCTTTTTATTTTCTATTTTGGATTCAAATTCAAATATGCCACAAATTCAAATTAGAACACCTCAAGGATATGCATCAAACAACATTGAAGTTTGGGGTTCAGCATGATCCAACAATTCATACTCCCTTGGAGTTTTGTCTACTAGAGTATAATTACATTTCCAAATAAAATAACCACTCTTCTACTATAGGAAAGAGAAAAAAGAAATGAGGAGAGTGGAGAAGCGAGGTAACACCTGAATTTGGTGGATATTAGAGAAGAAATTTTATATCCCCAAATTCAGGGTGTTACATATTCCTAGCACACATTGAGCACATTTGTGATCCTCCAACTCACTCTCTCTCACACTTTGCTTGGGATTGCATTCTAGTGAGAGATTGAGTGTTCCTAGTGCATTTGCATCAATTCGTGATCCTTGAGGCACTAGGTGGTACACCGAGCAAGCATCATTGACTTGTTACTCTTATAGCTTGCCACCTTCTAGATAGCTTGGTGGTGTCTCCGTTGAGCTCTCCGTGAAGGTTGTGGAGGAGCCACGATGCTGATTGCGAGGGGTTCATGCCTTCCATGCCGGAGCGTCAAAGGCGACGCTAGTAGAACCGAGGTATTGAGCTATTCCTTGTTTCCTTGGATCAAAAGATCAATTCGTGTCTTGATAGAGGAGCAAGCGAGAACTTGGAATCCACCTCAACGTGGATTAGGGGTGATCGACAAATCACTGATACCACAGGAAAATTTCCGGTGTCTCTTTCTCCTCTTACTTGTTCCATTGCAAGTAGCTAGCAATTATTGATTTGCATTCATTTCTAGCTTATATATTGTTGTTTCCCGTTAGTTGCATATTTCTAGTAGCTAGAGAATTTATATCTCTTGTCGTATTGATTAAATTTCTCTAGTGTCTCTGTTTTTAGTCAAAACCGTCTATTCACCCCCTCTAGCCGGTGTCCTAGATCCTACAAGTGGTATCAAAGCTAAGGACTCCATTGTTTGTGGATTTAACCATCCCGGAGTAGGAAAAAATGGCTAGTAGCAACAATGTGCACATTGGGAAACCACCACATTTTTATGGAAACAATTACGACTATTGGTAAATAAGAATGTCAATGCATCTTAGAGTGATGGGTGGAAGGATTTGGCCAATTGTTAGAGATTGTTTTGTTGTGTTGAATCAAGATTAACCAATGGTTAGTGACAATGAAAACATTCTAACAAATGATCAAGCTATGAATGTATTTTATGATGTTCTAGGCATCAATGAGTTTAATTGAAATAAGAATCTTACAACCACTCATGACATTTGGAAGAAGCTAATGGAAATTCATGAGGGAACAACAATTGTGATGAGTGCCAAACTATATGTGTGCAAAAGGGAAGTTTGAGCAATTCATCATGAAAAAAGATTAAAGCATATCAGACATGTTCAACAGGCTAAATGAGGTAGTGAATGATCTCAAAGGACTTGGTCTTGTTGTACCGGATGTGGACTTCACTCATAAGTTCCTGCTAGGGACTTGTTCTCAAATGCTATGAGTTAAGAACAAGGCAACACAAAGTGTTAAATGTTAATGTCCTTCGTCCTTCGAAGCATTATTTCCCTTAGGATATAATGATCTTCAGACGAAGGTTATGAAGGACATACCTTCATTAATGCAATTTATGTTAATAAAAGAAGAAGCATATGGAATATGAGAAGCAACATATAACATTATTAATTCATTCTCATTATATTATCCTGAAAAGATAGAAACAATATTGAATTACAAAATGTACCTTCAGCTTGACAGAAGGTAAGAGTACAAGCGTGACGCAAAAGTGAATACAAGTCAGTGTGAACAGTACGAGGGTACTGTTCATCTATTTATAGGCACAGGACGCAGCCTGTGTAAAATTACATTCAAGCCCTTCATATTCACTATTGACTTAAGAATAAACTGTCGAGGACTAGATAGCCTTTTCCCTCTTAAGTCGGTTCCTCTTTCTGTAGAAGAGCCAAAGCTTTCTCGCGTGTAGCTTCGGCGCTGGTTTAATCCTTCGTTCCAATCCTGCTTTCCATACCGTATATGCTTTTAACCCGAGACCGAAGGTACCTGTTCATATGTCACACTTGGAAAACACTGTTAAATCATGTTTTTGAGGACGTTCGGAGGACGAAGGCCCCCAACAGTAGCCCCTCGCAGTATTAATTTGTTTAAAATAATGAATTCAGACTACGACATTGACGAAGGCCTTAAGACGAAGGTCCAAAAAACACCTTCCCTTTGCTAGAATAGCAATGGTCAATGACGGACGGGGCCCCCCAATCTGGGGCGTGCTGAGCGTATAAATAAGAACTCGCACCAACCACATTTGATACGCTGCTTGTGCCATTTGCTTTATTTTCTCAATTTCATAGCTCTTGCTTGCTAACATTTGCTAATTTTTCAAGCTTTCTGAGCTTCGGCTAAAAAGACGCATTTTCGTCATCTCTGAAGGAGAAATGTCTCAAGACAAGAATATTGCTGCCTAAGACGAAGCTAACTGAAGAGGAGAAGCTTTTTGAGGAGAAGAAGGCTATGAATCCTTACATTGCTGGATTTATCGAGTCAATAGCAAAAACAAATACAGAGAAGATTACTAAGGAGATACTGGAGGGCCTGTCTAAAGATACTAGTGACAGTGAAAGTTATGATGCGGAAAGTGGGGGCGAAGATTCTGAGGATCGGCCCTGGAGACCAAGTCATTCGATTTTCGGAAAATCAACCATCAAACAAAGTCATCTTGAGAACATGAGAGGAAGATACTTTCGGGATATGTCTATTGTAAGGGCTGGTGGAGACAACAACGTCCCAGCTCCTGAAGAAAACGAAGTTGTGATTTTCCGAAGCTTTTTCAAAGCTGGGCTTCGGTTCCCACTGAGCAGGTTTGTAGTTGAAGTGCTGAAAACCTATCAAATCTTCCTTCATCAGATGACCCCGAAGCCATATTGAGGATGGGAGTCTTTGTCTGGGCAGTAAGAAGCCAAGGGATACAGCCAAGCGCGAAGTGCTTTTGCAGTATGCAAGAACTTCTATATGAGACAAAGGCCATGGGTAAAGAACAGTATCACAACAACTTCGGTTGTTATGGATTTATCGCTCGTCCCAACGCAAGCTACCCAGTGCCAACATTTCGAAAGAGATGGCCCAGAACTTGGATGGAAGAATGGTTTTATGTGAAGAACGACTTGACAGCGAGAGAGGACATCAAGGAGATTATTATGCACCCTATATGGTCCCGCTTCGGTCTACAAAAGCCGAAGGTTGAGATTGATGACGCCACCGAATCGTGTCAGAAGGCATTTGGTACTGTCTTCTTCTTCATTGGTATAAGAGATTTAATTCAAGAGCATATAGCATTCAGAGTATGGCCGCTTGTAGAGAGCTGGGAAATGTCGAAGGAGACCATCACCAAGTCTAGTGAAGGTGAACTGGTCCGGCTGAAGTATACATTCAGATATGGGGATAAATTTGATGAACCAAACGGTGACTAGCTAAAATGCATTGAAGTTACAAGTGATGAGCTGCTTGGAGCTTATTCCAAGGCAGAAGATAATGCACTATCTACAACCTTCGGAGGTCGGGGAAAAAAGAGAATAAATAGAGTTTTTGACGCCATTGGCTTCGTCTTCCTCGACTACCACTACCCGCTGCAGGGACAGGGGAAGAACAGAAAAGCTGCTGCTTTGGATGCCCCAGCTGAACCTGTGCCGAAGGCTGCGGGCAAAAAGATGAAGGTACTTACCCACCGGTCGCGTTACATTGAACCGGCTGTGGTGCCTGAGTTTGGCGGGGAGGCCTCTTCAGCTGCTGAATCAAGAGAAACTGTTCCTCCAATCTAGAGGACTGAAGAGCCGGCTATAATGCCAAAGGAACCTTCGGTTGAGCTAGTTGAAACAAAGGTTGACAATGATAAGGCTGAAAGGTCAAAAGCTGAAGAAGTAATAAAGATGTCAGGGATTTTAAGTTCTTCAACAGAAGCAACAGCGCTGAAGGCACAAAAGAGTTCTGCCACAACTCCTAAGAGGAGGAGGATGGTAAATGTATTAGATGTATTGGAAACAACCGACTCCATAAGTCTCGCTCCCATAGGGAATGTTGCCAAAGCTGACAAAACGCAACCCAAAGCTGATACTAAGCAAATAGAAGTTGAAGCTACAATAACCCAGGAAGAAACCAAGGCAGGGCCCATAGTGCCTGCTGAGACAAAGCTTGCCACAACCGAGCAGGGGGACGAAGGAATAACTCCAGATACTAATATAGCTTTTGAGAAAAGTGTGGCTAAAGAAGCCAAATCCCTTACTCCCAAAGCACGCTCCGAAGATCTTGATTATATCATTCGACATGCTGCGGGAAAAAGATTATCCGATGAAGAAATTTTTGAAGCCAAACACTATGCCCGAGAACTAAGGTATCCGAAGGGGGGCCTTAGTGTTTAACGGTATGAACAAAGGTGATTTCTTGTACTGTCTCCCGGACAACAAAGAATTATCCGTCTGCCGGGAGATGGCCAGAAGTATGGGCTTCCCGAAGCTCGAAGCTGGCCTTTGCGCCATGACGAAAGGCCGATCTCGCAGAGAGTCTTGCATACAACAGTCTGAAGGTACAGAAATTGTGAATTTTGAAGCTTATGAACTCTGGAATGAAGTCTTTTATTCTCATGTTAATCCTTTTATTCTTTCTTGCAGGGCTTAATACTTAGCAACGTCCTAAAGGCGCAAAAGAATGCTAAAGACGAGAGCTGCACTATAGCTCTCAACAACCTTCGAACAGAGGTTATCAGGCTGAGAAACGAAGCCACGTAAAAAGACAAAATTCTACTTTCATTGGTGGATAAAGTAAAAGAAGATGAAGCTAGTTTCAAGGCTCAAGCTGAAATTCAAAAGAATGAGATCGAAGATCTTCGGAAACAGCTGGCCGAAGCCAAAGAAAAATGTGGTCTCGCAGAGGCCAATCGAGATATTAGTGAATATTGGAAAAACTATTTAGAAAAAACAGTTGAAGAACTTCACGCATCTAAAGAAAGATGCTTCGAAAAATCCCTGGGCAGTGTGGAGAAGATAAAGGCTAGCTTCGCCAACGTGGGTGCCTATTCCAACGAAGATAACTTTATATGAGGCGACCCTGAAGGTGTTATCGAATGGATAAGCGGAGAGGCCGAAGCTTTTGAAGAAATTTTAAGTGATCGCGGGGTTGTCTGTGCGTTCTCCAGTGCAGGAGGAATTTCAGCCATCCTGGAGTTGGCGGGTTGTGATCATGTCAAAACCCTGGCCTAGGCCAAAGCTGCCTTCTCCGTGGATGATACAAAAGATCCCTCAGCCGAAGAAAGTTTAGTGGGCGGAAAATTTTACACTGATATCTGGGCAAATGGTGGCCGAGAAATGGCCCACGAAATTATGAAGAAAAGTGAAAAAGATATTCATGACGCTCGAGAGGCAGCGAAAAAAGCTGAGGAGGCCGCAGAACGCGAGAGACGGATATGTATTGTTTTGTGGCCTTTAACTTCATCATTTGTTTTCGTGACTTTGAACTGATTAATTTTTTCTACTGTAGCTGAACTATCTCCTCCACCGGAACCGTTCGACCCCCTGGCCAACCCAGAAACAAAGAAAGCAATGGAAATCATCAATATGGCCGAATCTATTGTTGACGAAGTTGTTAACAAGTTGTTAAATGAAGTTGCGGAGAAGGTCCTAAAAGAGGATTAATACTTATTGTAAAAACATTTTTAGATGATCAATGTAGCTTTGCTGTAACAAGACTGTAATATTCGATGTTTCATATTTTTGAATCTAATATGCAAATTATTTGTATTCATTTCTTTGTGATGCATGAAACTTTACATACCGTTTTTGAGCCTTCGGCGAAAAAACACCTTCCCTTCTTTTCATGCTTCGTAAAGAAAAAGATCCGTGCTTCGTGAGAATATCCATTCTTCGTAAAAACAACCATGCCTCGTAAAAATTTCCAAACTTCGTAAAAACATCCATGCTTCGTAAACAATAAAACCCTTCTTTTGCAACAGAGCTGACGAAGCTGTATTTTTCGGCTTTGTGCCTTGGCACATTTTCATTTTACAGAGTATTCTCCGAAGATCGACTTCGTAGTCAATTCGTGTCATAGGTGCGATATGATGTATGATGTGATGCTATGCGAGATGATGTGATGATATGATGCAAAGAATGATGCCAATGACGAAGACTCACACCCACACACCCACACTGAAACACACAATCTCTGCGTCCCCTTAGGAACGATCAAAATCACTTTTTGCCGTTTATTTTTCGGCTTCACCGCTTATTTTTCGGTGTAAGTTCTGCATTCCCTTAGGAACGTCTTTTGAACTTCTTCGCCTTCTATTTCGGCGGTATAAGTTCTGCATCCCCTTAGGAACGTCTTTTGAACTTCTTCGCCTTATATTTCAGTGGTATTTGGCTCTGCATTCCCTTTCGGAGAAATATGACACTATTGTGACCACGCTAGTGAGAAGTGATTTGACCAAAATTTCTCCAACCAAAGTATTGGGAGAAATACTCACACAAGACATATTCAAGAAATCTCAAGACAAGGCTATAAGTTTGGCTAAGAAAGTGAAGATCTATAGATCTCAAAGCCAAAGCATCCAAGGCTATGGAAATGGAAGAAAGTGAGGATGGAGAGAGTGGAAGTGATAGTGATGGAGAATTGGCTCTTATTGTAAAGAGATTCAACAAGTTCATGAAGAAGAAGGGTCAACCAAGAAGAGGACAATCTTCAAGGAAAATGTCTTCAATGATAGAAAGTGTTTTGAGTGTGGGGAGTCGGGTCATATTGCAATGAATTGCCCAAGTAAGAAAAAGAAGAACAAGGATGGAGAAGACAACAAGAAGAAGAAATTTTACCACATCAAGAAGGATGGCAAAGCCTATCTAGTGGAATGGGATTCAGATACAAGTTCGGATGATGATGATGATACCTCATTCCTTTTGAATTCTTGAGCTCTTCTTGCATGGCAACCACCCAATCTAAATCCTTCAAGGCATCTTCAATCCCAAATGGCTTAAAGTTGGACTCAAAAGAGTAATTCTCACAAAAAATAGCCAAATGAAATGTGCTTCTTCGTGTTCTTACTCCGCCACAGGTGATGAGTTTTGACAGCGGTCTGCACACATGTGCTAATCTCGGCCGTCTAACATCGGTCGCACACACCCCCAAAGACATCGATTGTGCCATTCCACACCAATGACCATGTCAGTCGTCGTGCATCAAAATTAGGTTACCCATGAGGTTAAATGCATTTAACTCAAGTTTTTCAATTCAAAAAGTTGTTTTTATCAGTTGACTTATCTCGTTTGATTAAATCTATGGTCAAAATCGTGTGGAAGCTCCCCTACGAGGATTAGTAAAGCTTTTGGTTTATGTAACAATATTATATACATATGTTCTATATGATGTAAGTTAATTTTCATATTTACGGTGAACTAATGGAAATCCAAATAGAGATCTATCTTGGTTTGTATAATCACAAGTTTGTTTTCTGAGGAGACGTTGATTGGAGAGCTACTCATAATACTGTAATTGAATGGGTAATTTTTAATGATTGCAAAAAACCTAAGTTTGGAAGAAGTAAAAGAACATACTATTGAAATGGAAAACAGAGTCAAAGATCATAGGGTAATAGTGGAGTCCATTTTCTAATCTCAAACTTATTTTCACCTTTAGAACCTTTCTAATTGGCAATTTTTATAATGAAGGAAGGAAAAGAAGGACTTAGGGAGGATGTGACTACATGGCCAATGATCTTTGATTATGTCAAGCCTGACATTGTACTTGAATATCCAACTAATGAAATCGTCTCAACTGCTCCCGCTACTCCATCCAACATAAAGAGATTTAAGATGTCTCACACCGCTAGTAGTTCCCACATGAAATCAAGAATTGGTCAACAAATTTCTAGGTTGCTACAAGAAGATAAAAAATAATACATGATATTTTCAATGCTCCAATGAATATGGAGAAGTGTACTAAAAACTTAAGAGGTGTGGTTTGAGAGGCAAGTAATCACACTCGGATTTAAGGGGCAAACTGTAACACCCCGTCCAATCCCGTACCGGCGGTACTTACTCCTGGCATACTCCTGGCAGCTCGCTAGGATCATATATTATCCCCACAGACCAACACGAGCCTTTTGTGCACACTTTGTTCTCACTCATGCGCATCTGAGAAAATTTCCCAGTCGGTCACCATCCCAAATTGCTCCAAGCCAAGCACGCTTAATATGGAGGTTCTTTCGAGATAGGCTTCTGAAAAAGAAGATGCACCTTGTTGGTATAGATACTATATTAATTCTATTAAGCCTTGGGCTAGGATATCACCATCCCAGGGGCCAGGATATCACAATCCACCCCCCTTAGAAGACCGACATCCTCGTCGGTCAACCGCAATCCAGGAACCTCTCCTCTTAGCCAGTTTGTGTGTCTAGTTTCATCATATGTCATACCATGTGACCACTCTAGGCCCACATGTGCCATGCGCCATATACCCGAACCCCTAACCCACACACGCCCGTGAAACCTCATGGGTCAGTACTGATACCACTTGTAACACCCCATCCAATCCTGGATCGGCGGTACTTACTCTTGACAGCTCGCTAGGATCATATATTATACCCACAGACCAACACTAGTCTTTTGTGCGCACTTTGTCCTCACTCATGCGCACCCGAGAAAACTTACCGGTCTGTCACCCATCCCAAATTGCTCCAAGCCAAGCACGCTTAACTTGAAGGTTCCTTCGAGATAGGCTTCCAAAAAAGAAGATACACCTTGTTGGTATGGATACTCTATTAATTCTATTAAGCCTTGGGCCAAGATATCACCATCCCAGGGGCCAGTATATCACACAAACCCAGGTGTGTCTCATATGTGCGCCAAAGAAGGATAGGGAAAGAAGAGAAAAGCTGCTAATTATGCCACTTCAGACGAGCCTGTGCCAAAGGGCAAAAAGTTAATGGTTCTTACCCACTAGCCGCGCTATATTGAACCGGCCGTGGTGCCTGAGTTTGGTGGGGAGGCTTCTTCAGCTGCTGAATCAAGAGAACCTGCTCCTCCTGCGCAGAAGGCTGAAGAGCCAGCTATAATGCCGAAGGCACCTTCGGTTGAGCTAGTTGAAATGAAGGTTGACAAAAATAAGGTTGAAAGGTCAAAGACTGAAGAAGTAACAAAGATGCCAGGGATTTTAAGTCCTTCAGCAGAAGCAACAGCGCTGAAGGAAGAAAAGAGTTCTGCCATAACCCCTAAGAGAAGAAGGATGGTAAATGTATTGGATATTTTAGAAACAACCGACTCCATAAGTCCCGCTCCTACAGGGAAGGTTGCCGAAGCTGACAAAACGGAACCCAAAGCTGATACTAAGCAAATAGAAGTTGAGACTACAATAACCTAGACTGAAACCGAGGCAGAGCCCACAGTGCCTACTGAGACGAAGCTTGCTGCCACCGAGTAGAAGGCCGAAGGAATAACTCCAGATACTAATATAGGTTTTGAGAAGAGTGCGGCCAAAGAGGCCGAATCCCTTGCCCCTGAAGCACTCTCCAAAGATCTTGATTATATCATTCGACATGCTTCGGGAAAGAGATTATCCAATGAAGAAATTTTTGAAGCTAAACACTATGCCCAAGAACTGAAGTACCCGAAGGGGGCCTTAGTGTTTAACGGTACAGATGAAGATGATTTCTTGTATTGCCTCCCGGACAAAAAGAATTATCCGTCTGCCGGGAGATGGCCAGAAGTATGGGTTTTTTGAAGCTCGAAGTTGGCCTTTGTGCCATGACGAAGGACGATCTTGCGGATAGTCTTGCATACAACAGTCTGAAGGCACAAAAAGTTGTGAATTTTGAAGCTTATGGACTCTGTAATGGAGTCTTTTTATTCTTATGTTAATCCTTTATTCTGTCTTGCAGGGTTTAATACTTAGCAACGCCCTAAGGGCGCAAAAGAATGCTGAAGATGAGAGTTGCACTATAGCTCTCAATAACCTTCGATCAGAGGTTATCAGGCTGAGAAACGAGGCCACATAAAAAGACAAGATTCTACTTTCATTGGTGGATAAAGTAAAGGAGGATGGAACTAGCTTCAAAAATCATTCCGAGGCCCAAAAAAATTGAGATTGAAGACCTTCGGAAACAGTTGGCCGAAGCCAAGGAAAAATGTGGTCTCGCAGAGGCCAACCAAAACATTAGTGAGTATTGGAAAAATTATTTAGAAAAAACAGTTGAAGAACTTCGCGCATCCAAAGAAAGATGCTTCAAAAAATCCCTGAGTTGCGTGGAGAAGATAAAGGTTAGCTTCACCAACGTGGGAGCTTATTCCAATGAAGATAACTTTATACGAGGCGACCCTGAGGGTGTTATTGAATGGATAAGCGGAGAGGCCGAAGCTTTTGAAGAAATCTTAAGTGACCGAGGGGATGTATGTGCATTTTCTGGTGCACGCGGGATTTCAGCAATCTTGGAGAATGCGAGGTGCGATCACATCAAAACCATGGCCCATGCTGAAGCTGCCTTCTCCGCGGACGTCACGAAGGACCGTTTAGCTGAAGCAACCTTAATGGGCAGAAAATTTTATAATGATGTGTGGGAGAATGGTGGCCGAGAAATGGCTCATGAAATTATGAAGAAAAGTGAAAAAGACATCCATGAGAACCGAGCTGAAGCAAAACGAGCTGAAGAAGCTGCTGAGCGTGAAAACACATAGGTATTGTTTCGCGGCATCTAACTTCGGCATTTGTTTTTGTGGCTTCAGACTGATTAAAAATAATTTTTCTTGTAGCTGAATTATCTCCGCCACCAGAACCATTTGATCCCCTGGCCGACCCAAAAACAAAGGAAGAACTAGAAATTATTAATATAGTCGAATCTATTGTTGACGAAGTCGTTAACAAATTGCTTAACGAAGTTGCAGAGAAGGTTCTGAAGGAAGAATAGTAGTTATTGTAAAAACGCTTTTAGGCGATTAATGTAACATTTGCTGAACTAAGTCTGTAATATTTGATGTGTATAGTTTTGAATCTAATATGTAAAGTATTTTGCAATTTACTTCTTTGCGATGCATGAAACTTTTATATACATACCGTTTTGAGCCTTCGGCGAAAAAACACCTTCCCTTTTTTTCATGCTTCGTAAAGAAGAATATTTATGCTTCATGAGAATATCCACGCTTCATAAGAACATCCAAGCTTCGTAAAAACATCAATGCTTCGTAAACAATAGATCTCTTCTTTCACATCAGAGCTGATGAAGCTGTAATTCTTAGCTTACTTTGTGCCTTAGCACCTTTTCAATTTTGTAAAGCATTCTCCGAAGATTGACTTCATTTCCAATTCGTGTCATTGTGTGATATGATGTATGATATGATGCTATGCGAGATGATGCAATGATATGATGCAAAGAATGATGCTATGCCGAAGACACACACCCACGCTGAAACACACAATCTCTGCGTCCCCTTAGGAACGATCAAAATCTCTTTGCCGTTTATTTTTCGGTTTCACCGCTTATTTTTCAGTGTAAGTTCTGCATCCCCTTAGGAACGTCTTTTGAACTTCTTCGCCTTCTATTTCGGCGGTATCACCGTTGACTTTTCGGTGTAAGTTCTGCATTCCCTTAGGAACGTCTTTTGAACTTGTTCGCCTTATATTTTGGCGGTATTTGGCTCTGCATTCCCTTTAGAACGACTTTTGAGCAGAAAACTTACACTGCGCTCCCTTAGGAACGACTTTTTGTAGCTTCGGCGAAACTTACGCTGCGCTCCTTAGGAACGACTTTGTGTAGCTTCGGCGAAACTTACGCTGATTTTTAGCTCTGCATTCCCTTAGGAACGACTTTTGAGCTTCAGCAATTTTTGAGCTTCGTAAATATTTGAAGAAGATATATTTCATTCTGATAAAAGTGAAACTATTACAAGAAATTAAAACTAGTTCTGCATTGTTTGTTCCTTATTGAAAAATAAAATGACATAGAACACAAAAGTACTTCAGGGGTAGGATATCACTCAATAAATGTGCTTTGATTTTGGCATAGTACTATTGACTGTGCGAGCTTCGGATTCTTTCCTGACTTCACGTTGCTGCTGAGGGTACTGGCGCCCTTCTAGCTGGCCTCGAGAATAGGTCGGCTGTAATGGTGGTAGGGGTGGGAGTTGTGGCCAGGAAGCTTGTGAGTGACTAGCCAAAGCCACAGAAGTTGTGGGATGATTGCCCACATACTCTAGTATGTAGGGAGAGTGGCACGAAGCAGTGTGCAAGACCTACTTCGGCTGGTTCTGCCGAGCTTCGGCTTCTGCTATCTCCTTTTGCTTCTGAATGGTGATTTGGCACCTTCTTGTAGTATGGCCCTTGTCCTCACCATAGAATAAGCAGTAGATCTTTCTAGGCTGATCCCCAAAACTTCCCCCGAAGCCCCTGGCGCCTCTGCCCCTTGGAGCTGGTTATCTAAAAGAGCTCTACTGTTGCCCCGAAGCTTGTGAGGTGTATTGTGACCTCTGAGGCTGACTTCCTTTGTCGTCACTCTGAGTGGAATTGTGGATTGACCTGACGTGCCTCGGGTGGATTCTTCCTCCGAAGCCACTGGTCATTTCTGAGAATCTGTAAGCTTCCTCCCTTCTTTGGCGGAAGTCGTTGTCAGCCCGGATGTACTCATCCATCTTCTGAAGCAGCTTCTATAGAGTTTATGGGGGCTTCCTGGTGAAATATTAGGCAGTAGGTCCTGGGCGAAGACCCTTGATCATGGCCTCAATGAAAATCTCATTGGGCACCGTAGGCGCTTGTGCCCTCAATCGCAAGAACCTAAGTACATATGCCTGAAGGTATTCTTTGTGGTCTTGCGTGCATTGGGACAGAGCCTGAGCTGTGACCGGCTTCGTTTGAAAGCCTTGGAAGATGGTAACCAACATGTCCTTAAGCTTCTGCCACGACGTGATAGTCCCTGGCCGAAGAGAAGAATACCATGTTTGGGCTACATTCCGGACTGCCATGACGAAGGACTTCGCCATAACTGCAGTATTGTCTCCATACGAAGATATAGTTGCTTCGTAGCTCATCAGAAACTACTTTGGATCTGAATGCCCATCATACATGGGAAGCTGAGGTGGCTTGTATGACGGGGGCCATGGGGTAGCCTGCAGTTCTGCTGCCAAGGGAGAAGCATCATCAAAAGTAAAGGCATCATGATTAAAATCATCATAGCATCCATCTTCATTGAACAAGCCTTCTTGACGAAGCTCCCTGTGTTGGGGTCTTCGATCCTGTTAATCTTGAGCAAGATGACGCACTTCCTCAGTTGCTTCATTGATCTTCCTTTGAAGATCAGCCAGCCGCGCCATCTTCTCCTTCTTCCTTTGTACTTGCTGATGGATTATTTCCATATCCCTGATCTCTTGGTCCAACTCCTCCTCTTGGAGTGTTGGACTGGTGGTTTTCCTCTTCTAGCTTCGAGCCTCTCGAAGAGAAAGAGTTTCCTGGTTTGGGTCCAGCGACTGCAGTGCAGCGGTCCCTGGTGCTGAAGCTATCTTTGGCGGCATGACGAAGGTCAGTGCTTGTCAAAGGTGGTCGAAAGAGTTCATAGGAGGTGGGCACCAATGTTGGAGACTTGTTCTCAAATGCTATGAATTAAGAACAAGGCAACACAAAATGTTACATGTTAATGTCCTTTGTCCTTCGAAGCATTATTTCCCTTAGGATATAATGATCTTCAGACGAAGGTTATGAAGGACATACCTTCATCAACGTGATATATGTTAATAAAAGAAGAAGCATATGAAATATAAGAGGTATTATTAATTCATTATATTATTCTGGAAAGACAAAAACAATATTGAATTACAAATGTACCTTCGGCTTGATAGAAGGCAAAAAGTACAAGCGTGACGCAAAAGCAAGTACAAGTCAGCGTGAACAGTACGGGGGTACTGTTCATCTATTTATAGGCACAGGACGCAGCCTGTGAGAAATTACATCCATGCCCTTTACATTTATTATTAACTTATAGACAATACTATGAGGACTAGATAGCCTTTTCCCCTTTAAGTCGGTTCCTTTTTCTGCCATTTAGCCGAAGCTCCCCTGCACGTATCTTCGGAGCAACTCCAACCTTCGTCACGATCATGCTTTTTTGATCGTACATGCTTTTAGCCCGAGTCCGAAGGTACCTATTCACTTGTCACACTTGGAAGATATATTGTTAAATCATGTTTTTGAGGACCTTCGGAGGACGAAGGCCCCCAACAGTTGTTGGGGACTTGTTCTCAAATGCTATGAGTTAAGAACAAGGCAACACAAAATGTTAAATGTTAATGTCCTTCGTCATTCGAAGCATTATTTCCCTTAGGATATAATGATCCTCAAACGAAGGTTATGAAGGACATACCTTCATAAATATGACATGTATAAATAGAGGATGAAGCTTATGAAACATAGGAAAACAACATAAACAATTATATGATATCATAATATAAACATCTATTATTAAATAATCATGAGTACATGAAAGCAATATCAAATTACATTTGTACCTTGAGCTTGACAGAGGGCAAAGGTAAAAGTAAGATGCAAAAGCGTGAACAGTACGGGGGTACTGTTCACCTATTTATAGGCACAGGGCATAGCCTGTGTGAATTTACATTCAGGTCCTCTACAAATGATTACAATCATAACACAGGTTATCATGGGCCGATTGGTCATTTCATCTTTAAGTCGGTGCATCTAGAAATACACTATGAAGCTCCCTGATTGGTAGCTTCGGCATTGTTCCTGTTCTGGCCTTCCGAAGGTGTTTCTTCTCACAGGACCTTCGGCGACGAAGCAGACCCCCAACTATAGCCCCTTCACGGTGCGAGATCGTTTTTCGTAACGAGCTCGACCCGTGAAAAATTCTTTTAGGCTTTAGAATGCCGAAGGTCCGAAAAACACCTTCCCTGAGCTCGTTGTCGAGAAACAATTTAAATATTTCGAGTGCGAGGTGGTCCCACCATAGGACAGGTACACACGATCTGGTGATTCTCCTTCTCGCGCCCTGCGGTCCACCGTTCAGTGAATGCGAGCGACTGTTCGGTGGGTGCAGATAGCTTGACGATTCACCTTCCCACCTGCAGCAGTATATAAACAGACGGGTTGGTGTGAAGTTACCACATCATTGAGAGCACCTAGAGGGGGGGGGTGAATAGGTGATCCTGTAAAAACTTAAACTTATAGCCACAAAAACTTGTTAAGTGTTAGCACAATTATTGCCAAGTGGCTAGAGAGGAGTCACAACAAAACACAATACCACAAGAGATCAAACACAGAGATGACACAGTGGTTTATCCCGTGGTTCGGCCAAGACCAATGCTTGCCTACTCCACGTTGTGGCGTCCCAACGGACGAGGGTTGCAATCAACCCCTCTCAAGCGGTCCAAAGACCAACTTCAATACCACGGTGTTTTGCTTTGCCTTTCAATATCCCGTTTGCGAGGAATCTCCACAACTTGGAGCCTCTCGCCCTTACACTTGAGATTCACAAAGAAATACAGAGTAAGGGAGGGAATGAGCAACGCACACAAGACTTCAAAAGATCAGAGCAACAATACGCACACAAGCAGCAATAAGAGCTCGCAACACAACTCAAAGAGTTCACAACTCCACAAGAGCTCTATATGCTATCACAATGAAACAAATGCGCGAGATCGATGTCTTGGTGCTTAGGAATGTTGTAGGAATGCTTGGTGTCCTCCTCCATGCGCCTAGGGGTCCCTTTTATAGCCCCAAGGCAGCTAGGAGCTGTTGAGAACAAATCTGGAAGGCCATCCTTGCCTTCTGTCGTCGGGCGCACCGGACAGTCCGGTGCACACCGGACACTGTCCGGTGCCCGATTTATTTCCATAAACAGCGCAGCCGACCGTTGCTGACCGTTGAAGATCTGGGAGCCGTTGGCGCACCGGACATGTCTGGTGCACACCGGACAGTCCGGTGCCCCCTTCCGTCTGTTGGCCAGGCCACGTGTCGCGCGCAGATTCCGCGGCCGACCGTTGGCTCACCGGATAGTCTGGTGCACACCGGACAGTCCGGTGAATTATAGCCGTACGCCGTCGGCAAATTCCCGAGAGCGGCCTCTTCGCCCGAGACAGCCTGGCGCACCGGACACTGTCCGGTGCACCACCGGACAGTCCGGTGCCCCAGGCCGAAACAGCCTTTTAGCTGTACACAGCCAACTTTCTTCTTTTCTTCTTCACTCTGTTTCTAACACTTAGACAAGTATATTAGTACACAAAACCAATGTACTAAGGCTTAGAAACATACCTTTACTTGTGATTTGCACTTTGTTCATCCATGGGCATAGATTCACATTTAAGCACTTGTGTTTGCACTCAATCACCAAAATACTTAGAAATGGCCCAAAGGCACATTTCCCTTTCAATCTCCCCCTTTTTGGTGATTTATGCCAACACAACATAAAGCAACTAGAACAAGTGCAAAATCACTTCAAATAAAATAAATTTGAGTTTTATTCAATTTTGGCATATATGGATCATCCTTTGCCACCACTTGGTTTGTTTTTGCAAATCAAACTCAAATCTCTATCTCTAAGTCAAACACACAAGTTGAAGCATAAAGAGAGTCATTCAAAAGAGATTGATCAAAGATTTCAAAAACTCCCCCTTTTTCCCATAATCACTACTTCTCACCACAAGAAGCCCAAGAAGCCAACTTTTGACAAAAGAGACAATGAAAGAGTTTTGACAAACCAAAAGCTCTATTCTACTATTTTCAAAATTTCTCAAGTGGTAGCTGATCCATTTATTGCTTTGGCCTTTATTTTCTCCCCCTTTGGCATCAAGCACCAAAACGGGATCAACTTTGGCCCTTTAACCCCATTGCCTCACCAAAATCTTCAATTAAGATCAAATGGCAATAAGAGTTCATGAGATGGACTTGGAATAAGTTACCCTCTCATCGGAGTGCAGTGGAAGTCTTTCATGGTCCAAGTCCACCTTTTCCCTTTCAATTCTCCTTCGAGACTAAATCAAGCAAACTCAAACATATGGTTAGTCTCAAAGGGTCAAGTTGTAACACATCTCCCCCTAAACATGTGCATCACTTTGCAACGGACTTGTGAGGTCCAGGGAGTGCTTGTACAACTTGAGCACCAAAATAAGCAACAAAATGCAGAATGAACATGATCAAAGGCATAAACACATGTATGCTACAATTCAATCCAAGTTCCGCGAATCTAAGACATTGAGCTCACTACGCAGCCTGCAAAAGGTCTTCTCATCTAGAGGCTTGGTAAAGATATCGGCTAGCTGGTTCTCGATGCTAACATGAAACACTTCGATATCTCCCTTTTGCTGGTGGTCTCTCAGAAAGTGATGCCGGATGTCAATGTGCTTTGTGCGGCTGTGCTCAACAGGATTTTCCGCCATGCGGATAGCACTCTCATTATCACATAGGAGTGGGACTTTGCTCAGATTGTAGCCAAAGTCCCTGAGGGTTTGCCTCATCCAAAGTAGTTGCGCGCAACACTGTCCTGCGGCAACATACTCGGCCTCAGCGGTGGATAGGGCAACGGAGGTTTGTTTCTTAGAATTCCATGACACCAGGGACCTTCCTAAGAATTGGCACGTCCCTGATGTACTCTTCCTATCGACCTTACATCCAGCATAATCGGAGTCTGAATATCCAATCAAGTCAAAGGTAGACCCCTTTGGATACCAGAGCCCGAAGCAAGGCGTAGCAACTAAATATCTAAGGATTCGCTTCACCGCCACTAAGTGACATTCCTTAGGATCGGATTGAAATCTAGCACACATGCATACGCTAAGCATAATATCCGGTCTACTAGCACATAAGTAAAGTAATGACCCTATCATTGACCGGTATGCTTTTTGATCAACAGACTTACCTCCTTTGTTGAGGTCGGTGTGTCCGTCGGTTCCCATCGGAGTCTTTGCGGGCTTGGCGTCCTTCATCCCAAACCGCTTCAGCAGATCTTGCGTGTACTTTGTTTGAGAGATGAAGGTGCCGTCCTTGAGTTGCTTCACTTGGAACCCAAGGAAGTAGTTCAACTCGCCCATCATTGACATCTCAAATTTCTGCGTCATCACCCTGCTAAACTCTTCACAAGACTTTTTATTAGTAGAACCAAATATTATGTCATCGACATAAATTTGGCATACAAACAAATCACCATCACATGTCTTAGTGAAAAGAGTTGGATCGGCTTTCCCAACCGTGAAAGCATTAACAATTAGAAAGTCTCTAAGGCATTCATACCATGCTCTTGGGGCTTGCTTAAGTCCATAGAGCGCCTTAGAGAGCTTACACACGTGGTCGGGGTACCGTTCATCCTCAAAGCCAGGGGGTTGCTCCACGTACACCTCCTCCTTTATTGGCCCGTTGAGGAAAGCGCTCTTCACATCCATTTGGTACAACCTGAAAGAATGGTGAGCGGCATATGCTAGCAAGATACGAATGGACTCTAGCCTAGCCACAGGAGCAAAAGTCTCCTCAAAGTCCAAACCTGCGACTTGGGCATAACCTTTTGCCACAAGTCGAGCCTTGTTCCTTGTCACCACTCCGTGCTTGTCTTGTTTGTTGCGGAACACCCACTTGGTTCCCACAACATTCTGCTTGGGACGAGGCACCAGCGTCCAAACTTCATTCCTCTTGAAGTTGTTGAGCTCCTCTTGCATGGCCAATACCCAATCCGGATCTAGCAAGGCCTCCTCTACCCTGAAAGGCTCAATAGAAGAGACAAAGGAGTAATGTTCACAAAAATTAACTAATCGAGATCGAGTAGTTACTCCCTTGCTAATGTCACCCAGAATTTGGTCGACGGGATGATCCCTTTGAATCATTGCTCGAACTTGGGTTGGAGGTGCCGGTTGCGCTTCTTCCTCCATCACATGATCAACTTGTGCTCCCCTTTGATCACACGCCTCCTGTTGATGAGCCTGTTCATCGTCTTGAGTTGGGGGATGCACCATAGTTGAGGAAGAAGGTTGATCTTGCTCCAAGTGTTCCTGTGGTCGCACATCACCAATCGCCATGGTGCGCATAGCGGCCGTTGGAACATCTTCTTCATCTACATCATCAAGATCAACAACTTGCTCTCTTGGAGAGCCATTAGTCTCATCAAATACAACGTCGCTAGAGACTTCAACCAAACCCGATGATTTGTTGAAGACTCTATACGCCTTTGTATTTGAGTCATAACCTAATAGAAACCCTTCTACTGCCTTGGGAGCAAACTTAGAATTTCTACCTTTCTTCACTAGAATGTAGCACTTGCTCCCAAATACACGAAAGTAAGATACATTGGGTTTGTTACCGGTTAGCAGCTCATACGAAGTCTTCTTGAGGAGGCGATGAAGGTAGACCCTGTTGATGGCGTGGCAAGCCGTATTCACGGCTTCCGTCCAGAAGCATTCGGGGGTCTTGAACTCTCCTAGCATCGTCCTCGACATATCAATGAGCGTCCTGTTCTTCCTCTCTACCACCCCATTTTGCTGTGGTGTGTAGGGAGCGGAGAACTCGTGCTTAATCCCTTCCTCTTCAAGGAACTCCTCCACTTGAAGGTTCTTGAACTCGGACCCGTTGTCGCTCCTTATCTTCTTCACCTTGAGCTCAAACTCATTTTGAGCTCTCCTGAGGAAGCGCTTGAGGGTCCCTTGGGTTTCAGACTTATCCTGCAAAAAGAACACCCAAGTGAAGCGGGAAAAGTCATCAACAATAACTAGACCATACTTACTTCCTCCTATGCTCAGATAGGCGACGGGTCCGAAGAGGTCCATATGCAGCAGCTCTAGCGGTCTTGAGGTGGTCATCACATTCTTGCTGTGATGTGCTCCTCCCACTTGTTTACCTGCTTGACAAGCTGCACAAGGTCTATCTTTTTCGAATTGAACGTTAGTCAAACCTATCACGTGTTCTCCCTTTAGAAGCTTGTGAAGGTTCTTCATCCCCACATGTGCTAAGCGGCGATGCCACAGCCAGCCCATGCTAGTCTTAGCTATTAAGCATGCATCTAGACCGGCTTCTTCTTTTGCAAAATCTACTAAATAAAGTTTGCCGTCTAATACACCCTTAAAAGCTAGTGAACCATCACTTCTTCTAAAGACAGACACATCTACATTTGTAAATAGACAGTTATATCCCATATTGCATAATTGACTAACAGATAGTAAATTATATCCAAGAGACTCTACTAAAAACACATTTGATATAGAGTGCTCATTAGAAATTGCAATTTTACCTAACCCTTTTACCTTGCCTTGATTCCCATCACCGAATATAATTGAATCTTGGGAATCCTTATTCTTGACGTAGGAGGTGAACATCTTCTTCTCCCCCGTCATATGGTTTGTGCATCCGCTATCAATAATCCAGCTTGAACCCCCGGATGCATAAACCTGCAAGGCAAATTTAGGCTTGGGACTTAGGTACCCAACTCTTGTTGGGTCCTATAAGGTTAGTCACAATTTCCTTAGGGACCCAAATGCAAGTTTTATCACCCTTGCATTTTGCCCCTAACTTCCTAGCAATTACCTTACTATTCTTTCTACGAATTGCAAAGGAAGCATTCAAAGCATGATATATCGTAGAAGGCTCATTAACTTTCCTAGGAATATTAACAACATTTCTCCTAGGCATATTATGAACAACATCCCTTCTACCAACATTTCTATCATGCACATATGAAGAACTAGAAGCAAACATAGCATGAGAAAAATCATTGTGCGCATTATAACTCCTATAAGCATTTCTAGCTTGTCTCCTATCCTGATACAAAAAGGCATGGTTCTTTTTAGCACTAGTAGCCATAGGGGCCTTCCCTTTCTCCTTAGCGGGAATGGGAGCCTTATGGTTTGTTAAGTTCTTGGCTTCCCTCTTGAAGCCAAGTCCATCCTTAATTGAGGGGTGTCTACCGATCGTGTAGGCATCCCTTGCAAATTTTAGTTTATCAAATTCATTCTTGCTAGTCTTGAGTTGGGCATTAAGACTAGCCAATTCCTCAGTTAATTTAGAAATTGAAACTAAATGATCACTACAAGCATCAACATTGAAATCTTTACACCTAGTGCAAATCTCAACTTGTTCTACACAAGAATTAGATTTACTAGCCACTTTAGCATTTAAGTCATCATTAACACTCTTTAAAGTAGCAATGGTTTCATGACAAGAAGATAGTTCACTAGAAAGCACTTCATTTCTTTTAACTTCTAAAGCATAAGACTTTTGTGCCTCTACAAATTTGTCATGCTCTTCATACAAAAGGTCCTCTTGTTTTTCTAAGAGTCTATCTTTTTCATTCAAGGCATCAATTAATTCATTAATTTTGTCTACTTTAGTTCTATCCAATCCCTTGAACAAACTAGAGTAATCTATTTCATCATCACTAGACTCATCATCACTGGAAGAATCATAAGTGACATTGTTTTGATTACATACCTTCTTCTCCCTTGCCATAAGGCATGTGTGACGCTCGTTGGGGAAGAGGGATGACTTGTTGAAGGCAGTGGCGGCGAGTCCTTCATTGTCGGAGTCGGAGGAGGAGCAATCCGAATCCCACTCCTTTCCGATATGAGCCTCGCCCTTGGCCTTTTTGTAATGCTTCTTCTTTTCCCTCTTGTCCCCTTTTTCTTGGTCACTTTCATTATCGGGACAGTTAGCAATGAAATGACCAATCTTACCACATTTGAAGCATGAGCGCTTCTCCTTTGTCTTGGTCTTGCTTGGCTGTCCCTTGCGACCTTTAAGCGCCGTCTTGAAGCGCTTAATGATGAGGGCCATCTCCTCATTATTTAGCCCGGCCGCCTCAACTTGCGCCACCTTGCTTGGTAGCGCCTCCTTGCTCCTTGTTGCCTTGAGAGCAATGGGTTGAGGCTCATGAATAGGACCGTTCAACGCGTCGTCCACGTATCTTGCCTCCTTGATCATCATTCGCCCGCTTACGAACTTCCCAAGAACTTCTTCGGGCGACATTTTGATGTACCTGGGATTCTCACGAATATTATTCACCAAATGAGGATCAAGAACGGTAAAGGACCTTAGCATAAGGCGGACGACGTCGTGGTCCGTCCATCGCGTGCTTCCATAGCTCCTTATCTTGTTGACAAGGGTTTTGAGCCGGTTGTATGTTTGGGTTGGCTCCTCCCCCCTTATCATAGCGAATCTCCCAAGTTCGCCCTCCACCAACTCCATCTTGGTGAGCATGGTGACGTCGTTGCCCTCGTGAGAGATCTTGAGGGTGTCCCATATCTGCTTGGCATTGTCCAAGCCGCTCACCTTATTGTATTCTTTCCTGCACAAAGATGCTAAGAGAACAGTAGTAGCTTGTGCATTTCTATGGATTTGTTCATTTATAAGCATAGGACTATCCGAGCTATCAAATTTCATTCCATTCTCTACAATCTCCCATATGCTTGGATGGAGAGAGAATAAGTGACTACGCATTTTGTGACTCCAAAATCCGTAGTCCTCCCCATCGAAGTGTGGAGGTTTGCCAAGAGGAATGGAAAGCAAATGCGAATTCGAATTATGTGGAATACGAGAATAGTCAAATGAAAAGTTCGAATTGACCGTCTTCCTGTAGTCGTTGTCGTCGTCCTTTTGGGAAGAGGAAGATTCGTCGCTGTCGTAGTAGACAATCTCCTTGATGCGCCTTGTCTTCTTCTTCTTGCCATCTTTTCGTCTATGGCCCGAGCCCGAGTCGTTGGACTTGTCATCCTTTGGCTCGTTGACGAAGGACTCCTTCTCCTTGTCGTTGATCACGATTCCCTTCCCCTTAGGATCCATCTCTTCGGACGGTTAGTCCCTTCCTTGAAGAGAACGGCTCCGATACCAATTGAGAGCACCTAGAGGGGGGGGTGAATAGGTGATCCTGTAAAAACTTAAACTTATAGCCACAAAAACTTGTTAAGTGTTAGCACAATTATTGCCAAGTGGCTAGAGAGGAGTCTCAACAAAACACAATACCACAAGAGATCAAACACAGAGATGACACAGTGGTTTATCCCGTGGTTCGGCCAAGACCAATGCTTGCCTACTCCACGTTGTGGCGTCCCAACGGACGAGGGTTGCAATCAACCCCTCTCAAGCGGTCCAAAGACCAACTTGAATACCACGGTGTTTTGCTTTGCCTTTCAATATCCCATTTGCGAGGAATCTCCACAACTTGGAGCCTCTCGCCCTTACACTTGAGATTCACAAAGAAATACGGAGTAAGGGAGGGAATGAGCAACACACACAAGACTTCAAAAGATCAGAGCAACAATACGCACACAAGCAGCAACAAGAGCTCGCAACACAACTCAAAGAGTTCACAACTCCACAAGAGCTCTATATGCTATCACAATGAAACAAATGCGCGAGATCGATGTCTTGGTGCTTAGGAATGTTGTAGGAATGCTTGGTGTCCTCCTCCATGCGCCTAGGGGTCCCTTTTATAGCCCCAAGGCAGCTAGGAGCCGTTGAGAACAAATCTGGAAGGTCATCCTTGCCTTCTGTCGTCGGGCGCACCGGACAGTCCGGTGCACACCGGACACTGTCCGGTGCACACCGGACACTGTCCGGTGCCCGATTTATTTCCATAAACAGCGCAGCCGACCGTTGCTGACCGTTGAAGATCTGGGAGCCGTTGGCGCACCGGACATGTCCGGTGCACACCGGACAGTCCGGTGCCCCCTTCCGACCGTTGGCCAGGCCACGTGTCGCGCGCAGATTCCGCGGCCGACCGTTGGCACGGCCGACCGTTGGCTCACCGGACAGTCCGGTGCACACCGGACAGTCCGGTGAATTATAGCCATACGCCGTCGGCAAATTCCCGAGAGCGGCCTCTTCGCCCGAGACAGCCTGGCGCACCGGACACTGTCCGGTGCACCACCGGACAGTCCGGTGCCCCAGGCCGAAACAGCCTTTTAGCTGTACACAGCCAACTTTCTTCTTTTCTTCTTCACTCTGTTTCTAACACTTAGACAAGTATATTAGTACACAAAACCAATGTACTAAGGCTTAGAAACATACCTTTACTTGTGATTTGCACTTTGTTCATCCATGGGCATAGATTCACATTTAAGCACTTGTGTTTGCACTCAATCACCAAAATACTTAGAAATGGCCCAAAGGCACATTTCCCTTTCAAGCATTCATTACCATCGTACTGTTGTGCTACTGAAAAATTTGACCATAGCCGAAGCTTATTCTTTGTATTCTCAATTAGAGCATCGTCTTGTTTTTTTAGCTTCATCATAAGAGGGAGCTTCAGCAAAATCAAAAAGTATTTAACTTCGTCAAAACCACAAGGAATTTAGCATCAAATGGCCAGGGTGCGTTCAACTGCTAGAGTCACACGCGACGGGGAGGAGGCCGAAGTTGCCGAGACTTCCCAATCTCCGAAGTAATGAGACAATCAGGCCTAGTTGTGCCAGAGGGTGCTTCTGATGAAGGTGCACCTGCTGCCGAAACCGAGCAAGCTGACATTGAAGAAGGTGAGGCTGATGAAGAAGAGATAGATTATTCCGTCATGCCATCTAAACCCAGCCACCTGGAATTTGGAAAGTCTACTGTCTCTGAGGCTGATATGCCCATGATGACAAAGCTAGGCTACTTCGGGGAAGCCAAGAAGAAGCTGATTCGTTTTGGCGGAGAAGAAATCACTCCGAAGCCAGAAAATGATAAGGTGGTAGTTTTCATAAGTTTCTTTAAAGCAGGATTGAGGTTTCCTCTGCATGGAATGATTGCGGATGTTTTGGAAAATTTCAAAATTTATCTTCATCAGCTAACTCCTAACGCTATCGTTAGGCTTAGAGTCTTTATCTGGGCTGTTCGAAGCCAAGGAGTGGAGCCGTTTGCCGAAGCCTTCTGCCGGGTGCATGAACTTCACTATCAGACGAAGGCTAGAGAAGATGGACTGCACGAGAATTTCGGCTGCTATAATTTTGCCTACCGCAAAGACATGAAGTCACCGGTGGTTAGCTACCACACCAAATGGCCAACCGGATGGAAAACTGAATGGTTTTATGTTAAGGTTGATGAGAAAAAGGAGAAGCTAGTTCAGAGCCCACTGGACCTAACCTTCGGGTTAACTGGGCCCCAATGCTGCATGACGCCGGGGTCATCATGCCCAGATGCAGTGGGCAAATTTAGAGTTGTGTCTGAGCATATCGATACTAGGGATTTGGTTCAGGAATACTTAGCCAATAGAGTATTCCCAACGTTAAAGGAATGGAGTATGCTGAAGCTTAAAGGAGAGAAGAAAAAGAATGAACTTGTTCGACTACCCTATCATTTTAAGTTCAAGAAACACTTCAAAGAACCCTGCCAAGAATGGTTGGATACGATTGAAGTTATGTGCAATGAAATCTTGGGCATACGAAGAAAGAAGTTCAATTGATGACGGCAGCCTTCGGCACCCGACCGAAACAAAGGCTGAACCGAGTAATGGACGCTCTGAAATTTGAATACCCAGATTATGAACGGTTAAGCAAAGGTGCCAAAGGGCCAAAACGAAAAAGAGTTGTTAGTGTTATGCAAAGACAAGCTTCCAGAATGATAAAAGAAGATGAAAATTTAGCAAAAAAGAAAAAATCCAGCCCTGAGCCAAAGGTGGCCGTTTCGAAGAAAAGAAAAGCTACAGCTCTGAAGCCAAAAGCTGATTTAGAAGAAGAAATTCCCTCAACACCTTCTGCCACTGACGCAGAAGAAATTTTAAAGGTAATGACCGAATCTCTACCTAATAAGCTAAGTCCGCTAGGACCAGAACTGATGAAGCTTTTACAGAAGAAGAAGGAGCCTTCGGTTGCCGAGAAGCCCGCTGAACCAAAAAAGAGAAGGATTATTATTGAGGCTATTGAAGAAACACTGCCGTTGACCTCAGCGCCGAAAACAGCAGCAACCAAAGCTGCTCCTGCCGAAGCTTCTACTTCCGAAGCTGCAGTAGCCGAAGCCACAAATTTGGAAAACACACTTACTGACATTGATGAAATGATTTTGAATATGGCTGAGGAAGAAACTGCTACAGCTGCTGAGGAAACCCCGGCTGCAGTGCCTGAAAAAGAGAAGGAGCTTGCGAAAGATGCTTCGGAAGAAAGAAATTTCAACTTTCAAAACATAATTGGGCAAGAGTTGTCTAAGGCTGAAAAAGAAGAGCTGAGGGACTATGCTATATCTTGAGGGTACCAGCAAGGGGCGCTGCTCTTCGGTGGTATAGACGAAGAGAGCTTAGGTTGCCTTCGAGACCGGACTGGGAAGAAAGTTGTCAGCACTTTATCGAAAAGTGTTGGTTTCCCGAGGCTCGAAGCCGATCTCAGCAGATACCGACGGCAGCATATCACCGGTAGCTTGTTTTATTCTAACTTTAAGGTAAAATTCTTCCCTTAACTTTTTTATTATTTTGATATGAATATGTTTTCTGATGAAGGTTATTTTGTTAGAGCCTACTACTAAGCAAAACCTTGAGGATGCAACAAGACCTCGAGGACAAGAAAAACGAAGTTATAATTGAGGGCTTAGAGAACAAGATTAAAGATCATGAAGCTGCCCTAGAAAAGAAAGACTTCGTGCTTCAAACAATGGAAGGTTCACTAGCAGAAGCTCAAGCCGAGATCGCCAGATTGAACAGTGAACTTTCCATGAAGTCAAAAAGCTTTGAGGAAGAGAAGAAGGATTTCGAAACAAAACTCGAAGCTAAAGATGAAAAAAGTTCAAATCTGCAGAAAACACTGAAAGATCTTCAAGAAAGATGTTTAGGCTTCGACACCCGGTGCATTCAACGGCTAAAGCAGGTCTTCAACTTAGTTGGAGCCAGTTCCGAAAAGTTTAAACCTTCGGTTGAAGACCTGTCGGGCACATTTGATCATATTGAAGGTGAAGTTGATGCTCTCGACAAAGTTATAGCTGGACATGGTGACTTTTGTGCTCTGCTAGCTTCTCGAGGCACAATTGTTGCTTTCATGAAGGCTGGTCGTACACATGGAAACATTGTAAATAGACCAAACTTCAGCCTGTCACCAGCAGACTTGGATGACATCCTCGGTCTGGCCCGAAGCATCAGAAACAGATTCGTTACTCAAATCTGGGCAAAGGGCGGGCGAAACTTGGCTGGTGATGAAGCTCGAAGCCACCTCAAGCCGGTAATAAACTTGTGCCTACTGCTTTACCTTCTCCTTGAAATTTGCACTTTCCTTATACCGCTTTGTTATGTATAGGATGACAAAGCCGAAGATCAGTAAGCCGAAGCTTAATGAGTAATGATGAAGTGATGAATCTGCGGCAAAAGAGCCCTAGAGAAATTTTTGGATTATCCTTGTAAAAAATATTGTAATTTAGAAATCAAACAATGCTCTGTAAATTTGTCAATACCTTGTAATATATTTTACCTTTCTATGCATGTATGAACTGCTTTGATGTGGACGAAACTTGTCCCTTTTGAACCGAAGGCGAAAAACACCTTCCCTTCTTTTCGTACACAACGAAGCATAAATTTGCTTTTTTCATATTTGCCGATGCCTTGATATTAGAGCTGAAGCAATTATCTGTACTCTATGATATGATGATGATGATCCTACGGATGTCGAAATGAATGTATATGTATGCAATGTATGATGTAATGTATCGTGCAAATGAATGCCCAAACACACACATACGAAGCCACATCCATAACTTTCATTCCCTTAGGAATGATTGAAGTCTCTTTGCCGCTTATTTTTCGGCTTCACCGCTTATTTTTCGGTGTAAGTTCTGCATCCCCTTAGGAACATCTTTTGAACTTCTTCGCCTTCTATTTCGGCGGTATTTTTCGCGTTGACTTTTCGCGCTTCGCCTTATATTTCGGCGGTATTTTTCGCGTTGACTTTTTGCGCTTTGCCTTATATTTCGGCGGTATTTGGCTCTGCATTCCCTTAGGAACGACTTTTGAGCAGAAAACTTACGTTGCGCTCCCTTGGGAACGACTTTTTTGTAGCTTCGTCATGCTCTGCATCCCCTTAGGGACAACTTTCGAGGTTCTCCCTGTTTCTTTTCTTTCTCTGCACTCGATGGTGCATGCTCAGATTTTACATTTTACATGGTTTGAGGGATCTTACTCTCGTAGAGCTGAATAAGAGAAGGAAAATTACATGCTATGGCCCCATTAAAAACCTTTCTCCCCCTTTAGAAAGGAAAAGGGTGCCATAAAAAAAATAAAAAAGTTTACATCAAGTTACACATAGTATCGTCGAAGCTCAGCCGCATTCCAAGATCTAGGAATGTCGTTGCCGTCCATATCCTTTAATCTATAAGAATCGGGTCTTGACGAAGATACTAACAGAAAGGGTCCTTCCAACTTCAGGTGAAGCTTGCCTACTGTGTCAGGGTTGGCTACTCTCCGAAGCACCAGATGTCCTGGCTTAATGTTTTTCAACCGAACTTTTCTATCACGCCATTTTATTATTTCGGCTTGATATTTGTTGATATTTTCCACAACCTGAAGTCTGGTCCCTTCTATAGTATCTTTTGCCACAAAATAATTAGCTTCGTCTTCTACCGAAGCTACTGTTCTTATTGACCCCGCTTTAGCCTCTTCTGGGGTTATAGCTTCGTCACCGAATAATAACTTGAATGGTGTAAAACCTATGACCTTGATATAGTTGTATTGTGGCTCCACACCACTTTAACCAACTCATCTGGCCACTTTCCTCTAGGCTGATTGAAGATTAACTTCATTATTCCCGTCATTATAATACCATTTGCCCTTTCAACTAGTCTGTTTGATTCCGGGTGCCTGACTGATGCAAAATGAATTTTTGTGCCGATCAGATCGCAGAAATCTTTGAAAGTTTCAGCATCAAACTGTGTTCCATTGTCCACAGTTATAGCCTTCGGCACACTGAAGCGACAAACTATATTCTGCCAGAAGAATTTTTGGACTGTAGCCGAAGTTATTGTAGCCAAAGGCTTCGCTTCGATCCACTTAGAAAAATATTCTATCACCCCCACGACATATCTCAAGTTGCCCTGCGCTAGTGGAAGTGGACCTAGCAGATCTAGGCCCCATCTTTGCAACGGCCAGGTTGGTTGTATTAGCTGAGTCAATGATGAGGGTTGCTTCTGATCTCTTGCACATTTTTGGCAATTTTCGCACTTTTGAACCAAATCTGCTGCATCCGAAGCTGCCTTCGGCCAATAGAATCCTTGTCGGAAAACCTTTCCTAGAAGAGGTCTGGACCCAATGTGGGATCCACTCAATCCTGCATGTATCTCCTTCATCAGTTCTATACCTTCAGTTCTGGATGAGCATTTGAGAAGTGGGGAACAAACTCCATGTTTATATAATTCCCCTTTTATTATGACATATGGTCTTGTTCTTGCTTCCATTCTTTTGTTATAAACCTCATCATCCGAGAGACAGTTACCTGGAGGAAAGATATAATCTTAGTCCTCCAATCTTCACTATGGACAGGAGATATGGCGCCCACCTCTGGTGAACTCACTTCCACTGTTGAGCTGATGGCTTTGTTCAACAATCAAGCTTAAGTTGCTTTGGCTACGAAGCTGGTGTTCTCGATAACAAGCGGCTCAAGTTCAGAGCCGGTTAACAAGAAGCAGAAGAAGGAAGCACAAAGAAGGGTGCAACATGTTGGGGTGCAGGGACCCTTCATCAAGTCAAAATGGTCCCACATCTCAATCACCTTCTCCCAGGAGGGCCTTCAGCTCAAAGATTACCGTCACAATGATGCAATGGTCATATCTTGTGTCATCAAGGGATTTCTAGTCCATAATGTTCTGGTTGATACAGGTAGTGCATCAGATATCATATTTGCTAAGGCCTTCAGACATATGCAAGAGCCAGAAGACAAGATTCACGATGCTACACATCCTTTATGCGGCTTCGGAGGAAGACAGATTGTGACACTCGGTAAAATCACAATGCCAGTAACCTTCGGCTTTGTTCATAACACAAGGACTAAACAGGTTGTCTTTGACATTGTCGACATGGAATACCCCTACAATGCAATAATTGGCCGAGGAACACTCAATGCTTTTGAAGCAATACTTCACCCAGCATATCTATGCATGAAGATACCTTCAGAACAAGGGCCTATTGCTATTCATGGAAGTCAAGAAGCTACCAGAAAGGCCGAAGGAAATTGGACAGACTCAAAAGCGATCCACAATATAGATGGAGCCGAAGCTTGTGAACAGTACAAGTACAGAAGAGCGAAGGCTGCTTCGGCTGATCAGCCAAAGCCCATGCTTCTATGTGAAGACATAGTAGAGCAGAAGGTACTGTTGGGGTCTCAACTATCTGAAGAGCAGGAGAAAACTTTGATATGATTTTTATTCAACAACAAAGATGTTTTTGCTTGGTCGGCCAATGATCTCTGTGGTGTCAATAGAGATGTCATTGAACATTTACTCAATGTTGACCCATTCTTTAGGCCAAGAAAGCAAAGGCTTCGGAAAATGTCTGATGATAAAGCCGAAGGTGCTCGGAATGAAGTAAAAAGACTTCTCAGTGGTGGTGTCATCAGAGAGGTAAAAAATTTAGAGTGGCTAGCCAATACTGTTATGGTGAAGAAGGCCAATGGCAAATGGAGAATGTGTATTGACTTCACAGATCTTAACAAGGCTTGTCCAAAGGACGAATTTCCATTACCAAGAATAGACTCTCTTGTAGATGCAGCAGCTTCTTCAGAGCTTATGAGTCTGCTGGATTGCTACTCAGGATATCATCAAATATGTTTGAAGAAGGAGGATGAGCCGAAGACTAGCTTCATAACTCCTAGTGGCACCTATTGCTATCTTCAGATGCCTGAGGGGCTCAAGAATGCTGGAGGAAGCTTCAGCAGAATGACAGTCAAGGTCCTTCATTCCCAGACAGGCAGAAATGTGCTAACATACGTTGATGATATCATAGTAAAAGCACGAAGCAAGAAAATCACATTACTGATCTGCAAGAAACATTTGCTAATTTCAGGCAAGCTGGCCTGAAATTAAATCCAGAAAAATGTGTCTTTGGAGTGAAGAAGGGTAAGTTCCTTGGTTGTCTAGTTTCAACAATGGGGATTGAAGCTAACCCAAGCAAGATCGAAGTTATCCTTCGGATGGAGCCGCCAAGCACAAAGAAGGGGGCCCAACGGCTGACAGGAAGACTGGCATCATTGAATAGATTCATATTTAGATCAGCAGAAAGAAACTTGCCATTCTTTGAAATACTAAAGTCAGCCGAAGTTTTTCAATGGGGCCCAGCTCAACAGAAAGCCTTCGAAGAGCTGAAGCAATACTTGATTGATCTAACAACATTAACTCTACCTGCGCTAGGGGCTCCATTACTATTGTATGTGGCAGCTTCGCACTCTGCAGTGAGTGCATCGCTTGTACAAGAGAAGCTTGAAGGACAAATTAAAAAGCAAGCCCAATATACTTTGTCTCCGAAGTTCTAAGTTTATCAAAGAAAAACTATACAGAATTGGAGAAGGTGTTGTATGCTGTGTTAATGGCCTCCAGGAAGCTTCGGCATTATTTTCAAGCATACCACATAATTGTTCCTTCATCACAACCTCTGAAGGATATTATGAGGAACAGAGAAGCTACTGGAAGGATTGGAAAGTGGGATGTGGAGCTTAAGGAATTCAGTATTGACTATGTGCATAGATCCTCAATTCAGTCCTAGGCGTTAGCAGACTTCATTGCTGATTGGACGCCAGGGGCTCAAGAAGAAGAAGCAAATAAAGATGCCGAAGCTTGGACAGTGTTCTACGACGGTTCCTGGGGAACCTTCGGTGCAGGTGCGGCTGTTGTCCTAGTTGCACCTTCCAAAGTTAGAACATGCTATGCAGCAAGGCTTGACTTCAGCTGTACAAATAATATTGCTAAATACGAAGCTTTACTTTTGGGGCCTCGAAAGTTAAAGGCAATGGGAATAAGAAGGGCAGTCCGTAAAACAGACTCTCAAGTTATTTCTGGTCATGTTGACAAGAGTTGCAAGGCAAGAGATCCGAAGCTTGAGAAATATCTGGACACAGTTCGAAGGCTTGAAGCTTCTTTTGAAGGATTTTCTGTTAAGAATATTCCAAGAGGGGAAAATGAGCATGCTGATCTGCTAGCCAAGTCAGCGGCACATGGGCTTCCTCTACCTTCAGAAGTATTTTTTGAGACAATAAGAGCACCTTCGGTTGAACTCCTCGAAAGAGCAATGCTCACAATATCTCTTGTCCATAGTGAAGATTGGAGGACTGAGATTATATCTTTCCTCCAGGGTAACTGTCTCTCGGATGATGAGGTTTATAACAAAAGAATGGAAGCAAGAACAAGACCATATGTCATAATAGAAGGGGAATTATATAAACATGGAGTTTGTTCCCCACTTCTCAAATGCTTATCCAGAACCGAAGGTATAGAACTGATGAAGGAGATACATGTAGGATTGTGTAGATCCCACATTGGGTCCAGACCTCTTTTGGGAAAGCTTTTCTGACAAGGATTGTATTGGCCGAAGGCAGCTTCAGACGCAGCAGATTTGGTTCAAAAGTGCGAAAATTGCCAAAAATGTGCAAGAGATCAGAAGCAACCATCATCATTGACTCAGCTAATACAACCAACCTGGCCGTTGCAAAGATGGGGCCTAGATCTGCTAGGTCCACTTCCACTAGCGCAGGGCAACTTGAGATATGTCGTGGGGGCGATAGAATATTTTTCTAAGTGGATCGAAGCGAAGCCTTTGGCTACAATAACTTCGGCTACAGTCCAAAAATTCTTCTGGCAGAATATAGTTTGTCGCTTCGGTGTGCCGAAGGCTATAACTGTGGACAATGGAACACAGTTTGATGCTGAAACTTTCAAAGATTTCTGCGATCTGATCGGCACGAAAATTCATTTTGCATCAGTCAGCCACCCGGAATCAAACAGACTAGTTGAAATGGCAAATGGTATTATAATGACGGGAATAATGAAGTTAATCTTCAATCAGCCCAGAGGAAAGTGGCCAGATGAGTTGGTTAAAGTGGTGTGGAGCCACAATACAACTATATCAAGGTCAACAGGTTTTACACCATTCAAGTTATTATTCGGTGATGAAGCTATAACCCCAGAAGAGGCTAAAGCGGGGTCAATAAGAACAGTAGCTTCGGTAGAAGACGAAGCTAATTATTCTGTGGCAAAGGAAACTATAGAAGGGACCAGACTTCAGGCTGTGGAAAATATCAACAAATATCAAGCCAAAATAATAAAATGGTGTGATAGAAAAGTTCGGTTGAAAAATATTAAGCCAGGACATCTGGTGCTTCGGAGAGTAGCCAACCCTGACAAAGTAGGCAAGCTTCAGCTGAAGTGGGAAGGACCCTTTCTGGTAGTATCTTCGTCAAGACCCGGTTCTTACAGATTAAAGGATATGGACGACAACGACATTCCTAGATCTTGGAATGCGGATGAGCTTCGACGATACTATGTGTGACTTGATGTAAACTTTTTTATTTTTTCCTATGGCACCTTTTTCCTTTCTAAAGGGGAGAAAGGTTTTTAAATGGGCCATAGCATGTAATTTTCCTTCTCTTATTCAGCTCTACGAGAGTAAGATCCCCCAAACCATGTAAAATGTAAAATATGAGCATGCACCATCGAGTGCAGAGAAAGAAAAGAAACAGGGAGAAGCTCAAAAGTTGTCCCTAAGGGGATGCAGAGCATGACGAAGCTACAAAAAAGTCGTTCCCAAGGGAGCGCAGCGTAAGTTTTCTGCTCAAAAGTCGTTCCTAAGGGAATGCAGAGCCAAATACCACCGAAATATAAGGCGAAGCACGAAAAGTCAATGCGAAAAATACTGCCGAACTATAAAGCGAAGCGCGAAAAGTCAACGCAAAAAATACCGCCGAAATAGAAGACGAAGAAGTTCAAAAGACGTTCCTAAGGGGATGCAGAACTTACACCAAAAAATAAGCGGTGAAGCCGAATAATAAGCGGCAAAGAGACTTCAGTCATTCCTAAGGGAATGGAGGTTATGGATGTGGCTTCGTATGTGTGTGTTTGGGCATTCATTTGCACGATACATTACATCATACATTCCATACATATACATTCATTTCGACATCCGTAGGATCATCATCATCATATCATAGAGTACAGACAAGTGCTTCAGCTCCAATATCAAGGCTTCGGCAAATATGAAAAAAGCAGATTTATGCTTCGTTGTGTACGAAAAGAAGGGAAGGTGTTTTTCTCCTTCGGCTCAAAAGGGACAAGTTTCGTCCACATCAAAGCAGTTCATACATGGATAGAAAGGTAAAATATATTACAAGGTATTGACAAATTTACAGAGCATTGTTTGATTTCTAAATTACAATATTTTTTACAAGGATAATCCAAAATTTTCACTAGGGCTCTTTTGCAGCAGATTCATCACTTCATCATTACTCATTAAGCTTCGGCTTACTGATCTTCGGCTTCGTCATCCTGTACATATTAAAGCGGTATAAGGTAAGTGCAAATTTCAAGGAGAAGGTAAAGCAGCAGGCACAAGTTTATTACCGGCTTGAGGTGGCTTCGAGCTTCGTCACCAGCCAAGTTTCGCCCGCCCTTTGCCCAGATTTGAGTAACGAATATGTTTCCGATGCTTCGGGCCAGGCTGAGGATGTCATCCAAGTCTGCTAGTGATAGGCTGAAGTTTTGTCTGTTTATAATGTTTCCATGTGTACAGCCAGCCTTCATAAAAGCAACAGCTGTGCCTCGAGAAGCTAGCAGAGCACAAAAGTCACCATGTCCAGCTATAACTTCGTCGAGAGCATCAACTTCACCTTCAATATGATCAAATGTGCCCGGCAGGTCTTCAACCGAAGGTTTAAACTTTTCGGAACTGGCTCCAACTGAGTTGAAGACCTGCTTCAGCCGTTGAATGCACCGGGTGCCGAAGCCTAAACATCTTTCTTGAAGATCTTTCAGTGTTTTCTGCAGATTTGAACTTTTTTCAACTTCAGATTCAAGTTTTGTTTCGAAATCTTTCTTCTCTTTCTCAAAGCTTTTTGACTTCATGGAAAGTTAGTTCAATCTGGTGATCTCGGCTTGACCTTCTGCCAGTGAACCTTCCATTGTTTGAAGCACAAAGTCTTTCTTTTCTAGGGCAGCTTCATGATCTTTAATCTTGTTCTCTAAGCCCTCAATTATAACTTCGTTTTTCTTGTCCTCGAGGTCTTGTTGCATCCTCAAGGTTTTGCTTAGTAGTTGGCTCTGACAAAATAACCTTCATCAGAAAACATCTTCATATCAAAATAATAAAAAAGTTAAGGGAAGAATTTTACCTTAAAGTTAGAATAAAACAAGCTACCGGCGATATGTTGCCGTCGGTATCTGCTGAGATCGGCTTCGAGCTTCGGGAAACCAACACTTTTCGATAAAGTACTGACAACTTTCTTCCCAGTCCGGTCTCGAAGGCAACCTAAGCTCTCTTCGTCTATACCACCGAAGAGCAGCACCCCTGGCTAGTACCCGCAAGATATAGCATAGTCCCTAAGCTCTTCTTTTTCAGCCTTAGACAACTCTTGCCCAATTATGTTTTAAAAGTTGAATTTTTTTCTTCCGAAGCATCTTTCGCAAGCTCCTTCTCTTTTTCAGGCACTGCAGCCGGGGTTTCCTCAGCAGCTACAATAGTTTCTTCCTCAGCCATATTCAAAATCATTTCATCAATGTCAGTAAGTGTGTTTTCCAAATTTTTGGCTTCGGCTGCTGCAGCTTCGGAAGTAGAAGCTTCGGCAGCAGTAGCTTCGGCTACTGCTGTTTTCGGCGCTGAGGCCGATGGTGGTGTTTCTTCAATAGCCTCAATGACAGTAATAATCCTTCGCTTTTTTGGTTTAGCGGGCTTCTCGGCAACTGAAGGCTCCTTCTTCTTCTGTAAAAGCTTCATCAGTTCCAGTCCCAGTGGACTTAGCTTATTAGGTAGAGATTTGATCATTACCATTAAATTTTCTTCTGCGTCAGTGGCAAAAGGTGTTGAGGGAATTTCTTCTTCTAAATCAGCTTTTGGCTTCGGAGCTGTAGCTTTTCTTTTCTTCGAAACGACCACCTTCGGCTCAGGGCTGGATTTTTTCTTTTTTGCTAAATTTTCATCTTCTTTTATCATTCTGGCAGCTTGTCTTTGCATAACACTGACAACTCTTTTTTGTTTTGGCCCTTCGGCACCTTTGCTTAACCGTTCATAATCTGGGTATTCAAATTTCAGAGCGTCGATTACTCGGTTCAGCCTTCGTTTCGATCGGGTGCCGAAGGCTGCCGTCATCAATTGAACTTCTTTCTTCGTATAATTGCCCAAGATTTCATTGCACATAACTTAAATCGTATCCAACCATTCTTGGCAGGGTTCTTTGAAGTGTTTCTTGAACTTAAAATGATAGGGTAGTCAAACAAGTTCATTCTTTTTATTCTCTCCTTTAAGCTTCAGCATACTCCATTCCTTTAACGTTGGGAATACTCTATTGGCTAAGTATTCCTGAACCAAATCCCTAGTACCGATATGCTCAGACACAACTCTAAATTCGCCCATAGCATCTGGGCATGATGATCCTGGCGTCATGCAGCACTGGGACTAGTTAACCTAGTTAGGTCCAGTGGGCTCTGAACTAGCTTCTCCTTTTTCTCATCAACCTTAACATAAAACCATTCAGTTTTCCAACCGGTTGGCCATTTGGTGCGGTAGCTAACCACCGGTGTCTTCATGTCTTTGCGGTAGGCAAAATTATAGCAGCCGAAATTCTCGTGCAGTCCATCTTCTCTAGCCTTCGTTTGATAGTGAAGTTCGTGCACCCGGCAGAAGGCTTCGGCAAGCGGCTCCACACCTTGGCTTCAAAGAGCCCAGATAAAGATGTTGATCCTAACGATAGCATTAGGAGTCAGCTGATGAAGATAAATTTTGAAATTTTCCAAAACATCCGCAATCATTCCATGCAGAGGAAACCTCAGTCCTGCTTTAAAGAAACTTCTGAAAACTACCACCTCATCATTTTCTGGCTTCGGAGTGATTTCTTCTCTGCCAAAACGAATCAGCTTCTTCTCGGCTTCCCTGAAGTAGCCTAGCTTTGTCATCATGGGCATATCGGCCTCGGAGACAATAGACTTTCCAAATTCCAGGTGGCTGGGTTTAGATGGCATGACAGAATAATCTATCTCTTCTTCATCAGCCTCACCTTCTTCAATGTCAGCCTGCTCGGTTTCGGCAGCAGGTGCACCTTCGTCAGAAGCACCCTCTGGCACAACCAGGCCTGATTGTCTCATTACTTCGGAGATTGGGGCAGCCTCGGCAGCTTCGGCCTCCTCCCCGTCGCGTGTGACTCTAGCAGTTGAACACACCCTGGCCATTTGATGCTAAATTCCTTGCGGTTTTGATGAAGTTGATTACTTTTTGATTTTGCCGAAGCTCCCTCTTATGACGAAGCTAAAAAAACAAGATGATGCTCTAATTGAGAATACGGAGAATAAGCTTCGTCTATCGTCAAATTTTTCAGCAGCCCAACAGTACGATAGTAATGAATGCTGTGGTAACTTCACACCTACTCGTCTGTTTATATAGTGCTGCAGGTGGGAAGGTGAATCGTCAAGCTACCTGCACCCGCTGAACAGTCGCTCGCATTCACTGAACGGTGGACCGTAGGGCGCGAGAAGGGGAATCACTAGTTCATGTGTACCCGTCCTATGGTGGGACCACCTTGCAGTCGGAATATTTAAATCGTTTCTCGACAACGAGCTCAGGGAAGGTGTTTTTCAGACCTTCGGCATTCTGAAGCCTAAAAGAATTTTTCACGGGTCAAGCTCATTACGAAAAACGATCTGGCACCATGAAGGGGCTACAGTTGGGGGTCTGCTTCGTCGCCGAAGGTCCTGTGAGAAGAAACACCTTCGGAAGGCCAGAATAGGAACAATGGCGAAGCTACCAATCAGGGAGCTTTGTAGCGTATTTCTAGATGCACCGACTTTAAGATGAAATGACCAATCGGCCCATGATTACCTATGTTATGATTGTAATCATTTGTAGAGGACATGAATGTAAATTCACACAGGCTGCGCCCTATGCCTATAAATAGGTGAACAGTTTCCCCGTACTGTTCACGCTTTCGCATCTTACTTTTACCTTTGCCCTCTGTCAAGCTCAAGGTACAAATGTAATTTGATATTGCTTTCATGTACTCATGATTATTTAATAATAGATGTTTATATTATGATATCATATAATTGTTTATGTTGTTTTCCTATGTTTCATAAGCTTCATCCTCTATTTATACATGTCATATTTATGAAGGTATGTCCTTCATAACCTTCGTCTGAGGATCATTATATCCTAAGGGAAATAATGCTTCGAAGGACGAAGGACATTAACATTTAACATTTTGTGTTGCCTTGTTCTTAACTCATAGCATTTGAGAACAAGTCCCCAACACTTTGTAATGCTTTTTTACCTTGCATTTGTGTGCCTACTGCTTTGTTATGGACAAAACCAATGCTCATAGCTTTTGAGCCGAAGGAGAAAAACACCTTCCCTTCTTTTTGTTCACGACAAAGCACCTCTTGAGTAAAATCAACGATCGGGTCTTATGTATACGAAGCATCTTCGTGTATACGAAGCTTTATCTCATTGAAGGCAGAAGTCCTCGCTTTTCCTGTTAATGCTTTGTGCTTTATGTCATGATGATGAATCTATGGTTGTCTAATGTATGTTTGTATGAATGCAAAAGATGATGTGATGAAGTATGCAGATGTATGACGAAGGTAAAAAATGCGCAAATAAATACCCATACTCTGCATCCCCTTAGGAACGACTTTGGAGTCTCTTCACCTTTTACTTAAGTTGTAATTCAGCTCTGCACTCCCTTGGGAACAACTTTGGAGCTAAGCTCTGTGTCCCGTTAGGAACGACTTTGGAGCTTCTTCACCTTTTACTTAGGTGGCATTCTAGCTCTGCATCCCCTTAGGGACGACTTTGGAACTTCTTCACCTTTCACATAGGTGGCATTCTATCTTTGCATCCCCTTAGGGACGACTTTGGAGCTTCTCCTTACTTTTTTACACTCGATGGTGTAATCCTAGATCTTTACATTTTACATGTGGGGGAATTTGGCCCTTGTATTGCATAGGGCTGCTCAAAAAATTAAAATTACAATATATGGCCTCGTTAAAAACCTTTCTCCCCTCTTGAAAGTTAAAGGGTGCCATAGGGAAAATAAGAAGATTACAAAATTTACACATAATATCTTCGGAGTTCATCTGCATTCAATGACCTTGGAATGTCGTTTCCATCCTTCCCTTTCAGCCTGTACGATCCAGGTCTTGACGAAGACACCATGAAGAAAGGACCCTCCCACTTGAGCTGAAGCTTCCCCACTGTATCTGGATTGGCCACCCTCCGAAGCACCAAGTGTCCTGGTTTGATGTTTTTCAGTCTTACCTTTCGATCACGCTATTCAACTATTTCAGCTTGATACTTATTGATGTGGTCTACCGCTTGGAGCCTGGTCCCTTCTATGGTGTCTTTTGTTATTTTGCAATCCTCTTCATCTTCCGCCGAAGCTAAGGTCCTTATTGAACATGTTCTTGCTTCTTCCAGTGTTATTGCTTCATCACCAAACAGAAGCTTGAACGGGGTAAATCCTGTTGACCTTGAGACAACAGCGTTGTGGTTCCATACCACCTTTATCAACTCGTCTGGCCACTTTCCTTTGGGTTGATTGAAGATTGACTTCATTATCCCTGTTATTATGATTCCATTGGCTCGTTCTACCAGTCCATTTGATTCCGGATGTCTCACTGATGCAAAATATATTTTTGTACCGATTTGGTCACAAAAAGCTTTGAATGTTTCGGCATCAAACTGAGTTCCATTATCAACTGTGATGGCCTTCGGCACACCAAAGCGACAAACAATATTTTGCTAGAAAAACTTTTGAATTGTGGCCGAAGTGATTGTAGCTAGAGGTTTAGCTTCAATCCACTTTGAGAAATATTCCACCACTACAACAACATATTTTAAATTTCCTTGCGCTGGTTGAAGTAGGCCCAACAAATCTAGACCCCACCTTTGCAATGGCCTGGTGGGCTGAATTAGTTGAGTTAGAGACGAATGTTGTTTCTGGTCTCTGGCACACTTATAGCAGTTTTCGCACTTTTGAACTAGATCTGCTGCATCCCAAGCTGCCTTTGGCCAATAAAATCTTTGTCTGAAAACCTTTCCCAGTAAAGGCCTAGACCCAATATGAGCTTCGTAGAGTCCTGTATGTATCTCCTTCATTAGCTTTTGACCTTCAGTTCTAGACAAACACTTCATTAATGAAGAGCAGACTCCTTGTTTATACAACTCTCCCTCTATGATTACATAGGGCCTTGTTCTAGCTTCCATTCTTTTGTTATAAGCTTCATCATCCAAAAGACAATTGCCTTGCAGAAAAGATACAATCTCAGTTCTCTAATCTTCACTGTGCACTGGTGAGATTGTAAGCACTGCCCGCTCCATGAGCTCGACTGAAGGTGCCTTTATCGTTTCAAAAAATACTTCCGAAGGTAATGGGAGCCTCTATTTTGCTGACTTGGCTAATATGTTTGCATGTTCATTTTCTCCTCTTGGTATATTCTTTACAGAGAAACCTTCGAAAGAGGCTTCCATCTTTCGGACTGTGTCTAGATACTTCTCAAGCTTCGGATCTCTTGCTCTACTACTTTTGTCAATGTGGCCTATAATAACTTGTGAGTCAGATTTAAGGATTTCCCTTCTTATTCCCATCGCCTTAAGCTTTTGATGCCCCAAGAGAAGGGCTTCGTACTCTGCATTGTTATTTGTGCAGCTGCACTCTAGTCTTGCTGCGTAGCAAGTTCTGATCTTAGATGGTGAAATTAAAATGGCAGCTGCTCCTGTGCCGAAGGTTCCCCATGACCCATCACAAAACACTATCCAAGCTTCATCATCCATTATTCTTTCTTCGTTTTGGGCCCCTGGCGTCCAATTAGCAATGAAGTCTGTTAATGCCTGAGATTGAATTGAAGATCTATGAACATAATCTATGGTGAATTCATTCAATTCTGTAGCCCATTTCCCAACTCTTCTTCTGGCTTCTCTGTTCCTTATTATGTCCTTGAGAGGCTGAGAAGAAGGTACTATGATATGGTATGACTAGAAATAGTGCCGAAGCTTTCTGGAGGCCATCAATACAGCATATAGTACCTTCTCCAACTCTGTGTAATTTTTCTTTGATGGACTAAGGACTTTAGAGACGAAGTATACTGGCACTTGCTCCTTCGCTTGGCCATCTTGCTTTTCTTGCACCAACGCTGCGCTAACTGCAGCGTGAGAAGCAACTACATATAGTAGCAATGGGACTTCTGACAAAGGTGGGGTTAAAGTTGTCAGCTCTATTAAATATTGCTTCAGCTCTTCAAAAGCTTTTTGCTGAATTGGCCCCCACTGGAAGACTTCGACTGACTTTAAAACTTCAAAGAATGGCAAGTTCCTTTCTGCTGATCTTGAAATAAATCTGTTTAATGAAGCCAGTCTTGCTGTCAGCCTTTGGGTGCCTTTTCTTGACTTTGGTGGCTCCATCCGAAGTATTGCTTCTATCTTGCTTGGGTTTGACTCAATTCCCTTTGTTGACATGAGACACCCAAGAAACTTCCCTTTCTTCATCTCGAATACACATTTTTCTGGGTTGAGCTTAAGACCTGCCTTTCAAAAATTGGTGAATGTTTCTTATAGATCAGCTATGTGATTTTCTTGCTTAGTACTTTTGACTATGATTTCATCAACATATGTTAGGACATTCGTGCCAATTTGTGAGCAAAGGACTTTAGCAGTCATTCTGCTGAAGCTTCCTCCAGCATTCTTGAGCCCCTCAGGCATCCGAATGTAGTAGTAGGTCCCACTAGGGGTTATGAAGCTTGTCTTAGGCTCGTCTTTTTTCTTCATCCAGATTTGATGATAGCCTGAATAGCAATCCAATAAGCTCATGAGCTCTGAAGCAGCTGCTGCATCCACAAGAGAATCTATTCTTGGTAATGGGAATTCATCCTTTGGACATGCCTTATTGAGACCTGTAAAATCAATGCACATTCTCCATTTTCCATTAGCTTTCTTCACCATCACATTATTGGCCAGCCACTTTGGGTATCTTACTTCTCTGATTACATCGGCACTCAGAAGCCTTTTGACTTTGTTTGATGCACCTTCAACCTTATCATCAGACATTTTCCAAAGCTTTTGCTTTCTTGGCCTGATAGACGGATCTACATTAAGTGAATGTTCGATAACATACCTGTTAACACCACACAGATCATTGGCTGACCAAGCAAAGACATCCTTGTTGTTGAACAGGAACCGGAATAGAGTTCTTTCTTGTTCATCATACAATTGAGATCCTAGCAATACCTTCTGCTCAGTTATATCTTCGCATAAAAGCATGAGCTTCACTTGATCTGTTGAGGTAGCTTTATATCTTATGTGCTTATTCTGTTGATGGGCTTCAGCTTCATCTATATTATGAATGGCTTTTGAATTTGTCCAGTTCCCTTCGGCCCTTCTAATAGCCTCTTAACTCCCATGCACAACTATGGGGCCTTGGTGTGCTGGTATCTTCATGCATAGATATGTTGGATGAAGTATTGCTTCGAAGGCGTTAAATGTTCCTCACCCAATGATTGCATTGTAAGGATACTCCATATCAAAAATATCAAAGACAACTTGCTCTGTCCTTGTATTGTGAACATAGCCGAAGTTAATCAGCATTGTTATCTTGCCAAGTGCCACTATCTGCCTTCCTCCAAAGCCATAGAGGGGATGTGTTGCATCATGTATCTTATCATCTTGCTCTTGCATCTGCCTAAAGGCTTTTGCGAAGATGATATCTATTGCGCTGCCTGTATCTACAAGGACATTGTGAACCAGAAACCCTTTGATAACACAAGATATGATCATTTCATCATTATGGAGGTAGTCCTTGAGCTGAAGGTCCTCCTGAGAGAAGGTGATTGAAATGTGTGACCATTTGGATTTGATGAAGGGTCCTTGTACTCCAACATGTTGTAACCTTCTTTGTGCCTCTTTTTTCTGCTTCTTGTTAGCTGGCTCAGAACTTGAACCGCCCATGATTGGAGCACCAGCTTCGTAGCCGAAGGTGCCGTTGCTTGAGCTCCCCGTGAAGCCATTGTAATTGTTGTGGTCGGAAGTGAGTTCATCGGAGGTGGGCGCCAATGTTGGTCACTCGTTCTCAAATGCTGTGAGTCAAGAACAAGGCAACACAATTGTTAATTATTAGGGACCTTCGTCTTCCAAAGCATTATCTCTCCATGGATATAATGCTCATCAGACGAAGGTCATGAAGGACATACCTTCATCATTTAATGTGTAAACAGGAATGCAAAAGGACGAAGGTAGTAACTGCTTCTTGTTAATTCATTCATATTTGCATTCTATAAAACATGTATGAATATTAACAAAATCCATATTACATCAATACCTTCGGCTTGCTCGAAGGTGGAGACGCGAAAGAGTGATTACAATTTAGCGTGAACAGTATGTGTTACTCTTCACCTATTTATAGGCACTGATATAGCTGAGGTGCCCGATCTTTCGGCGAGTAGAGATAATTCCGATTTGGCGGAAGATGACCCTTGCGATCCGACTACGACGAGCAAGCCCGAGGCGCCAATGCAATCGCTGAACCAACTCCCTGTGGTTACCGACCTTGCTGATGCGAGATCGGCCTGATCACGAAGATCGTTTCCTGAGCGCAATCGAAGAACGAACAAGAAAAAGATGCAGAGTACTCGAGGGTGGAGTTCTGAATACACGAAGACAGCGCTGATTTGCGCGCGTTTGAGAGTAGCTAAAGCTAACGTAAAACAAAACTCGAGTTCTAAATGAAACAGGACTCTAACTAAATAGAGGAGACGCAGCCCTAGGGGAGAAAAGGTGTGCACAGTAGGGCCGGCGCTACAGTACCGCGATTACTGTTCACGACGTGCTACAGTAGCGCGGTTACTGTTCACGCCGTGCTACAGTATCGCGATTACTGTTCACGACTTCCCTAGGCGCCCCATCCTGGCCTTCCTGTTGGGCCATCTTCTAATCTTCTAGGCCTTCGTTCTTTAACAGCATGATGAAGTTCAATTCTCTTGCACGGGCCCGAGTCACTGGCCAGGTGGAAGGGGTGGCGCCTGGACTGGAAAAGATGGTGCCTGGGCTGGAGAAGGTGCTGCTGGTGTAGATGTACTCATGTTGGTGTTGATGTCCTCATCATCCTCCCCTTCATGAACTGAAGTTGTCCTCGACGACAACTCCTCATCTTCTCCCGCATACGGTTTCAAATCTGCAACATTAAAACTAGCGGAAACACCAAACTCTGCAGGCAGGTCAAGAATATAAGCATTAGCATTAATCTTGGATAGTATCTTAAAAGGACTAGCAGCACGAGGAATCAATTTAGAACGGCGCAAAGTAGGAAAATGATTCTTTCTCAAATGCAACCAAACCATATCACCAGGTTCAAAAGTTACTAGTTTTCGGCCATTACTACCAAGTAACCTGATATTTAGCATTAGCAGCAGCAATGTTTTGTTGAGTTTGTTTATGGAGGTTAATCATTTGTTCAACATGTGCAACAACATCAATGTGTGGGGCGTCCTCAGCATCAAGCGAATACAAAGCAATAGGTGCCCTAGGAATGTAACCATAAACAATCTGAAAAGGGCACATCTTTGTAGAAGAATGTGTTGCATGATTATAAGCAAACTCAATATGAGGCAAGCAATCCTCCCAACGTTTCAAATTTTTGTCTAAAACAGCCCTAAGCATGGTAGACAAAGTTCGATTAACCACCTCAGTTTGACCATCAGTCTGAGGGTGACAAGTGGTGCTAAACAGCAATTTAGTTCCCAATTTATTCCACAGAGATCTCCAAAATGACTGAGAAACTTAGCATCACGATCCGAGACTATTGTATTGGGAATACCGTGCAAACGAATAATCTCTCTAAAAACAATTCAGCAACATTGCTAGCATCATCAGTCTTATGACAAGGTATGAAATGAGCCATTTTGGAAAATCGATCAACAACCACAAAAATGCTATCCCTCCCCTTCTTAGTTTTAGGCAATCCCAAAACAAAATCCATCGAAATATCAATCCAAGGGGAAGTAGGAACAGGCAAAGGCATATACAAACCATGGTTGTTCAACCGTGACTTAGCTTTCTGACAAGTAGTGCAGCGTGCAACAAGGCGCTCAGCATCAGCGCGCATCCGAGGCCAAAAGAAGTGGTGTTGGGGACTTGTTCTCAAATGCTATGAATCAAGAACAAGACAACATAAAATGTTAAATATCAAAGCCCTTCGTCCTTCAAATCATTATTTCCCTTCGGATATAACGAATTTAGGACGAAGGTCATGAAGGATATAACTTCATGATCATGATAAAAGATGGAGAACATTCAAACAAAGTATAGAAAGTAACATAATTTCTGTAAACATTATTATTAATCTATTTCCATTTATATTACTTGTGTAAACAATGATAAATTACAAATGTACCTTCGGCTTGAAGGAAAGAGAATACAGGCGTGACGCAAAAGTGAATGCCAAGTCAGCGTGAATAGTACGGGGGTACTGTTCATCTATTTATAGGCACGGGTCGCAGCCCATGTAAAATTACATCCAGGCCCTTTGCCTATGACAACAACTCTATAGTAATTTATCCGGGTCTAAATAGTTTTTTCCTTTTTAAGTCGGTTCCCTGTTTTCTGTCATCATGCCGAAGCTCCCTTGCGTACAGCTTCGGCTCTGCTCCATCCTTCGTGTTGTTTTCGAGCTTCTTCACACCGTGGGCCTTTGTTCGAAGATCCCTATTCATACAATATACTCCAGAGACATTGTTAAATCATGTTTTTGGGGACCTTCGGAAGCCGAAGGCCCCCAACAAGTGGGCAGCCAACACCTCATGCGTCTTGTAGACGCTAAAATGCCCCATGAGACCGCCTCCATGCCCTTCCTGTAACAACAAAAGACGAACCGAGCTAGCTAGAACACACAACTTGTTAGAGCGAAACAGGAACCCATCCTGTATGTGAAATTTGCCCCATGGTATCTCATTAATAGAATGGCCGAAAGCATCTTTAAAATCAGCATCGTCAACATATTGATCCTTCACAGTGTGCAAACCAAAGATTTTAAAATCTAACTGTGACAGCATGGTATAGCGACGAGACAAAGCATCAACAATAACATTGTCCTTCCCGTTCTTGTGTTTAATAATGTAAGGAAAGGACTCAATGAATTCGACCCACTTAGCATGACGACGGTTCAGATTTGTTTGTGTACGAATATGTTTTAAAGCCTCATGATCAGAATGAATTATGAACTCACGATGCCAAAGATAGTGCTGCCATGTATGCAAAGTGCGCACTAAAGCGTAAAGCTCCTTATCATAAGTAGAATATTTCAGACTAGCACCGCTTAATTTTTCACTAAAATAAGCAATTGTTTTCCTTCTTGTAACAAAACAGCACCTAGCCCAATACCGCTAGCATCGCATTCAAGCTCAAATACTTTATTAAAATCAGGCAATTGCAAGAGGGGAGCTTGGGTTAACTTATCTTTCAAAGTGTTGAACGCTACCTCCTGCGAATCACTCCAAGCAAACGGCACATCTTTCTTTGTAAGCTCATGTAGAGGCGCTGCAATGGAGCTAAAATCATGAACAAATCTGCGGTAGAAACCGGCAAGTCCAAGAAAGCTCTGAATTTGTGTGACCGTCGTCGGTGTAGGCCACTCTTGAATGGCAGCAATCTTGCTGCTATCCACCTCAATGCCCTGTGGAGTAACAACATAACCAAGAAACGAGACATGTTGCGTGCAAAATGTGCACTTTTCAATGTTACCAAACAAGCAAGCAGCACGCAAATGTTCTAAATGCTCCTCTATAGACTTGCTGTAAATAAGGATATCATCGAAATAAACAACAACAAACAAACCTATGAAGGCCCGTAGAACTTTGTTCATTAAACACATAAAGGTGCTGGGAGCATTAGTCAATCCAAATGGCATAACCAACCATTCATATAAACAAAATTTTGTTTTAAAAGCCGTTTTCCATTCATCACCGTGTTTCATTCTAATCTGATGGTAACCGCTACGCAAATCAACCTTAGAGAAAATAATGGCACCACTAAGCTCATCTAACATATCATCAAGGCGTGGAATAGGATATCGATAACGAACTGTGATGTTATTAATAGCATGACAATCTACGCACATACGCCATGACCCATTTTTCTTTGGCACGAGTAAAACAGGAACCAAGCAAGGACTAAGAGACTCACGAATGTAACCTTTATCAAGCAGCGTCTGCACCTGGCGCTGGACCTCCTTCGTCTCATCTGGATTTGTATGGTATGGGGCGCGGTTCGGAAGAGAAGCGTCGGGGATGAGATCGATTTGATGCTCAATGCCATGGAGCGGAGGAAGACCCGGTGGTAAGTCCGTAGGAAAAACATCAACATACTCCTACAAAAGGTTAACAATAGTAGGGGGTATATCCAAAGACGGTGCATCATCAAGCGGAACAAGCATGCGCGAGCATACAAGTGCATAACAGGGCATTTGAGCTTCATGGAGATCATCAAAATCAGCACGTGTAGCAAGTAAAACAAGAGAGTGCAACTTGATTTCAGATTTAATAGGTGCAGCTGATGTCGATTTGACTTGTTGTGCAGTTTTAGCAGCCCTAGTAAGATCATCTTTCAAAATTTGGTCTGGGGTCATTGGATGTATAATTATTTTCTGGCCTTTAAACATGAAAGAATAATGATTTGAACAACCATGATGTAAACTATCAGTATCATATTGCCAAGGTCGACCCAATAACAAAGAGCATGCTTCCATAGGAATAACATCGCAATCAACATAATCAGAATAAGAACCCAGCAAAAAGGGGACACGTACCGAACGTGTTACCTTTATTTTACCACTATCATTAAGCCATTGAATGTGATACGGATGTGGGTGTGCGTGAGTGGGCAAGGATAATTTCTCTACCAAAACTGTACTTGCCAAATTGTTGCAGCTGCCACTATCGATGATCATGCGAATCGACCATTTGTGCACAACGCCCTTGGTATGGAATAGAGTGTGTCGCTGATTTTTTCGGCCAGGGCAACCTGTGTGCTGAGAACACGCTGCACAACAAGACTCTCATACCTATCGGCGTCGATGGGATCAACGTGGACTTCCTTATTTTCTACATGGTTACTGGCAATCATAGCATGACTAGTTTCCTCAGACTCACTGGCTGAAGAGTACTCACCATTGTCACATATAAGCAAGGTACGCTTGTTTGGGCAGTCCCGAATCACATGGCCAAATCCTCTGCAGCGATGACACTGAATATCCCGTGTACGACCTGGGGAGGGAGATGCGCCTGTGAATGGGGCAGTGCCGGCTGGTTTGGTCGTCTTCTCGCGTGGAGTAGTGGTGGACGTGGATGGCGCAGAGGGAACTAGTGCTGAGGTGGATGTCGAGCTTCGTCCTGCAAAAGGCTTAGAATATGGCTTCGAGTGGCGTCCCTGCACTTCACGTCCAGCTTTGCAAGCATATTCAAATAAAGTAGTCATATCATAATATTCCTTATAATCAAGTATATCCTGGATTTCGCGGTTTAAACCACCACGGAAACGTGCCATAGCAGCGTCGTTTTCCTCCAATATCCCACAACGAATCATACCTTTTTGTAACTCCTGGAAATAGTCCTCAACAGATTGAGAACCTTGCTGAAAACGCTGCATTTTATTAAGCAAATCATGAGCATAATACCAAGGCACAAAACGATGTTGCATCGCAGCTTTCAAATGATCCCAAGTGGTTGGAATGGCAGTGGGATGTTTTATTTTATACTCACGCCACCAAATTAAAGCAAAATCAGTAAATTCACTAATGGCAGCCTTCACTTGGCTATTAGCAGGAATATCATGGCATGAAAATTTCTGTTCTACCTGCAATTCCCAGTCAAGATATGCAGCAAGATCATATTTACCATTAAAAGATGGAATTTTAAATTTAATCTTAGCAAATAAGTCATTAGGGGGATGACGAACCATACGACGTGCACGACCACGGCGATCTCCATCTTCCTGCTCAGTGTCAACGCCGTAGTCCTGCTCCATCTTTGTGGTTAACGCATCAAGGCGTGCCAGGATGGTGTCGAGTGTGGTGCGAGTCACCGTTTGAGAAAGGTCAAGCTGGTTGAAACACGCGGTCGTCGAAGTGACCGTTGAATCAAGCCGTTCATGCATCGTCCTAATGTCAGCAGCAAGTCCATCAACTTGTCCCCTTACTTCCTGCAACTGGGCATCCACCGTGTCGTGTACTCCTGCCATAGTTAGCGCAAACACCAAAACGCCAAAAGGAGAAAAACCGACGACAATAGGGGAATGGTGGTGACAACTCGCTCAATGGAATGTTGTTATCAAGTTCTTATCCGTTCTTACCAAGCCACAGTGGTGAACTGCAACCAACAGGTGGAACCAGTGAAAGATTGGATGAGCAATTGCTTGGGGAAACAGAAACCTGCTCGTCGTAGAAATATGTGGAGTTCTGGGTAGGCTGCACTCAAGTCAAGGATTAGCACGATCAAACAATAATGCAAAGTTGAATTATAGTGCAAAACACGAAACTATATTGCTGGCCACAAGTGTAAAGGACGGATGGAACTAGCAGAATGGCAGTACCGTAAATATTGTACTAGCGAGGCCAAAAAGGCACTAGTAGGAATCGCAGGTGATTTTGTTTTTCTTTTTTGTATAATTTTTTGATATTTTTCTCAGCATAAGAAGCAACAAAATAGGAGCTACACCAAGTTTCACCTAAAACAGAGATCAGATGTGGTCTACAGAAAAAGAGCAAGTTCTCTGGAAAGCGTGCAAGAACTTTGACGAATTTTTTTCTTTATTTTCCTGAATTTTTTTAACAATTTTATCGAAACAAAACAGGCCGAAGGCGAGTTTGGCTGGCCTCAGAATGGTGTCAACAAGCTCATGTAAAAATTTCAGATTTTTTGGACAATCGAGCGAAAAGTTATGCCCGATTTAAGTAAGGTACATCAAGTTGTGTTTAAAACGACCGAGATGAGTCAACAAGTTCCTTTCTTTTTTTGTTTGTTCTCTGGTTCTATCCTTTCTCTTTCGTTTTCTTTTTTTCTCTTTTTTTGTTTCTGTTTTTTTACGTAACCGAAGGAGAAAAACAAGGAAGAGGTGTTGACTCGGTTTGTGGCGTGATCAAATGGGAGATGGTGGCGGCGCGCTAGGGTTTGAATGGTGGAAGAAAGAAGGATGGTGAGAAAAAACACAATGCGACCAGCAACAAATGACACGAAAGCACACAAATTCAACAATGCAAATTATTTAAAGAAGGTGTGAGGCTCAAAAGGGTGCTGGGATAAGGTCTAACCTGAATTTTTATGTGGTTTATTTTATGAACTGTAGGAGAAAAAACACTCGATAAACTCACCGATCAACCTGGAAATCTGAAACCACTTGATATAGCTGAGGTGCCCGATCTTTCGACGAGTAGAGATAATTCCGATTTGGCGAAAGATGACCCTTCCAATCCGACTACGACGAGCAAGCCCGAGGCGCCAATGCAATCGCTGAACCAACTCCCTATAGTTACCGACCTTGCTGATGCGAGATCGGCCTGATCACAAAGATCGTTTCCTGTGCGCAATCAAAGAACGAACAAGAAAAAGATGCGAGCAATCTAATCTATTACTCGAGGGTGGATATCTGAATACACGAAGACATCGCTGATTTGCGCGTGTTCGAGAGTAGCTAAAGCTAACGTAAAACAAAACTCGAGTTCTAAATGAAATAGGACTCTAACTAAATAGAGGAGACGTAGCCCTAGGGGAGGAAAGGCATGCACAATAGGGCCGGCACTACAGTACCACGGTTACTGTTCACGACGCGCTACAGTATCGTGGTTACTGTTCACGGCGCGCTACAGTATCACGATTAATGTTCACGACTTCCCTAGGCGCCCCATCCTGGCCTTCCTGTTGGGCCATCTTCTAATCTTCTGGGCCTTCGTTCTTTAACAGCATGATGAAGTTCAATTCTCTTGCACGGGCCCGAGTCACTGGCCCAGGTGGAAGGGGTGGCGCCTGGACTGGAAAAGATGGTGCCTGGGCTGGAGAAGGTGCTGCTAGTGTAGATGTACTCGTGTTGGTGTTGATGTCCTCATCAGGCACGGGACGCAGCCCTGGTTAAATTACATTTATGACCCTCAACATTTATCTACAGACAACCTAGATTACTAAGGTCTATCTGGTCTTTTCTTCTTCTGCTTGACTTGAACCAAAGTTGATGGTAGCTTTGGCATTTGGCAATGTTGCTTCTACGCAAGGTCTTTGTCTTGAGAATCTTTGGCAGAGGAAGGGAAGACTTCTGTATCATTTTGCCGAAGGTGTTTTTGTTTTGAAGACCTTCATCTTGAGATTAAGTGCACACATAGAAGTATCATCATGAATAAATATATTTATATATATGTATATCTTTCTTTAGTGCATATCCCTTTCCTTTTCTTCTCTTTCCTTTCTATGTCATTCCCAATTTCTAAAATTAAAATTAGGTTAAACCTCATTCTCATCATCAATATATTTTTATTTCTATTATTATTATGTGTGAATGCCCAAACAAATAAACTCCAGCATGATGCATAGATTATTTATGTGTTATTAGTTAATTATTCACTTTAAATATGGTTATTCACATGTTGCAATAAGTGGAAGACAATAGATGTAAGAAGATCAACCATCTCTTATTATTTACAAGTTGGGTATTATAGCCGCCGCCCATGATGGCCACGGAAAGTCGATTGGGATGGGTCGTTCGATCCCTAGCATCCATCTTAGATCGGACGATCCCTTTTTAAATAAACTGCGCCTAATCCTGGTCGTCTGCCTGAGATCAGACGGCCTCGGACCGCCCCCATACCCCATACCCCTATTGCTGGGCCCGGCCGGTCAGTCCTCGCCTGCCACGCGCCAGCCCTGGGCCACTGACCACCTAGCCCCACCTAGCAGCCACGTGCGCGTCCGCGCCTGCGCGCTCGCCGCGCCCTGGCCTCATCCGAGATCCGATGGACGAGGGAGTCCAATACCCCTTTGTATTGCACTTTTGTTAAAGAGCCCCTCGGGTTTTAGAAGAATATACCTGACGTCCTTTTTATTTTTACCCGAGCCCCTGGAATCTTGCAGTAAGGCCCCGGGATCTTTATTTAATTAGGGAAATGTGTTTAAAAAAGGGTTTTGAATTCTAAATCTTCCAAAATTCATAACTTTGTCATATGAACTCCAAATTAGGTGATTCAAATTGCAAAATGTTCATCATGTTTTTGTCTACCTATTAAAATATTGTTTAGCTGCTGTTTTCATATCTCAACTTATAGTTGCTCTCTAGTTTAATGTTGATGCTATAGGAACCTTAATAGAGATAAAATAAAGTTAGAAACTCTAATAAATATTCAAATACTTAATTCTATAGACCCAACACTATCTAATGAGTAATGCCATCCTTGAAGTAACTATAATTGAACAAGTGTTATAACAAGATAGATTTGGTTAGAGAATAATAGACCACCTAGCATAGTGACCTACCCCAACTTAGGAAGCACCTCATTGTTGCTACCTTTCTATTGAACTTGTGTTTACTCTGTTGCATATGCTTAGTGTATTGTTATTTTGTTATTCCCCAGTGTCTTGAATAAATGATTTCTTTGCATAGACAATGAGCAGTATGTGGTTCGTGAGGGAGTTATAGGAGATTTCTCTAAGCAGCAACTTGGTGATTGCTAGTGTCCTTTGACCCATTATGTCCTACTTACTTTATAACTCATTGTCCCGCATACCATGATCAACCTAAGGATTGACTAGTATTATGTTTATCCTATCCTTGATTACCCTTTTGGGATTTGGATATTATGGTTAATATCATGCTAGTACTTTACTTTAATCAATGAACATGATGAGAATACTTTATGATATGATGATGTTGTTCTGGCTATGATGATGAACTTGTGGCACTAAAGGGGATTCAGGTTGTTTCCTGAGCACCTCTCTATAAGGACCTGTTCGTTGGATGACCATCCAGGAAAATAGTACAACCATGGGGGTGGTATGGGATGCCCTTAGCTGACTAATTAGAGGAACTTGAGGTGTAGTCGGCTTCGTCGTTGTGCCGTAAATGGGGTTCGGTCACAGTAGTTGCTCTACCAAGGTTAGGTGCCAAGGTTCATTCGCTTTGCTTTTGTTAGTCACCCCTCCGGCGGGGAGAGGTACTGTGTTTATCAAACTAGAGAAACCTACAGGCAGCTATGATCTCTAGGGAATCTTTGTAAAGGCTACATAGTGATACCCTGCTAGACCACCTAGGAAGTGATCAATGGGGAGTCATGATCCTCAGGCAGAACGGTAATCACGGCTCATGGGTAAAGTGTGGGACCTCTGTAGAGGGTTAGAAACTAGTATATCATATGTGCTCACGGTTATGAGCAGCCTTGGGAGCTCTTTTGATTAGATATTCTGGATTCTTTTATGTTTATGGTGTAGTGATGATGATTATAACTATGATTCTTGTATTTCCTCTTGGATGGAGTACCTTTTGGGATAATAACTTGGGGTTATTGCTAAAACTTGGCTCTCTACTAGTAATAAATACCTGACGAGTTAAAAGCAACTGCTTCAAGCTTCACCCCACATACAACTAGTCCACTTTATACAAACGGGACATTTGCTAAGTACGTTGATGTGTATTCACCCTTGCTTAAACACCAAACACCAGGTTGTCCTCATTTCAACCCCTGCTCAGGAGAAGATGAAGGTCATGTGGAAGACTTTCTGGAGTTTCAGGACTTCGATGAGTTCTAGAGTAGATTTGCGACAAACCCCCAGTCAGCTTCTTGTGAAGGTCTTATCGTACTACGTTTCGTTCAGCACTTTGATTTCTGTTCAAGTTAATGACTATGTGGATGTTTCGGACATCATGATGTAATAAAGTAATAATTCTTCCCACTATTATTTGAGCAATGTGTGATGATGTCCAATTATGTAATCGTTTTATACATGAATTTCTGATCCTGGCACGTACATGGCTCGCATTCGGTTTGCCTTCCAAAACCAGGTATGACAGAATAGCTAAGAGAGCTCACACTCACACAAGCACCCCTTCTATTTATATGCCCTCAACCAATACTAGCCATTATGTGCAAGATGCACACATTCTACCCACACTCGGATGGTCCACTCCCTTAGGCCAGACGGTCCGCCGTACCAGTAACGACTATATTCCTATTTGAAATTTATCAGAGCTATTAGAAAAAGGGAGGTCCAGACACTCCGCCGCCCATAGCTAGATGATCTGAGACCTGGCAACTTAATGCACCCGAGAACTGACCAGACAACTTTAACACGGGTGAATTGTATGTGACGGAACCTCCCAAGTCATTAAGCCCACCTACCGTTGTCCTTGTCCAGCGGACCTCGGACAACCTAGTAGATGCACATAATCACTCGACAAGTTCGGTATCTGTATCCTTTACCTTTCCCAAGAGAGTTTCACCCGTCACGCAGATATTACAACACATCGGAGGAATGAATAAGCAGAAACGAATTACAATAACTTAGTTTATATTAAAATATAGAAAGAGTATTATTATTACATCACTAGGATATAAGAGTGCGTAAGTATTATAATTATTACAACCCTGGGAGGCAAAAACCCCTCCCACATAAAAGTATATTGTTTTTCAAAAGGAAGGACCACGTCCTTCCTCAACCACGTTACTGTTGAGGCTCATCCTTGGGCACCACATCCTTGGGCACCACCTTAGTGCAAAAACAGCAGATGTCTGCTGTTTCATCACCTACAACAACATGGGTTCAAAAACCCTGAGTACGAAGTGTACTTTCGCAAGTCTTACCCGTCAAAATAAAAGACTCTCAAGGATATGCTGGCTTAAGGGAGTCAAGGTGAGGCTTAATCAAGACTCTTTTTGCAAAAATGCTTACTAATAGTGGATCCTTGAAAATCCAGTTTTATTAGCCAGTTAAGTCATTACATGTCACTAGAGTTCTTTCTATCCTAGTTCAAGCACTTGGCCTATACTAGCCATCTTTTTATCAACCCTTCTTGTTCACTGGAATGCTACGTGTAGGGCAGTGACCAAGTCTTCATGTTCGAGAAGTAACAGCGATCCGAATAGATTAATACCCAGCTGGGGATCTCCAATCACACGACATATGTAGCACTTAACCCTTGCATATGTCAACTCGCCACCGGGGTTCTTAAGACTAGATCATGTTCACGCCAACCGAGAGCACAGATACACCACCGTCTAGCCTCTTGCCACGGAGGGTACACGCTACTCTCGCCATCTCTCCACTCCCATTGCATGTTGTCCTATTCTGGTATTAGTCTGCCCGAGGCCAAGCTTACCCATGATGAGGCATGTGACCAATTAAAATGTCCTCAATCATCAAGCCTACATCGACATGATCCTTAATCGACGCAGACAGAGACACTACACCGAGACTCTTTTCTTGTGCAAGTCACCCGCTCGGTCTCAACTTTATCATTTAATTATGCGTTTGGTTGAATGTACAAAGATGGATGGAATGAGGTGGCCACGTTTTCTATAGTGTTTGGTTGAGAGTCAACCAAAGGCGAGGTGAACACCGGAGTGATTTTTGGGGGCGGCGTGATCCCAAAAAATCGAGGGGACGGTGGCGCCCCCGACTCATCCTACTTTGACCTCAAACCAAACACACCCTAAAACCCAAAGTCTGGTACCTGTCAGAGGTACATCTTTTCTGATGTTGAACCCATCATGGCCATGATGGATCCACCATCAAGTTTTAATTTTGAAAACATCCCATCCATTGTGAAGCATCACCTTTTGTTTTAAAACAAAACATTTGTTTTTCTAAAGTAGGACTAAGCACCAGAAAACCTTTTAATAAAACAGGTAATCAAGGAGTGGTAAACAGTTTCAAGGAAGGAAATGCAGCAATTGGTTTAAAACCCAACTCTTATCATCTAATGCATCATTCAATTGATAAAGAGTTTAAAATAGCAAGGAGGTGGCAAATGCACCGGGGCTTGCCTTGTGTTGTAGGAGAGTCAGGCTCTATTCCACAAATATCAAATAGAAACAGTTTCCGGCAGGTGGATTTTCCGTTGATGGAGTAGTCTCTCCCTCTTCAACGGTTATCTCTTCTTCGTTTTCTATACATAATCATATATAACCATGAATGCTCATGTAATGCTCATGAAAATGCAATAATAGAAAAGATGTATCAAGTTGTATCTTGAATACAACTTTCCTTCACGGTGCACTAGGGTAACTAGGGTTCTTCTGAGTCACTATCTTAGTAGGATTAGACATTTTTACCCTAAGGAGCTAGGGTTTTTGGTTTAGGTATCAAACAATGTCCAAAGCACATCAAACTTCACTCATAGGATCTAAATATCATATTAAGCTTATCCAAAAATTTTAGTGATTTTTTTGAGTCATTAAATAATTCCTAAAATTCTACAGGTATAGGCTTAAGCTCTTTTAAATACTTATTAATTCTTTGTTTGGACCAAAAATCCTAGAACCATTTTTATTAAATACTAGAGAAATCTAGGATTCTAACAAAATTAGTTCCATATTTTTATCATTTTTATATAATTTTCTATGGATTTCCTAAGTCTGGTAGAAAAAGAAAAAGGAAAAGCATCAAAAGTGATGGGCTTAATCTAATCCAAGTCGACCCAAGACCGGTGAAAGCGCGCCCACGCGCGCGCCCGCGGTGTCGACTTTGCATAGGGGTCCCTGGTTGTTCGGAAAACTCGTAAAGACTCCTCCCTACTGTTTCTGTCTCACTGACATCTCCAGTAAGACCCCTCCTCTTTCTATTCTTTACAACCCGAGACCCTCGGTCGTGGACGGCGACAAGTCGAGCTCCGGTGAGCTCATACTGGCCAGAATGCGCAACGGCTAGTGCTCTAGCTTGGCTGACACTTAATTTAACTCCTAACAATCGTTTCCCCTCGATCAATTGCAAGGTTCGAGCTCTTAATCATACTGCCCACGGTGACAGCGCAATCAACGGATGAACCGAGACGTTCCCGGTGATCCTACGGGCTCTAACTTAATTGGATGGGTCGAGAAGCATCAAGGGTACATCAGAGTACTGAAACGAGGGATCAGAGGGTATGAACATACCTGTAGCATGCTGGCCACGGCGAGCTCACTTAGTACGGTGTTCTAGACCAATTTGGGGGAAGTCTCAAATTGGGGCACGCTAGGGGACGAACTGGCGAACGGGTTGTTGTACTGGATGCTTGACTACCTAGGGGAACCGATGGCACACTTAATTTATAGGGCCCGAGGGCGGTGGCGCCTGAATTTAGCATGGCGCTGTGGCGGCCGGAGAGAAGAGAGAACACTGGTGGCTTAGTCGTGGCATTCACCGGTGCAATGGCTCAAAGATTTTAGTCTAAGTGTGCCATAGTTTCTACCATGCAGTAACGAGCCACGACGTGGCATAACCGAGGTCACCTGAGTATCCACGGTGACAACGGCGGTCCGGCCACGTCGCACGGCTACAGGCGCGGTGATAAGATTCTGCCGCGATCAAATCCGTGCCCCGCGAGATCTTTTTACCTCCCCGTGAATATCCACTGTGTGCCAAGCACGAATCACGGCGACCGGGGCGAATCCGGGAGCAAGGTCACCGGCGGCGAGGGGGACTGAACCCTGAGATCTTTCTGTGGCACTGTACCATCAGAACCCCATTCAGTCAGTCTGAGAGGGTCATTTGCAGGGCATTAATCTCTAATTTCTATGTAGCAACTTGTTAATCTCTCTATAACAAAGTTCTAGCTCTATAATCTAGCTACAATCTTACTATAGTTGCCAGGCTCAAATACTCACTGGATCATGCTCAAAATAGATCTCCAAGTTCATCTAACCTCACTGCCACTTAGAATTCAGCCTTAGGGCTGACTGACAGCCAGACTTCAAGCCCATTTATCTTCAAATTTTGTATGACACCAAGGCTTAATAACTTAATCAAAGTTATGCTCCTATAGTAGCTCTTCAAATTTGATGTATTGACCCTAGGCAAATTCTTTATGGATTATGAGATATAAGGCTCCAAATATGCCTTAAGCTCATTGAATTTCAGACTTAGGCTTATATGGCTTAAGTGGTACTTTTTGCAAATAAACCCAAATCCCACATTTTGACTTATAAATCCTAAAATGTGAGAGCCACATGATTTGTGGTGCTATAATACTTTGGTATTTGCACTTTCGTCCAAAAGTGCACCAATTTTACACTTAGCCCCCTTAGGGTTCTACTTTAGGGTTTTTCAGGGGTCTTTTCAGGGGTTTTGGCATTTTAGGGTTTTGGTGTCACTAAAGTCTTTACAAGATGATATCTTAAGAGCATGTTTCATGTCTTTTGAGGTTTTCACATATTTGGGCTTCACTTATATCCATAAGCCCTGATCTAAGGTTAAACACTTTATCCTAGGGTTAACCACACATCAAGTCATATCAGTACAACTTATTTGAAATTTTTTCCTAGTGAATGCACTCTAGGTGTAACAAACACCTGATATGCCCATACACATGATGTTATGCTCAAGTTTTAATGATAGTAACAACAGGGGTGTTACAATGTACGCCCTCCAAAGCCGAACGGTGCGCCATGTTGGGAGCCTTCCTCTTCCAAAGGTCCTCAAAAACACGACTAACCATTTGCTTTCAGCATACTACTGAATATTACAGGAGCTTCGTCACCAAAAAAAGCTTCGGTATAACACAAGAGAAGTGAAGCAAGCTTCGTCCAATAGGCTTCATCATGGTGAAATGGGTAGACAACGTGGCTTCGGCATAATGAAAAGGAAGTACAACGAAGCACGCTTCATCAAGCAGGCTTCGTCGCGACGAAATAATGAGACGATGCAAGGAGAAGGTGTTGCTCAAGTTATTAAATAAAAATGGCGATGTTGCCCTTGCGACATCTTGTAAACTTCGTATGTAATTATTGACGGCATAAATGTAATAACGTACGAACCCTTACGGTTGCCTATAAATAGATGAACAGTACCCCTGTACTGTTCACGCTAGATTGTAATTGCTCTCACGTCATCACCTTCAAACAAGCCGAAGGTATCAATGTAATATAATTTCTGTTAACGTTAATTTGTTTATTAGAGAATGAATATATGAATGGATAATACATCTTGTGTGTATAAACTCTTATTTCTTATGAATCATGGAGACGTGTTCTTCATGACCTTTGTCTAAAGATCATTATATCCGAGAGGAGATAATGCTCCGAAGGGCGAAGGTCCGTAATATTTGACAATTGTGTTTCCTTGTTCTTGATTCACAGCAATTGAGAACAAGTGACCAACATTGGCGCCCACCTCTGGTGAACTCAAACGACCACCTTCGACACCAAGAACTCGAACAACCACCTTTGCCATACCGCTGAAGAAGGCAATAGCGCCAGGGGCTGTCCTTGCACCACTGGACATCAACCAAGAGGCCCAAAACCAGAAAAGGAAGGCTATTAGCCAACACTATAGGAAGAGGAGCTGGATCAAGAGATGAGAGATCTAGAGGCTATCCATCAACAAGTGGAGAGGAGAAGGGATAAAATGCTTCGGTTGTCTGAGCTCCAGAAGAAGATTGATGAAGCTGCCAAATAGATGCGCCATATCACACAAGACAACGAGCAAGGACAAAGGCCACAACAGAGAGAGCTTCGTCAGGAAAGCCCAAGCTATGATGATGTATGGTATGATGATTTCAATCATGGTAACTTTGCTTTTGATGATGCTTCCCCCCTAGCAGCAGAATTGCAGGCTACCCCATGGCCACCTTCGTACAAACCGCCACATCTCCCCATGTATGACGAGCATTCTGACCCGAAGCAGTTCCTCATGAGTTATGAAGCAACCATATCATCATATGGTGGCAACACCGCTGTCATGGTGAAGTCCTTCGTCATGGCAGTCAGAAGTGTGGCTCAAACATGGTATTCTTATCTTCGGCCAGGAACAATCATGTTGTGGTAGAAGCTGAAGGATATGCTAGTCACCAGCTTCTAGGTTTTCAGACGAAGCCGGTGACTGCTCAAGCTCTATTCCAATGCACACAGGACCATGAGGAATACTTGCAGGCGTATGTCCGAAGGTTTCTACATCTTAGAGCCCAGGCGCCAATGGTGCCGAATGAGATTGTTATTGAAGCCATTATCAAGGGACTTCGACCAGGACCAACAACAAAGTATTTCACTAGGAAGCCCCCACAAACTTCGGAGAAGCTTCTACAAAAGATCGACAAGTACATCAGAGACGATAATGACTTCCGGCAAAGAAGGGAAGAAGCCTACAAATACTCTGAGATGACCAGGGGCTTCGAAGGAAGATTCCACCCGAGGCATGTCAGGACAAATCCATAATCCTAGCTCAAGCGAAGACATGGAAAATCATACTCAAGGGCATCAGGACAGCTCCCAATCATCAGGAACACAACAAAGCTCCTTCAGGCCACCAACCCCAAGAGGCAGAGGAGGTAGAAGCTTCGGAGGAAGATTCAGCTCTCAACCAAGAAGGTTGTTTTGCTTGTTTTATGGAAAAGATAAGGGGCATACAACTAGGGCATACAAATAGTCGAGGCCGAAGCATGTCCTACATAGTGTTTCGTGCTATTCCCCGTACATTCCTGAGTATGTGGGCAATCAACAACCCACAGTATCAGTAGTTTCGGCAAGCCACTCCTCAGCTGCATTGGCCCTACCACCACCACCACCACTCATGCTCCAACTTTGTCTCACAATCAACAGCGAGAAGGGCACCGCCAAGTTCAACAACAACGTGATGAACACGAAGAGTCCGAAGCTCGGACAATCAACAACACTGTACCAGAATCAAGACACATTTACTGAAGCAGCAGAGGGGCTCAATCAAAAAAAATTCATACACACTCAATGTAATTTTTATTTCTCTTGGTTTTATGTCTACCCCAAAGACAATATGAGAAGGTACAACCTTCGGCCTGTTGTAATAAATCTAGAGTAACACCATCGAGTGTAACAGAAAAAGTGAAGAAGCTCTAAAGTCATTCCTAAGGGGATGTAGAGCTTAGCTCCAAAGTCATTCCTACGGGGATGCAAAGCTAAAATGCCACCTGAGTAAAAGGTGAAGAAGCTCCAAAGTCGTTCCTAAGGGGATGCAGAGCTTAGCTCCAATGTCGTTCCTACAGGGATGCATAGCTAAAATGCCACCTAAGTAAAAGGTGAAGAAGCTCCAAATTCATTCATAAGGGGATGCAGAGCTTAGGTCCAAAGTCATTCCTATGAGGATGCAGAGCTAAAATACCACCTAAGTAAAAGGTGAAGAGACTCCAAAGTTGTTCCTAAGGGGATGCAGAGTCTTACTTTTACGAAGCGTTTATGCATTAACATTTGTTGCATCATATCATCGCATCATGCTCCATATCATCGCATCATTCATCATCTCGCATCATCTGAAATAGTGGAAAAAGAAGGGAAATTGCTCCTTCAAACATGCTGGCTAAATCATGAGGTTAAGTCTATCTTTGACAAAGAATTATGAAAGTATGTTTCAACAATGCAAGATCCATTCCTTTGGCAACGGTATTCTAATGCAAAGATCTACGGCATCGACAACGATATTTGTTATGCAAGATCCATTCCTTTGGCAACGATATTTTTCTTTATGAAGCGTGTAAAGAATGGAAGGTGTTTTTTCGCCTTTGGCTCAAAAATGGTACGTACAAAGGTTTCACGCTCCACAAAGAACATATTACATCATGAGATATATTGTTGACAATTGTTTTTTACATAAGAAAACATCACACAAATTTTTTACAAGTGTTTTAATATACAAGGTCTAATCGTCCTCCTTCAAGATTTTATCAGCATCTTCATTTAGGAGCCTATTCATATATTTATCAACAACTTCATTAGCTATCCTGATCACATCAAGAGCACCCTTCATGGCTGGATTGGCCTTAGGGTCATATGACTTTGGAGGAGGAGAAAGTTTGGCTGCACCAAAGTATAATTTTTCGTTAAATACAAAGCTAAAAGAATTTACAAAGATAAATCATGACAAACATACCGATAAGTCTTTCATGTTCTGCGGCTTCTTCAGCTTTCCTCGCTTCTTCTAAAGCAATATGAGATTCTTTCTCATTTTGCCTAATAGCCTCGTCTGCTATTTCTCAGCCACCATTCAACCAAACTTCAGAATAAAATTTTCTGCTAATGGCAATAGCTTCGGTTGAAGGATCCTTGATGTCACTCGCTGAGACTGAGAATTCTGGCTGAATTACAGCCTTTCGCATGCTCGCAGCTAGCTTTTTCAAGGAGTGAGACGGCTCCTCGAGCGTCGATCTTGTCCTTGGAAGCCTTAGTAGAAGCAGGAGTTGGCACCTTCGAAGAATTCAGAATAGCGTCCAGAACGCTGGCCATTCTCCTCCCTTTCCTAGGAGTTGTTGCTGGAGTAGTTGCTAACTTCAACAATCCTGTCTTGGTTGGGGGACTCTGCAGCTTAAGGTGCTACTCTGCCTTTGAACTGTCTGGTTCTGTTTCTTGCACCTAAGTGACGGTAGCTTCATCAGTCACAACATGTATCATCTCCGAAGCCAAGGGGTGGCTTCGGCATATACAACAACTTCCAACTTTTTTGAAGTAGGCAGTGCAGCAACCTTCTCTAAAGAATGCAACCTCGACCAATAAGTTAAAACTTTAGCCCTTTTTGGCTTTGACACAACAGAAGAGGTCGTAGTTATGATTTTCCTCTTCGTTCCTTGTTTACGTGCGGGAAAGCAATAGTCAGGATAAATAAATCCAATCACATCAAACACTTTGTTTAGTCCTCTTTTCCCTCGAGCACTAAAGACAGTGTTCATGGCTTCGTCCTCTACCTTCGTATAAGCCCCCAACAGCTCATCACTGGTCACCTCAATGGCTTCAAGTCATTCATCATTCGCCTTGTCAAACTGATTTCTATAGTGATTGGTGTATTTCAAGTAAACCAGGCCACCTTCACTAGAGCCAGAGCGGTCTCCTTTGGCATCTCCCAATCATTAACTAGGGGTCATACCTTTAAAGCAATATGCTCCTGAACCAAATCCCTCGTGACAATGTAGCTACAGACTGTGTTGAAGGCCATCAAACATGCTTGTGCTTCGTTTCCACCCACGATCGAAGGTCTCCTGATGCTAAAGCGTGATCAAATGGGGCGCTGGATTATGCCCTTCACATCCTCTCTCCCACACACATCATTTTCAACATAAAACCATTGCTTCATCCATGAGCCCGACCATTTTTCTGAAACGTTGGCACATGACACCTCGCAACAAACTAGTACACGAAGCTATAACATCCGAAGTTGTTATGATATTGTTCTTTCCCAACCGCCTTCGTCTGGTAGGACAATTCGTGAATACTGCAAAAGAAGTTGGCATCTGGCTCCAGCCATTGGTTCCTCATTGCCCAAATAAAAAGTCCAACCTTGATAAAAGCCTCAGGAGTAAACTGATGAAGGTATATTTCAAATCTTTTCAGTATTTCGACTAACATCTTATGCAAGGGAAAGCGAAGCCCAACCTTCATAAAACTTTTGAATACCACCACTCCGTCTGCCTCAGGAAGAGGAACAATATTCTCTCCTCTAGCCCTCACTACAGATATATCATGGAAATATTTGCCCTTCATCACTTCAAACTACCCTTGCTTAACAGTGGATTTTTCAAAAACAACATGACTTGGCCTCCATGGTCGATCATCAGCATCTTCGTTCTCACTCTCAACATCAAAACTCTCGCTATCGCTTGAGTCTCCAGACAGTTCAGCTAACATCTCATCAGTGATTTTCTCAACATTGGTACTCTCCATGGCTTTGTAGAAACCAGCAAGCGCGGGGTCCACACTTTTCTTCTCTTCGGCCATTTCAGCAATGATTACAACAAACAACCGAAGCTCAAAAAAAATTGTGGTCGCAGATGTAGAAAGCTAAAACGATAAACACAACACAAAGCTTGATAGCACGAAAAATATTTTCAACCCGAACCCTCGTATATATACGCAAAACACCATTGAGCGGTGGGTCCCGTAATGCAGAATGTTTCGCTATTCTAGCGATGGGAAGGAGTTTTTTCGGACCTTCGGCTAAAGGCCTTCGTTCTTTTCGCAGTCTGAATTTGTTACAAAGAAACAAACTAATACTGTGAAGGGCTACTGTTGGGAGCCTTCCTCTTCCTAAGGTCCTCAAAAACACGGCTAACCATTTGCTTTCACCATACTACTGAATATTACAGGAGCTTCATCACCAGAAAAGTTTCGATATAACACAAGAAAAGCGAAGCAAGCTTTGTCCAACAGGCTTCATCATGGTGAAATGGGTAGACAATGTGGCTTCAGCATAATGAAAAGGAAGTACAACGAAGCACGTTTCATCAAGCAGGCTTCGTCACGATGAAATAATGAAACGATGCAAGGAGAAGGTGTTGCTCAAGTTATTAAATACAAATGGCGATGTTGCCCTTGCGACATCTTGTAAACTCTATATGTAATTATTGAGGGCATAACTGTAATAACGTATGAACCCTTACGATTGCCTATAAATAGATGAACAGTACCCCCATATTGTTCACGCTGGATTGTAATTGCTCTCGCGTCATCTCCTTTAAACAAGTCAAAGGTATCAATGTAATATAATTTATGTTAATGTTAATATGTTTATGAGAGAATGTATATATGAATGCATAATACATCTTGTGTGTATAAACTCTTATTTCTTATGAATCATGGAGACATGTTGTTCATGACCTTCGTTTGAAGATCATTATATCCGAGAGGAGATAATGCTTTGAAGGACGAAGGTCCTTAATATTTGGCAATTGTGTTGTCTTGTTCTTGATTCACAGCAGTTGAGAACAAGTGACCAACATGCCATCTAGGAGTCAGTATTGTCCAGGCTAAAACTTTGGACAGTCCATAGTACACACACCAAAAACACATAGTCCCTACCCAATTCCATGTTGGCACCTGCCGACGGTCCGCCCAAGCACACATGGACATGTGCAAACTTGTAACCCCTCTAGTTAGGATTGTGGATGGTTTGGCCCCAAGGCCCGGACGATATGTAGTACAAAATAGAAAATCGCCCTGAGAGAGACCACCTTTGTTGGTTCACTAAGTGAGTCGTGGATGATCCGACATCCTGGCCCGGACGGTCCGACGACCGCTGAATATACCAACACTCCAAATACACTTTTGAAAAGATTTTAACTTTCAAAATCAGAAGTGCTATTAGTCCTCATGCAAACACAAACACTAGATGCTCTATGATGCACCAAGTTTTACATACAAAAGTGTCATTGGCCCCTCTTGCGAGTACGACTAGCCTACTAATCCGGTCAATTTCTTCTCTAAACACATGGTAACCGGCAAAAACAAAACTTATATTATACCTTTGCCTTCACCCGACCCACAACCAATGCTTTAAGTTTCCATACTTTTGATAAAGATCTTTTCCCTGTGGCCCGACCTGCATTCTTATTTCTACAAGGATTGTTAGTCCACATATAATTGTCATTAATTACCAAAACATCACAAAGGGGCCTAGATGATTCACAAATCTTCCCCTTTGATTTGCAATTATAAGATTTCCATTGTGTGTTGCTCCATTTTCCATCTGTTGGTACAATTATGTCCAAGAAGGAAGAAGAGGGTTGGTGTTGGTCACTTGTTTCAATTGTTGTATGAAATAAAAAACAAGGCACCACAATGTTTAAAAAAGTAGAAACCTTCATCCTTGTGATGTTATCTCTTCGGGATAACAACTCAAGGATGAAGCTTTGGTGTAATCAAATGAAATACACAAAGCATGACAAAGTAAGATATGAGAACTGATCTCATGTGCCTTAGCATCTTATTTTCTTCGCATACAAAATGAGTTTACAATCGTACCTTTGGCTTCTTGATGCAAGATAGGATGAAGGTGTTTTGGAGCCTGAGCTAGATGAAGCTTTAGGACCTGGCTAAGGGCACTTTATGTGGGGTACTGTTCATCTATATATAGAGGAGACGAATCGACTTAGTATAGGATTAGAATCGTGTCGTTCATTGTTTGCAAGTGTCATTAGGGTAGTAATGTATTTTCTCCATCTTCGGCTGCATGGGTTTAGGCCTTCGTCGCCTTCTCCTTTGGCCTACACCTGAAGTTCCTCCACTATCGCCGAAGCTATCGACTTTAACTTGCACCTTTCACTTGTGCGCATGCGCAAACCTTCTTTTGCACACCTTCCCGATGGAAGATTCGCTTTGTCCATCAGTAGAGATTCCTGAAATACACTAGTTTGTGCCGAAGAAACGGTTAAACGAGTGATCTTCGTCATACAAGGGCCCCAAAGTAGCCCCTTGCGATATGAGTTCATTTTCTTCATAAACGATCTTAGATCCCAAAAATTATAACTTGGAGGCCCTATGCTGATGATCCAAAAACACCTTCCCAAAGTTTGTTTAAGAAGACGATGATGTGTTTTGAAGTAAAAACGGGTGACCCAGAAGTTAACCCATTGGGGGAGCCTAGGACGCTGGGCGAGAACAATTTCTATGACCCGCTGCGCTTTGCGTGCATTTTTAGTATAAAAGCGACCAAGGAGTGAAGGCAGATCACATTTATTGCCTCCAATTACCTGCTACCAAAATTTACTGTGCCTCTTAAGATATTTGTTTAGAAGCACTTCGAGAGTTAGGTTCGGTTGAATCATCCTTAGTGAGAGATCATTGCCTCTGCTCTGATAGCCTACATTGGCGGCACCAAGGAGTTGATTAGCCTTACCTCCTTAGAGTCGCGACATGACAAATTGCCTACCAAAAGTTGCTGCGAAAATGCTGAAGGATAGGCTTTCGAAGTCGGGCTACATTGAGATCGGGTGGTCGACTCTGAAAGAGAAAGATTTGAAGTCCATGAGGAGACTTGGGTACTTCAGTAACAGAGTGAATGTGCATCTCCTGGGGATGAAACAATGCCAAAGCCGGGGAAAGATGAAGTTGTTGTGTACAAGAGCTTTTCAAGGCGGGACTTCGGCTCCTAATGTAAATGATGATTGCGAATGTGCTACAAAGTTATGAAGTGTTTATGCACTAGCTGACTCTGAATGCCATGGTTCGACTAAGTGTCTTTATCTTGGTTGTTCAAAGCCAGGGGCGTATGGATGCCGATGCATTCTGCAAGGCTCATAATCTTCATTATCAGACGAAGGCCAAAGAGGGATTAGGCCTTCACACCAACGTCAGATGTTACAATTTTGTGTATCGCAAGGATGTGAGTGGTCCAGTCCTGGCCTACTGAAAGAAGTACACTCAGATCAATGTGAAGACTTCAAGTGGATGGTAATGAACCCTTTGAAGATAATCTTTGCTCTAAAAAAGTCAAAGTGAAAGATGAGCGAAGCTGTTGACGAATGCCTGAAGGTTTTTGGTGAGGTTGTGAAGAAGATTGGGTCCTAAGACCTAATTCAAGAAGCTCTTGCATACAATATTTATCCAACTCGGACTGGGTGGAAGCTGCCGAAGGAAGTGAAGTGCAGTGACAAATGGGTTGTTACTTTAGATTTTGATTTGAAGGAGCAGTCCACATACAAATCTTCTTTGGCTAGCTGGTTAAAGTTTATTAAGGAGAAATGCAATGAGATGTGCGGCAACTACCTAGCTAGGGAGCACAAAGACATGAAATCTGCTTTCGAAGGCCGAGGGAACTTCGACTAAATAGGGTTATGGATGACATTGGGTTTGAATACCCATATTATGAAGATCCCTCAGCCAATACTAGGGTCGGGGAAAAAAGAAAGAGGGCTACGAAGAAAGAGGCCGAAGAGCCATCTTCGAGCCAAGTAAAAAAGAAAGCCAAAATTGTTCAGAAGGATGTAGCCATAGTAAAGGCTTTGGCTCCAATAAAAACTTTGGCTACTCAAGAATAGGTGAAATGGAGCAAACCACAACTTCGTCATTGAACTGCACCTGGATTCTTGAGGTAATGACTCAACCACTGCCTTTCCCCCCTTAAGTCCCTTAGGACCCTTATTGACTTGGTTTATGCCGACCTCAAAGGGCTCTAATGAAGAGGTGGATAGCCCACGCATTATGGGACCTAGTAGTGCTGCCTTCGGTGGCTCATCTTATTCTTGGAAAAATGGTGCTGAAGGTGGCGGCTCGTCAAGGCAGGAGAAGGTGGAACAAAGGGAGCAAGAAACTATGCCTAAAGCAAAGGTAGCCAAAGCTACGCAAACCACATGGGAGGATGAGGAGCTAGGCTTTGTCACAAGACATATTAGTGGTGAAGAGTTGAATGAAGAAGTTTCAAAGCTGGGGGAAAAAGGCCACACCTTGGGGTACGACCCTGGTGCTTTACTATTTCCTAGGGAAGACCAGATGATGATGTGCGTACTCGATCCCAATGAAATGAAGATTGATCAGAATATAACCCGAAGCATCGGGTTTCCTAACATTGAAGAGAAGTTGTGCCTGGTGAAGAAGAAGAAGCTCTCCCACATCCTGGCCTATACTAGTATCAAGGTACGAAGAATTTTTTTATTTGATGCAGCTTTGGAAATTTTTTGTATTTTGATAAAATCATTCATCATTACTATTTTTATTATGCAGGGGCTAATTCTAAGCAAGGCTTTAAAGATGCAGCAAGACAAGGAAGAAAAAGAACTTTCCACTCTTCAGGACGAAGCTGCTAAACTTCGTAAGAATCTAGAGGAGAAGAACACAGAGATAGCGCTCCTGAAGGAGAAAATGGAAAAGGTTGAAAAACAAAATGACGAAGCAAGGAAGATGCATAATGCTGACATTTCAAATTTAAAGAAGAAAGATGATCTTATCAATGAGCTTCAGACTAACCTCGAAGCTGAGAAAAAGGGTAATGCTGACAAGTCTATGGAAAATTAGAAGCTAATGGGAACCTTAAACTAGCTTCAAGAGAACTCCATCTCTATCGCTTCGCGTTGCTGCGACACCATTAGGAAGATTATTTCCTCTACTGGTGCCATTTCAAGAGCAAGCACATACAACAATGGGGACACCGAAGGGGCGTTGAACTAGATGGAGAAATAAATCGGAGAAGTTGATTCGATAATTACCGCTTGGAATGATTATTGTGCTTTGATTGGATCTCGAGGGATGGCTTCGATGTTTGAGAAGGCTGGGTGTGATCACGCAAAAATTGTTGGAGAAGCTAACTTTCGTATGAATGTTGATGATATAAAGCTCCCTTCAAAGAATGTGGCAAATGCTGCAAGGAGATTCTTCTTCGAGTTGTGGAACAAGGGAGGCTGAGAGCTAGCTACTTCGGAGGTCGAAGAACAGACTAGAAAGGTTTGCCTTTAAACCTATAGCTCTAAAGTTTTGTTCATGGGTTTTTCAAATTGATTACCATGTATTTTCTTGTTTCTTTTCCTGTAGAGAAAAACGTTGAAGAAGGTGCAGTAAAACAAGGAGGCTGAAGCCTAGCTAGGTTGTTAGTGTAGATAGATTCTGATTGTAAAAATAGACTCTTATAACTGTAATGCTACTCTTGTAATTTTAATGCCTGGTCTTCATTGTTTAGCTTTTCTTCCGTGTGAATGCTTGTTGCGCGTGAAACAGATGTTTTATCAGTATTTTGAACCGAAGGTGAAAAATACCTTCCCTTCTTTTTACTCGAAACAAAGCATGATTTTGCATTCCCCTAGAGGTAGTTTCGGTTCCTTTTCTCTAGATCATAGCTCTAAATTCCCTTAGGAACGACTTCAGAGATTTTTCTTTAGATCATAGCTCTGCATTCCCTTAGGAACGACTTTGGAGCTTTTTCACCTTTACTTGGTGATAAATCTTTTAGCTCTTCATCCCCTTAGGAATGACTTTGGAGCTTTTTCACCTTTACTTGGTGATAAATGTTTTAGCTCTGCATCCCCTTTGGAATGACTTCAGAGTTTTTCCACCTTTACTTTGTGATAAATGTTTTAGCTCTGGTGCGTACCTTAGAGAGATTAAGTCGTTGTGCCAACGTAGTCATGTCTGGGGAAAAGAGCACCTTTATTAGCTTCTTAGGCACTCGTGCGAGATGCTACATCTTCGGTCCCATTAAAAACCCTTAGTCCCCTTTATAAGGAAAAAGAGTGCCAAAACTTGTTAACTAGACAAAATACCTTCGGAGCTTGTCTACATTCCATGATCCTGGAATGTCATTTCCTTCCATGTCTTTGAGCCTGTATGACCCTGGTCTGTTTGGAGCTATTAGAAAGAAAAGGTCCTTGCCACTTTACTTGCAATTTTTCCGCTATGTCTGGATTGGCTACCCTTCGAAGGACAAGATGGTCTGGTGCTATGTTCTGGAGTTTTACTTTTCTATTTCGCCACCTCAGGGTTTCTAACTGATGTTTCCTTTTGTGCTCGACCACCTCCAGCATCAGTTCCTCTACGACATCCTTTGAGACTTTCTCATTGTCCGAATTTTGTGCCGAAGCTATAATCCTTGTCGAGCCCAACTTGGATTCTTTAGGGGTAACTGCTTCATCTCCAAAGAGGAGCTTAAATGGTGTGAAGTTTGTCAATCTTGATACAGAGGTGTTGTGGTTTCACACCACTTTAGTAAGCTCTTCGGTCCATTTTCCCTTCGGCAATCCAACCAAGGATTTTATGAACCCCAACAGGATTACTCCATTTGTCCTTTCCACTAATCCATTGGATTTTGGGTGCCTAACAGAAGCGAAGTGTATGTTTGTCCCCACCTGGCTCTAGAATTTTCTGAACACTTTAGAGTCAAACTGAGTGCCATTATCAATAGTGATGGACTTTAGGACTCTGAAGCGACATATAATGTTCTGCTAGAAGAACTTTTGGATGATGGCCAAAGTTATGGTTTCTAAAGCTTTTGCTTTGATCCACTTTGAGAAGTACTCTACTGCAACCACTAAGTACTTTAGATTTCCCTAGTAGCTGGAATTGGACAAATGATATCCATTCCCCATCTTTGTAATGGCCAAGTAGGTTGTATCATATGAGTCAGAGATGAAGGTTGCTTTTGATCTCTCACGCACCTTTGGCAGTTGTCACATTTCTGCACAAGCTTGGCTGTATCCGAAGTTGCTTTTGGCCAATAAAATCCTTGTCAAAAAATCTTTCACAGTAGAGCTCTAGGGCCAATATGCAAGGACATAGAGAAGAATGAATCTCTCTTATCAAATCTTGACCTTCGTCTCTAGAAATACACTTTAGCAAAGACCAGCAAACACCTTTTTTGTATAAGTCCCCTTCTATGATCTTATATTGTCTTGTTCTTGCTTGCATCCTTTTGGCATATGCTTCATCATCGATTGGATGATTTCACCGAGGGAAGCCTATGATTTCCATTCTCCAATCTTCGTTGTGTGTAGGAGATACTATTAGGATGATCCTTTCCATTAGATCAACTGAAGGTGTCTTTAGTACTTCAAAGAACACTTCGAGGGGCAAGGGTAGCCCCTGAGTAGTAGACTTATCCAACATATCAGCATGCTTGTTGTCTAGTCTTGGGATGTTTTTTACTTTGAAACCTTCGAAGGAAGATTCCATCCTCCGTACCATGTCGAGGTACTTTTCTAAACTAGGGTTCTTTACCTTGCTTGACTTATCCACCTATCCCGTGATGACTTGGGACTCTAATTTCAATACAACTCTTCGCACACCCATTGCCTCCAACTTTCTTAATCCCATGAGTAAAGCTTCATATCCCACTATATTTTTTGTACACTGAAACTGCACCTTGACAACATACAAAGTTCTTATTTTGGATGGTGAAACGATAATAGCTACGGCATCAGCCCTGAAGGATCCCCACAAACCATAACAAAAGACTGTCCAAATAGCTTCGTCTAATGGGGTAGCTTCGTCCTGTAAGCCAAGAGTCCAATCATTAATGAAATCTGCCAATGCTTGAGATTTGATGGATGATCTATGGATAAAGTCGATGCCAAACTCTTTGAGCTCTGCTGCCCATTTTCCACCGGCCCGAAGCCTCTTTGTTTCTTATGATATCCTTGAGTGGTTGAGATGATGGCACGATAATGTCATGAGATTGGAAATAGTGTCAAAGCTTTCTTGAAGCCATCAGGACTACATATAGGACCTTTTCCATCTCTATGTAATTTCTTTTGGATGGGCCTAGCACTTCGGACACAAAGTATACATGCATTTTCCTTTTCACACCTTCGTCTATGACTTCTTGAACTAAAGCAGCACTCAATGTTGACCAGGAAGCTAAAACATAGAGCAAAAGAGGAACCCCTACCATAGGTGGGGAGAGTGTTGTTAGCTTTGTCAAGTAACCTATTAAATCTTTAAAGGCTTGCCACTGAGCTAGTCTCCATTGAAACACCTCTACCGATTTGAGAACCTTGAAGAACGGCAAGCTTCGTTGAGCAAATTTTGAGATGAACTTGTTCAAAGATGCAAGTGTGCCCGCGAGCCTTTGAGCCCCTTTTCTTGACTTCAGTGGCTCCATCTAAAGTATTGCTTCGATATTTTAGGTTTTGCTTCTATCCCTTTTGTTGACACAAGGCATCCCAAAAATTTACCCTTTTTAACTCCGAAGACACACTTCTGAGGGTTCAACTTTAAACCTACCCTTCGAAAATTAGCGAAGGTTTCTTGGAGATCTAAAATATGATCTTGCTGCTTCGTGCTTCTCACAATGATATCACCGACATAAGTCAAGACATTTTTGCCCAGCTGTGAACTCATTACCTTGGATATCATCCTTCTAAAGCTCACACTAGCATTCTTAAGCCTCTCATGCATTCGAAGGTAGCAATAGGTTCCACTAGGGGTTATGAAAATAGTCTTTGGCTCATCTTCCTTCTTCATCCAGATCTAGTGATACCTAGAATAACAATTGAGTAGACTCATGAGCTCCTAAGTTGTGGCTGCATCCACTAGTGTATCAATTCTTGGTAATGAGAACTCATCCTTTGAACATGCCTTGTTGAGATCTGTGAAATCAATACACATCCTCCACATGTCGTTGGATTTCTTGACCAAGATTGTATTAGCCAACCATTGTGGGTATGCAACTTCTCTTATGACTGCAGCATTGAGCAATCTTTTAACTTCGGCTTTTGCACCTTCGGCCTTATCTTCGGACATCGCGTGGCTTGACACTTGGTCCACATTCAAGGCATGCTCTATTATACTTCTATCCATTCCACATAGATCATTTGCTGACCAGGAAAAAACATCTTTACTGTGAAATAGGAACCTTTGAACATTGGACTCTTGCTCTAAAGTTAGATGGTTGCCAAAGAATACCCTTTTCTCTATGACATCATCACAGAGAAGTACTGGTTTTGGCTGATCCGTCGAAGATGCCTTTTCTTTCACTGGCTTCAGAAAACCCGCTATAGTTTCTAGGGAGTGCAATGCAGGAATTCCCCGTCTGAAAAACCATCGCAGCAAAATCAACCCGAGAACCTCCAGAGACCGACAACTCCCCTACTGCCCTTGCCCCTTTCGAGTAAGGTATACCTCCATTTCACATTAATAAATACATTTATATATGTATACACATAGAAGTATCATGTGAGAGTCCTGAGACGCTCTTAACCGTGAGCATGGCTAATATACCAGTTTTACACTCTGCAGAGGTTACACATCTTTACCCACAAGTCATGATACCCATCTGCCATGGGGTCATGAGTCCCATACACCTCTACCGAGCAGGCGAGGCAGGGTAGCACTACGAGGCATTTCCAAAGTTCCACTAATTCGAGAAAACCCACTATGGATTCAAGAAGAAGGAAGCATAGGAATCCCTCGTCCAGAAATCTAACCAGACAGTCCAACCCGAGAACCTCCCTATACTCTGCAACGACGCCTCCCCGCTTGCCCCTTTCAGGCAAGGTAGTCTCTCCCTAGATTTCCTAATTACTTGGCCAAGGGCGTCCCATTCCATCCTTGTGGTAGCACTATTATCTCAAGTTAAGCTCCATGTTCCAATTAACACCATAATCTTATCATAAACATTAAATAATATAATCACAATAATAAAGCATGATCATGAATCATAAGTATCTTAACACCCAAAACCACTTGGAGCAATAGCAGATACTACCCAAAAGTTCAGTGGTAAGCAAGGAGTGAAGTAAATCAAACTAGGGTGACCTATTGGGTCCCATCAAATTAAACCTAAACATGCCACAGTGATTATAGAGAACATTATTGGGTAAAGGAGAGTGGTCAAGGGCACAACTTGCCTTCAGCGAGCTCCTGCTCAGTTTCTTCAACGTGCTGAATTTCGGGTTCCTCGATCACTTGCTCATCTACTCGTAACAATACAAACAAACAATATGCAGAGAAGAAATTAACATCACACCAAACATGAGATCAAACTAAATAATAATGATCTATGCATTGCTACAAGATTGTAGATTCGAAAACCACTAAAATCGGAGTTATGATTATAAAGATATGATTTTCTGAAGCTTTAGGTGATCAAATAGTAAATTATATTATGTGATTATTAATGTAACTCATGTGAGAAAATATCACATTTAGGTAATTAATCAACCTTTAATCCATGTTATATTTGTATTAGGATTATATTTCCCTTAAAACGAACCGGTACGCATCGTAGGTCGCCCATCGGTCGATCAATGACAACGATAAGATGCACCTATGATCGGATCAGTCCTCACCCAGACCCATTGGATCGGATATCAACGGCACGCTGCGGCCTGCGTCTTCATCTAATTTAGGCCCCTAGATCCCGATCGGACGGATCCACATTAATGAGATCCGAAGTCCGACCAACATCGCCCGATTAACGATCAACGGCGCAGATCTCTTGGAGCGAACCGTTACGCGGGATCTAATCCTAGTCATTGATTAGGGGATCGACGGTTCACCAGGACATCTCACCACACAACGCCGGCGGCGAGAGCAACACCCCTCCCCCGCGGTGGCGCCATGGCCAGAGCCCGGTCAATCAGTGTTCTACTAACCCAACTCGAGCGGAACTGAACCCATAAGAAAGAGAAGAAGAGGGCGAACTCGGTAATGCAGCCATACCAGTGAATCGATGCACGGGCGGATTCGGTCCTCGTGGTAGTGTGGCTTCTCGGCCAAACCCGAGTCTGGGGAGCGATTCCAGTGGCTTCGAGCGCGAACTGCCCAAGGCGAGGCTTCGTACACCTTTCACGCCGCTATGCGAAGCACCTAGCACCGCACCCGAGGGCGGAGCATCGATGTAGACCTGATCCCTCGATGGTGGTACACGCGCACCTTCTCCCTGGCAATCTCGTCGACGACTCATTTGGGTGGCGGTGGAGGTTTTGTCCAATGGTTGGGGACGCCACAGGGGAGCCCGATTTTATGGCTGGGGCACGGAGGTTGGTTGGGAGTCACCTGGTGTGAGGGGGGAGATCTCCGCATCGCGAATTCCGTTGGGGTTCTAGCGGCGGCGGGCTGACATGTGGGTCCCACGGCGCAACGAGGCCTTGCATGCGTGCCGACCGACACCCGATCCCCGCACGTTAGGATGTGCGGGCTGAAAGTCGCCTAGAGGGGGGTGAATAGGGCGAATCTGAAATTTACAAACTTTAAGCACAACTGCAATTCGGGGTTAGCGTTAGAAATAAAACCGAGTCCGAAAGAGATGGCGAAAACAAATCACAAGCAAATGAAGAGTGTGACACGGTGATTTGTTTTACCGAGGTTCGCTCCTTGCAAACCTACTCCCCGTTGAGGTGGTCAGAAAGACCGGGTCTCTTTCAACCCTTTCCCTCTCTCAAACGGTCACTTAGACCGAGTGAGCTTCTCTTCTCAATCAAACGGGACACTAAGTCCCCACAAGGACCACCACACAATTGGTGTCTCTTGCCTTGGTTACAATTGAGTTGGAATCAAGAAAGAATGAAGAAGAAAAGCAATCCAAGCGCAAGAGCTCAAATGAACACAAGTCTTTCTCTCACGAGTCACTATTTGATTGCAATGATCTTTGGACTTGGGAGAGGATTTGATCTCTTTGATTGTGTCTTGTATTGAATGCTATAGCTCTTGTAAGGTGTTTGAAGTCTGAAAACTTGGATGCAATGAATGGTGGGTGGTTGGGGGTATTTATATCCCCAACCACCAAGTTGACCGTTGGTGAGGGCTTCTGTCGCATGGTGCACCGGACAGTCCGGTGCGCTAGCCACGTCACTCGGCCGTTGGGTTCTGACCGTTGGAGCTTCTGACAGCTGGGCCACCGAACAGTCCGGTGGTGCACCGGACAGGTCCTGTAGACAGTCTGGTGCGCCTTCTGGCTTTGCTTTGACTTCTGCGCGCACTGTAGCGCATTAACTGCTCTCTGCAGACGACCGTTGGCGTGAAGTAGTCGTTGCTCCGCTGGCGCACCGGACAGTCCGGTGAATTATAGCGGTGCGGCTCCCAGAATTCCCGAAGGTGGCAAGTTCAGAGTTTGGTTCCCTGGTGCACCGGACACTGTCCGGTGGTGCACCGGACACTGTCCGGTGGCACATCGGACAGTCCGGTGCGCCAGACCAGGGCACATTTCGATTGTCTTTTGCTCTTTTTTATTTGAACCCTTTCTTGGACTTTTATTGGTTTGCGTTGAACCTTTGGCACCTGTAGAACTCATAATCTAGAGCAAACTAGTTAGTCCAATTAATTTGTGTTGGGCAATTCAACCACCAAAATTCATATAGGAAAAGGTGTAAGCCTATGTCCCTTTCAATCTCCCCTTTTTGGTGATTGATGCCAACACAAACCAAAGCAAATATAAAAGTGCAGAATTGAACTAGTTTGCATAAGGTAAGTGCAAAGGTTGCTTGGAATGAAACCAATAGTTATTTCTACTAGATATGCATGGATGGCTTTCTTCTAATTTAAAATTTTGGACCACGCTTGCACCACTTGTTTTGTTTTGCAATGTTTTTGGAAATTCTTTTTCAAAATCTTTTGTAAATAGTCAAAGGTATATGAATAGGATTTTGAGAAGCATTTTCAAGATTTGAAATTTTCTCCCCCTGTTTCAAATGCTTTTCCTTTGACTAAACAAAACTCCCCCTTAATGAAATCCTCCTCTTAGTGTTCAAGAGGGTTTTGATATTAATTTTGAAGAGGGTATACTAATTTAAAATTTTATCAAAAATAAGATACCAAAAAAATACCAATTGAAAAATCTTTTCTTAATCCATATTTTTGAAATTGGTGGTGGTGCGGTTCTTTTGCTTTGGGCTAATACTTTCTCCCCTTTGGCATGAATCGCCAAAAACAGATACTTGTGAGTGAAATATAAGCCCTTTTAACTACTTTCTCCCCTTATGGTAAATAACATATGAGTGAAGATTATACCAAATTTGGAGAGCGGTGTGGAGCGACGGCGAAGGATGAATAATTCAATGGAGTGGAGTGGAAGCCTTGTCTTCGCCGAAAACTCCATTTTCCTTTCAATCTATGACTTAGCTTGAAATACACTTGAAACCCACATTAGTCATAGCACATGAAGGAGATATGATCAAAGGTATATAAATGAGCTATGTGTGCAAAACATCAATCAAAATTCCTAGAATCAAGAATATTTAGCTCATGCCTAAGTTTGGTAAATGTTTGCTCATCTAATGGCTTGGTAAAGATATCGGCTAATTGTTCTTTGGTGTTAACATATGCAATCTCGATATCCCCCTTTTGTTGGTGATCCCTTAAAAGTGATACCGAATGGCTATGTGTTTAGTGTGGCTATGCTCAATGAGATTATCCACCATGCGGATTGCACTCTCATTATCACATAGAAGAGGAACTTTGGTTAATTTGTAACCATAGTCCCTAAGGGTTTGCCTCATCCAAAGCAATTGCGCACAACAATGACCTGCGGCAATATACTCGGCTTCGGTGGTAGAAAGAGCGACAGAATTTTGCTTCTTTGAAGCCCAAGACACCAGAGATCTTCCCAAGAACTGGCAAGTCCCTGATGTGCTCTTTCTATTAATTTTACACCCTGCCCAATCAGCATCGGAATAACCAATTAAATCAAAAGTGGATCCCTTGGGGTACCAAAGGCCAAACTTAGGAGTATAAACTAAATATCTCAAGATTCGTTTTACGGCCCTAAGGTGAACTTCCTTAGGATCGGCATGGAATCTTGCACACATGCAAACAGAAAGCATTATATCCAGTCGTGAAGCACATAAATATAGTAAAGAACCTATCATCGACCGGTATACCTTTTGATCTACGGATTTACCTCCCGTGTCGAGGTCGAGATGCCCATTGGTTCCCATGGGTGTCTTGATGGGCTTGGCATCCTTCATCCCAAACTTGGTGAGAATATCTTGAATGTACTTCGTTTGGCTAATGAAGGTGTCCTCTTGGAGTTCCTTTACTTGGAAGCCTAGAAAATACTTCAACTCCCCCATCATTGACATCTCGAATTTTTGAGTCATGATCCTACTAAACTCTTCACATGTAGATTCGTTAGTAGACCCAAATATGATATCATCAACATAAATTTGGCAGACAAACAAATCATTTGCAAGTGTTTTAGTAAAGAGAGTAGGATTGGCTTTTCCGACTTTGAAGACATTAGCAATAAGAAAATCTCTTAGGCATTCATACCATGCTCTTGGGGCTTGCTGGAGCCCATAAAGCGCCTTAGAGAGTTTATAAACATGGTTAGGGTACTCACCATCTTCAAAGCCGGGAGGTTGCTCAACATAGACCTCCTCCTTGATTGGTCCATTGAGGAAGGCACTTTTCACGTCCATTTGATAAAGCTTGAAGCCATGGTAAGTAGCATAGGCAAGTAAAATGTGAATTGCCTCAAGCCTAGCTACGGGTGCATAGGTTTCACCGAAATCCAAACCTTCGACTTGTGAATATCCCTTGGCCACAAGTCGGGCTTTGTTCCTTGTCACCACACCATGCTCATCTTGCTTGTTGCGGAAGACCCACTTGGTTCCTACAACATTTTGGTTAGGACGTGGAACTAAATGCCATACCTCATTCCTTGTGAAGTTGTTGAGCTCATCTTGTATTGCCAGCACCTAATCCGAATCTTGAAGTGCTTCCTCTATCCTGTGTGGCTCAATAGAGGAAACAAAAGAGTAATGTTCACAAAAATGAGCAACACGAGATCGAGTGGTTACCCCCTTATGAATGTTGCCGAGGATGGTGTTCACGGGATGATCTTGTTGGATTGCTTGGTGGACTCTTGGGTGTGGCGGTCTTGGACTCTCATTATCTTCCTTGTCTTGATTATTAGCATCTCCCCCTTGATCATTGTTCTCCTCTTGAGGTGGATCCTCTTGATCTTCATCATCACCATCTTGAGCTTGATCCTCATCTTGAGTTGGTGGAGATGCTTGCATTGAGGAAGATGGTTGATCTTGTGCTTGTGGAGCCTCTTCTGATTCCTTAGGACACACATCCCCAATGGACATGTTCCTTAGCGCGACGTATGGAGCCTCTTCATCATCTAGCTCATCAAGATCAACTTGCTCTACTTGAGAACCGTTAGTCTCATCAAACACAATGTCACAAGAAACTTCAACTAGTCCAGTGGACTTGTTAAAGACTCTATATGCCCTTGTGTTTGAATCATATCCTAGTAAAAAGCCTTCTACAGCCTTAGGAGCAAATTTAGATTTTCTACCTCTTTTAACAAGAATAAAGCATTTGCTACCAAAGACTCTAAAATATGCAACATTGGGCTTTTTACCGGTGAGGAGTTCATACGATGTCTTCTTGAGGATTCGGTGAAGATATAACTGGTTGATGGCGTAGCAAGCGGTGTTGACCGCTTCCGCCCAAAACCGGTCCGAAGTCTTGTACTCATCAAGCATGGTTCTTGCAATGTCCAATAGAGTTCTATTCTTCCTCTCCACTACACCATTTTGTTGTGGCGTGTAGGGAGAAGAGAACTCATGCTTGATGCCCTCCTCCTCAAGAAAGCTTTCAATTTGTGAGTTCTTGAACTCAGTTCCATTGTCGCTTCTAATCTTTTTTATCCTTAAGCCGAACTCATTTTGAGCCCGTCTCAAGAATCCCTTTAAATTTTCTTGGGTTTGTGATTTTCCTGCAAAAAGAACACCCAAGTGAAGCGAGAATAATCATCCACAATTACAAGACAATACTTACTCCCGCCGATGCTTATGTAAGCGATCGGGCCGAATAGGTCCATGTGGAGTAGTTCAAGCGGTCTGTCGGTTGTCATGATGTTCTTGTGTGGATGATGAACACCAACTTGCTTCCCTGCTTGACATGCGCTACAAACCCTGTCTTTCTGAAAATGAACATTGGTTAGTCCCAAAATGTGCTCTCCCTTTAGAAGCTTATAAAGATTCTTCATCCCAACATGAGCTAGTCGGCGGTGCCAGAGCTAACCCATGTTAGTCTTTGCAATTAAGCAAGTGTCGAGTTCAGCTCTATCAAAATCTACTAAGTATAGCTGACCCTCTAACACTCCCTTAAATGCTACTAAATCATCACTTCTTCTAAAGACAGTAACACCTATATCCGTAAAAAGACAGTTGTAGCCCATTTTGCATAATTAAGAAATAGAAAGCAAATTGTAATCTAAAGAATCTACAAGAAAAACATTGGAAATAGAATGGTCAGGAGATATAGCAATTTTACCCAATCCTTTGACCAAACCTTGATTTCCATCCCCAAATGTGATCGCTCTTTGGGGATCTTGGTTTTTCTAATAGGAGGAGAACATCTTCTTCTCCCCTGTCATGTGGTTTGTGCACCCGCTATCGATGATCCAACTTGAGCCCCCGGATGCATAAACCTACAAAACAATTTTAGGCCTTGTTCTTAGGTACCCAAACGGTCTTGGGTCCTTTGACATTAGAAACAAGCACCTTGGGTACCCAAACACAAGTCTTTGACCCCTTGTGTTTGCCCCCAACATATTTGGCAACTACTTTGCCTGATTTGTTAGTTAGCACATAAGATGCATCAAAAGTCTTGAATGAAATGTTATGATCATTTGATGCAATAGGAGTTTTCTTCTTAGGCAATTAAGCATGAGTAGATTGCCTAGAACTAGATGTCTCACTCTTATACATAAAAGCATGATTAGGGCCAGAGTGAGACTTTCTAGAATGAATTCTCCTAATTTTGTGCTCGGGATAACCGGTAGGGTACAAAATGTAACCCTCGTTATCCTGAGGCATGGGAGCCTTGCCCTTAACAAAGTTAGATAATCTTTTAGGAGGGGCGTTGAGTTTGACATTGCCTCCCTGTTGGAAGCCAATGCCATCCTTAATGCCAGGGCGTCTCCCACTATAGAGCATGCTTCTAGCAAATTTAAATTTTCATTTTCTAAGTCATGCTCGGCAATTTTAGCATCTAGTTTAGCTATATGATCATTTTGTTGTTTAATCATAGCCATGTGACCATGAATAGCATCAATGTTAATATCTCTACATCTAGTGCAAATAGTAACATGCTCAACGGTAGATGTAGAGGGTTTGCAGGTTTTAACTCAACAATCTTAGCATGTAAAATATCATTTTCATCTCTAAGATTAGAAATGGAAACATTGCAAACATCTAATTCCTTAGCCTTAGCAATTAGTTTTTCATTCTCATTTCTAAGACTAGCAAGAGAGGCATTCAATTTTTCAATCTTAGCAATTGAACTAGCATTATCATTTCTAAGATTGTCAATTGAATCATCATAAACATTTGATTTCTCAACCTTAGCAATTAATTTGGCATTTTCATTCCTAAGGTTGGAAATAACATCATGGCAAGTGCTTAGCTCACTAGATAATTTTTCACATTTTTCTACCTCTAGTGCATAAGCATTTTTAACTTTAACATGCTTTTTGTTTTCTTTAATTAGGAAGTCCTCTTGGCTATCCAAGAGTTCATCCTTCTCATGAATAGCACTAATCAATTCATTTATTTTTTCCTTTTGTTGCATGTTTAAGTTGGCAAAAAGGGTGAGCAAATTATCCTCATCACTAGAAGTTGCATACTTAGTGGAGGATTTTGACTTTACCTTCTTCCTTTTGTCGTCCTTTGCCATGAGGCATTTGTGGCCGACGTTGGGGAAGAGAAGGCCCTTGGTGACGGCGATGTTTGCGGCGTCCTCGTCGGAGGAGGAGTCGATGGAGCTCTCGTCGGAGTCCCACTCACGGCATACATGGGCATCGCTGCCCTTCTTCTTGTAGTACCTCTTCTTTTCTCTTCTCTTTCCCTTCTTGTCGTCGCCCCTGTCACTATCACTTGATAATGGACATTTTGCAATAAAATGACCGGGCTTACCACACTTGTAGCAAACTTTCTTGGAGCGGGGCTTGTAGTCCTTCCCCCTCCTTTGCTTGAGGATTTGGCGAAAGCTCTTGATGATGAGCGTCATCTCCTCATTGTCGAGCTTGGAGGCGTCGATGGGGACCCTACTTGGTGTAGAGTCTTCTTTCTTCTCCTCTGTTGCTTTGAAGGCGACGGGTTGCACCTCAGATGTAGAGGTGGCGCCTTGCTCGATGATTTTCTTGGAGCCTTTGATCATTAGTTCAAAGCTCACAAATTTACCTATCACTTCCTCGGGAGACATTAGTTTGTATCTAGGGTCGCCACGAATTAATTGAACTTGAGTGGGATTCAGAAATACGAGTGATCTAAGAATAACCTTGACCATTTCATGGTCATCCCACTTGGTGCTCCCGAGGTTGCGCACTTGGTTCACCAAAGTCTTGAGCCGGTTGTACATTGCTTGTGGCTCTTCCCCTTGGTGAAGCATGAAGCGACCGAGCTCCCCCTCGATCGTTTCCCTCTTGGTGATCTTGGTCACTTCGTCTCCTTCGTGCACGGTCTTGAGCATGTCCCAAATCTCTTTGGCATTCTTCAACCCTTGCACCTTATTATACTCCTCTCGACTTAGAGAGGCGAGGAGTATAGTAGTGGCTTGGGAGTTGAAGTGTTGGATTTGTTCGACCTCCTTTGAATCATAATCCTTGTCCCCTTCTTTTGGTACATGCGCTCCATACTCAACAATATCCCATATGCTTCTATGGAGTGAGGTTAGGTGATGCCTCATTATCACTCCACATAGAATAATCTTCACCATCAAACATAGGTGGTTTTCCTAATGGGACGGAAAGTAATGGAGTGCGTTTTGAAATACGAGGATAGCGAAGGGGCATCTTACTATACTTCTTACGCTCATGGCGCTTAGAAGTGGCGGATGCCGATTCCGAGCCGGAGGTAGAGGGTGACGAAGAGTCGGTCTCGTAGTAGACCACCTTCTTCATTTTCTTCTTGTCACCCTTTCGTTGAGACTTGATGGAGGAAGAGGATTCCTCCTTGTGCTTGTGGGCGGACTCCCTTGAGTGCGTTCTCCCCGAGCTTGCGGACTTGTTGCCGGTCCCGATCTCCCTCTTGGCGGATGCTCCCGACATCACTTCGAGCAGTTATGCTCTAATGAAGCATCGGACTCTGATACCAATTGAAAGTCGCCTAGAGGGGGTGAATAGGGCGAATCTGAAATTTACAAACTTTAAGCACAACTACAAGTCGGGGTTAGCATTAGAAATAAAACCGAGTCCGAAAGAGAGGGCGAAAACAAATCACAAGCAAATGAAGGGTGTGACACGGTGATTTGTTTTACCGAGGTTCGGTTCTTGGAAACCTATTCCCCGTTGAGGTGGTCACAAAGACCGGGTCTCTTTCAACCCTTTCCCTCTCTCAAACGGTCACTTAGACTGAGTGAGCTTCTCTTCTCAATTAAACGGGACACTAAGTCCCCACAAGGACCACCACACAATTGGTGTCTCTTGCCTTGGTTACAATTGAGTTGGAATCAAGAAAGAATGAAGAAGAAAAGCAATCCAAGCGCAAGAGCTCAAATGAACACAAGTCTTTCTCTCACGAGTCACTATTTGATTGCAATGATCTTTGGACTTGGGAGAGGATTTGATCTCTTTGATTGTGTCTTGTATTGAATGTTATAGCTCTTGTAAGGTGTTTGAAGTCTGAAAACTTGGATGCAATGAATGGTGGGTGGTTGGGGGTATTTATAGCCCCAACCACCAAGTTGACCGTTGGTGAGGGCTTCTGTCGCATGGTGCACCGGACAGTCCGGTGCGCCACCGGACACTGTCCGGTGCGCCAGCCACGTCACCTGGCCGTTGGGTTCTAACCGTTGGAGCTTCTGACAGCTGGGCCACCGGACAGTCCAGTGGTGCACCGGACAGGTCCTGTACAATGTCCGGTGTGCCTTCTGGCTCTGCTCTGACTTCTGCGCGCACTGCAGCGCATTAACTGATCTCTGCAGACCGTTGGCGCGAAGTAGCCGTTGCTCCGCTGGCGCACCGGACAGTTCGGTGAATTATAGCGGTGCGGTTCCCAGAATTCCCGAAGGTGGCAAGTTCAGAGTTTGGTTCTCTGGTGCACCGGACACTGTCCGGTGGCATACCGGACAGTCCGGTGCGCCAGACCAGGGCACACTTCGGTTGTCTTTTGCTCTTTTTATTTGAACCCTTTCTTGGACTTTTATTGGTTTGTGTTGAACCTTTGGCACCTGTAGAACTCATAATCTAGAGCAAACTAGTTAGTCCAATTAATTTGTGTTGGGCAATTCAACCACCAAAATTCATATAGAAAAAGGTATAAGCCTATTTCCCTTTCACGGGCGCGTGGGCGCGAGCTAGTAGGCGGGGCCCACGACAGTGGCTCGTCTGAGCGCGCGTGCGGTGAGTGCGCCGACTGGCCGCTTGGGCCCACGCGCAAGCAATGCAGTGCGCCAAGTGGGGCTGAGAGGGGGCCCCACCTGTCGGTGCTAGTTTCAGGGGACTGGTCCACGCGGTGGGAAAGGCCGAGTGGGCCGAAAACAAGTCCGAGTCCTGCCTAGGTTTTCTTTTATTTTCCATTTGTTTTCTTGTTTCTATTCCATTTTTAGATTTCCAACTTGAATTCAAATCTCTATCTCATTATCTTAGTTTAAACTCAAATTTTAATGTTCAACCAAAATACCAGCATGAATGAAAATATGTTTTATGTTTATTTATTCCCTCAAAATAGTTATTTTCATGTATGAAACTCAATAAGCAAGGGACTCACATTATTATATAACCCAATAGTTTCATCTGAAGCTATCTTCGTGTTCCTATTTTTATCAGCTTCTTCGCATACCCAGATTTTTACTGTTCCCCGTTGCATCCGAGATGCTTCCGTCTCCCGTCTACTGTTGCGTGCTGGAAACTGGGAACATCTGTGCATCGGCAGGAACTCTTCAGATGTGTTCCCTCCTTTGTCTCCACTCCTTTCTCTTCTCTGATTCAGCACAACAGGGCTGTTGCAGGCTTTTCAGTGCCTCTGTAAATATTTATGATTGGCATTAACCACGTAGAGACATGAAACATGGCAGCCATTTCAATTCCCAAGGGCGTCATAGCGATCAGCATGTCGGCTGACAGGAGCGAAATGATTTGTAGCATGTCATAGCGAGCAGATGGCAGCAAAAGGGCGTCTATATGCTGATTGCTTGCTGCTGAACGCGCTGATTGGTATGCCAAAAAAAAGGCTACATTCCTTATTATTCCTCCATCCTTTCTCGATTTTTAAGACAGAAGCTTTATTCTTGACACAAGAATGCCAGAGTAATCAGTACCGCAGCGACTCTGCCATTCTGTATCTGATCTGTATACTCCCTTGTTACCAAATTAAATGACGTTTTAGATTTAGACATAAAAATTTAGGTTAAGTTAATAGTTATGGTGCAGAGAGTACAAGGAGAGATGGACATAAATAGACATAGAGATATATGGAAACAAAGGATTGTTAGAAAGATACAAACGTGCTTTGAAAAGTGAGAATTAATGGCATCAATTTTAAAATGAATTTTGTATTGTTTGGGGGTCGACTATTTTAAATAGATAGAGTATATATACCTATAAAGCATACTTATATGTTTATCATATTAAGTGGTGACCAAAAAAACAGCCCATAAAAACGCTAATATATACATTTAGTATCGGAGAGACCGAGCTCTATAACATTTGATGATTTTTTTATAAAAATAGGACCATTGTTGTAGGATGTTTTATGATCCCAAGCCCTATAATTTAAAATAGGGCTATGTTTATAGGCCCTCTTGGAGATATTGTTCGGCATGGGCTCCTAATGTAGATTAACCACACATGTGCATACGTAGTCATCCTACGTATGGTGGCGCTATAATTTTATTTCAAACTATTACTCTTAAATTTATACAACCGTCTACTAAAGGTTTGGTGCTTGTACATGCACGTGTCATATCCATGTCACTTGTATATGTCCATGGTAGTCTCATGAGGATCATGCATCCCTACCAAATTTATTTTCCTTTGGTTGATGGTATTAACATACTTTTCTAATTCAAAGCATTGGTTGATGAAATTAGCTAGCATATGCAATATTTTTAGAAAGATTATTTTGTTTTTTAACTAGAATGGAAGCTTCCATTGTTATTAAAACACAAATAAAGATTTGAAAAAGAACTCATGTCCTCTCCATAACATGAAACACACATCTACAAAATATAGAAAACACCGCTATAATAGAATCTTTGTATTGACTAAATGACCAATTATGTAATAGTGAAATTATAGACTTTGCCACCAATACCAAATGCCACAAGTCCTCCACATGCAAATTCTATAAGTCATTCATGCTTTTGGAGAACATATATATAGATGCAACCAATGTATAACTACAAAGGTAACCAACTAAGGAGATAATTTATTCTTTTTTAAAAACACAAGAAATTCCATCTAAGCGAAAGTAACCAACAAGTAATAGCCACTCCTAGCATGGTTAGTGACTTCAAATATTTGCTAAGCTCCCCTAACCAAATGTGTAACATATATATGTGATATATGCTATGAGGTTTAGATAGATATAAAGCCAGTTAAATGATTGACCAAATAGCTTAGGCAAGATGACGATAAAAAGCAAGTGCCTAATTGATTTAAAACATTGGAATTCTTAGACATGCATGCTTCTTGACAGCTGACACTAAAATTCACAAATATTGGAACGTGCAATATTTGATTGTTACAATTAGCTAAGTGATCTAATCTACACTAACAAAATCTTATAGAAGCCAAATTGATGCAGAAAAAAATGTATTCAATCCATGGCGGAGTAAAATATCCCAAGTCATCAACGAGTACAACATCAAACATCTCCAAGTGATCAAGCCTGCCACTTACAATGCCAAATTTATGTACTACAACCATCAACTAGTATGTCGTGTCCTCTAATCAGGCAAAATGGTATGTTTATATTTCTTAAATCTCTTCATACTTAATTAAACACTATAAAGCCATTTCATGACAAAATTGTAGTCCCAAAAAATTGGATAACATAATATATATTTAAAATCCATATAAGAAGAGATTCAAATGCATTATCATTTTATTGAGTTGTGACCCGCTACAATGGAAGAGGTTCCAAAATAAGGTAATCAAGCAAAACATACGAACATGACAAAAAGTTTATCTTTAGTTCACCATCCTATATTAGATGTATTGATGGACTACCACAATAGGTACATCAAGAAGAAAGATTGGATATCATCACCAGAACAATGAAAGTGTGATTCTCCCAACTAGGTTAGTGGGCTTCATGCATGCGCATTGTCTTCATGAATAACAATCATGGCGCACCCACAAAATATTTTGATACATCCGACACACGATAAAGCAAAGGATATAATTATGTCGCCAACAACATGATATGAACCTGATATCACGCGCACCAAACACACAAACTTTCAATGTCTACAACTTTATGTAAATACTTTTCATTCATGTACATGATGCATATGTATATACTATTTACTTGTCCTCTATGTTTCAACAAATAATGCATGATTTCCTTTGACGAGGTTGAGAAAAACAGACATGGCTAAATAATTCCATCTATATATAATATAATTTGTGAAATAATCAATTTATTATGACAAAGTGGGTCCATTAGATGTTAATCAAATAGTATTTTTGACATCACAAATTTTACATATAACATAAGGATAATTCCTAGGTCAATATTATGGGTTTCAAATCAAATAATAGGTGCACGTCCAAAGTGGAATGTTAAGAGTACCACTTAATTTGTTTTATTAGATATCTCACATACAAGAAAGGATTAAGTATTGATGCTAACAATTAATACATGAAAATATTACATTTTATCACGATTTTTGACCAAATCCAAGTAATAGGCCATTAGTTCTAGATTATACCGATTATGTATCAAGCTTCTAGTAAACGGTCATTTAAAACAATCCTATAGTGAATGCATGACAATCACATATTCTCACAAATCTTACTTTGGTTCCTTTTCCTTAGAAATTTTCACATCCAAAAAATTCTAATTTCGGGTTGTGAATAGAAAACAACAAACAAAATAAATAATTTTGATGTTTGTATAAAACCTTTCAAGATTACTTGAAATTAGTTGAAGCAAATTGTTTTTAAAATACCTTTCTAAATTAACTGAACAAGCATTTGGTAGTGTAATATTGCCTTTGGTTGTTTTGTGTTGCAAGTGTGTAGAGTTTTCAAAACACGTTCATAATAATGACATTCTCTCTCTATGATCTATTTGTACCTATTTACATAATCAAATATTGGTTTCTTATTTTTTTTAATTATTTTCCATAGATTTTGTTAAAAATCTTTTCCTTGTACTTCAAATTATTTTGTTGTGTTCATTGTTTATCTTTACCAGGAATTTTTCCATTTTTTTTGTTGTGCCTTTTCCTTTTATCTATGTGTGTATTCTATTTTTTGAGATATACACTCGAATACCATTTTTGAACTCTAAATATTTTATTTATGTTCCTCGTGTGTTCAAAATGTTACTGAAAACATTTCTGAACTCTTAGAGCTTCTAGAGTATTTTTCGCGCGTGGCCCCTATACGAAATCTAAAATTTATAGAAATATTTTAATTCCGAAATTGGATATACTAAAATTACATATTCTTTATCCTCATCCAACCCAACCGAAATATATCATACAAACCATTGGGATTGACTCTGGCTCGATCAGCCTAATCCCCTGACCGTTGTTATTTTTGCCCTAATCCCGTCACAGCTGCCGCCGTCGACCAAAATAACTTTCTACTTTCCTCAACTTCAGCGAAACATCCTCGCTCCCCTCTCGTTTCTCTCCTCTGGTTCAGTTAAGCAAAGTGACAGGTAGCATGTACTGTTCGTTTTCTTTCCCCGCCAGAACGCCGACAACGTCAGTACGAAGATGCGCGTCTCATCAGGTCCTGTTTCCTTCCCTCCAGTTCCCGCCCAGTATTTTGTGCTCCTTTTCTTGCACCCACGCGCGTAGGGGTCAGGCAGGTGGGCCACGGAGTGGCACTGGTTCTGTGCCCAGCGCGTGGTGAACATCTTCCTCCCGTGCGCACAGTACCCTGCGCTGTGCCGTGCACAGTAGCATGCATACGTGAACATTGCCGGTAAAGAAAAATAATATATATATATATATATATATATATATATATATATATATATTTCTGGGTCCAAATTAATTTCTTTTATCTTCCGTTGCAGATTCTTTATCCCGGGCACCTAGTGATACACATATCTATGTATACGTACAAGCAGTATCAACACTATTATATCTTTGTTTCCTTCCTTACTGCTTTCCCGTCGGTTGTTCAATTGTTTCCGGAACAACCACATACGCCTTGTACAAGCTCACACAGATTCATCCACCTACCACCTTCAATCCGAATTGCCGTGCTCACGGTTACGAACCACATGATCTTTATCGTTCGAAACACCGTAGAGTTAATGATTGGTGATGGTAATTGTATCACTTGTTGTACCTTCTTATTGTGTGCGTGGCGAATTTGATGCTTCATCTTAAATATACAACCATTTAGAGCCAAATACATTATGATCACTTGTTGTTTTGACAAAATGCCTTTTTCAAATTATGTCAAAGTTCCATGTATCAAATGTTTACGGATTATTAAGATTAATGGTCACCCTTCCAGTCTCAACTGCTACCACCGAGAGATCCTTTTATCTACAAAACTTATCAAAACAGATCAATGAAATAAAATGAGAGATGATTTTATGTGAAGTTACTTGATCATCTATATTGATATAGAATTGATAGCTATGATTAGCTCTCATGATATAATCGAAGCTTTTCATTTGATCGATCGTCGTAGAGGCAAATTATTTTGACCTTTATTGGAGAGTTAATTAATATACAATTATATGGTGCAAGTTTTTTATTAATTTATTATCTATGCTATATATAAATTAGTATACACATATGTATATATCCTACGATAAATTTTTGCTCGGTCCCTCCTATGTTGTAATCCTTACTCCGCCCCTGCATGATGATGTCTTGTTTCCAACCAAAATGTATGGTTGGTTTTTGGGAAAGACAAATAAAAGATGTTAGAGTTTGTAGGTAATGTCTCACTTCTAATGATCAAAACTAAGGATACGATGAATTAGAATTTTTATGCAAACTCTTACTTGATTTTAAAGCTTATTTCTTGCTACAACCATATGCATTATCCTTGTCTTATTTATATTGGATAGGTTTTCCGAGTACACGGTGCTATATTGGATAAGTTTCAGGGAGCCAGAAGCCATGTAATTTAAAATAATAGACGTTTTAGATTTAAACATTCCAGCTAAGCCAAAGTAACCAACAAGAAATAGCCACTAGCAAGGCTAGTGACTTCAAATATTTGCTAAGCTCCCCTAACCAAATGTGTAACATATGTAATATGCTATGAGGTTTATATATACATGTAGCCACTTAAATGATTGATCAAATATCTTGGGCAAGATGAAGTTTAAAAAGAAAGTGCTAAATGATTTAATACATTGGATTCTTTGACATGCATGCTTCTTGTCAGTTGACACCACAAAATTCACAGATATTGGAACTAAAATTATTATTGGATCCTTACACTTACCTAAGTGATTTAATCTAAGCTACAAATCTTATAGATGGCAACTTGATGCAAAAAGCATTGTATCCAAACCATGGTGGAGTAAAATATCCTATGTCACCAACAAGTGCAACATCAAACAACTACAAGCCTCCCAGTTGAAGTGCGAAATTTATGCACTATAACCATCAACTAATATGTCTTGTCCTCTGATCGGGCGGAATGATATGCTTGTATTGCTTTGATTTATTCATAATTACTTAAACATTATAAAGTCATTTAATGAAATAGTAGTAGTCACAAAATTTTGGATAGGACACAATGTATATTTGAAATCAAATGGAAAAGTGATTCAAATAAATTATCATTTTATTGAGCTATGACCTGGTACGATGGAAGAGGTTCAAAAATTTGATAATCAAGCAAAAGAGATGAACATGGTAAGTGGTTTATCTTTAGTTCACATCCTGATATTGAAAGTATGGGTGGACTACAACTATAGGTACATCCAACAAAAAGATTGGTTATCTTTACTAGAGCAATAAAAGTGTCAATATCCCAACTAGGTTAGTGGGCTTTGTGCATGCGCACTTGTCTTTATGAATAAGAATCATGATGCTTCACGAAATATTTTGATACGTCCGACACACAATAAAGCAAAGGATATAATTATGTCCTCAATAACATGATACCAACCTGATAGCACGCGCACCAAACTCAAACTTTCAATGTCTGCAACTTAATGGAAATACTTGTCATTCATGTACATCATAATGCATATTTACACATATATTATTTACTATTCCCTATATTTCAACGTAAAGTTCATGGGTTCCTTCAACGAGGATGATAAAAATAAACTTGGCCACAGTATTCTGTCTATAATGTCTTCAATGAGGATGATAAAAATAAACTTGGCCACATTATTCTGCCTATAATATAGTTTGTGAGATAACAAATTCATAACAACAAAGTAGGTCCATTAAAATGCTAATCCAATAATATTTTTGACATCACAAATTTTACATATCACGTAAGGATAATTTCTATGCTGATATTGTGGGTTTTGAAATAAAAAATAAGTGCTTGTCCTATGTAGAATGGTAAGAGTACCACATATGTATTTTATTGGATATTTCACATATAAGATAGGATTAAGTATTGATAGACATCGACTTTATTTGTACTAGCAGTTCAATACATGTGTATCATAAACATGTGCTTTGGAAACTACTGAGAATCCAAAGCTTCATAGTTATGCTATACCACATGGAAAACGCCATCACACTGTAGTACAACTTGTAATACACAACTTGGTACTACACACATCCACACAAGTACAACATATGATTATTAGATATGTTGTTTTGATAGTTGGTTCCCTTATAGATACCTATTGTTCATTAATAACTGATGATTTGATTGCCCTAATATGAATCACTCGATCATCATGGGGGGCTGATCTTACTGCCTTGGAACCCGTGGATCTCGTAGCCACGGTGGCTACCTTGGGTAGTGGTCACCTTTGAGGTAAAGGCTGTAGCGCTTGACATATCGTTGTCTGTGCCGGTTTCAGAGTTGCTAGATGCCTGTCCAGATATACTGCTAACCGGAGAATTCACTCCATTGATGGCGAGCTTGATGTCTTCCTTTAGACCTTTGCGTGGAAGCGTTGCATGCCTCATGTCTGCTGCACTACCGTCCACAACATTGCAGGAGACCACAAGTACCATGCTAATAAGGACTATAAGAATTGCATATTCCTTTGCCATATTGTTTTCACTGAAGAATAGATGAACATGAGTTTCATAAGTGCAATTTAAACAGATGTCCTTATGTCACGATAAGTACTGATTGGAGACAAATTATTATTCCAATATGCAAATAAAATTCAGCAACACATTTTACCAGAAGTTAGAACCGAAGTTGGTAGCATATGATTGAATTCAAGAGTAAAGATGCCATCATCGGGGCGGCATTAGTGAATTTTCAAAACAGAAGGAAACTTATTTATATTATCACAACTTTTAAATTAAAACCTGAAGAAGAATTAATAGTTTGTGGACCCAGAAGCCTGGCAGCAGCAATTGATGAAACAATAGTCACAATAATGTCAAGAGGTATTATATAGCTAGATTTCAATGGAAATAAAGAAAGCCAAAAAAATTATCTAAAACCTCTATACAGCCGAGAGCTTAATTACACAATGAAAGAGCTCCATGACAGTTACATGGTATCATGTAAGATAAGAAGATTGCGAGTCCTTACATATTGCATGTATCATGCCAAGCTTGGGTGTATGCATGTGTACTGAAGACAATTGTGGTATATATAAGAAACATTGATTGACAATGCGAGTGGGTTTTGCCTTGCAACTAGGGCAGTGGGTTTTGGGCAGGCGCACTTTTTTTGTGGCTGATAGGAGTCATAAAGCACCTCTCAATTAATTGTTTTTACGCCATGGGCACACAAGTAAATCGGTTAGTTATATTTGTCACCAATAACAAGAAAATGACTGGATGCCGTGCGCGTACAAAACACGCAATGTACAGAAAAATCCAGCATTTCACCCCAAAATTATCTCCCAAACAGAGATGAAATAATGTTGGTCCTCACTGAATAGCTTATGGTGATTTCTAGTATGACGACCTAGTTTATAGATTAATAAACGTAGATTGTACCCTTTTCTTACCAAACAGTTTGTATGCAACCATAATCCCACAAACTCTACATATAACAGAACACGAAAGCTAGCTAGTAGTATTCCCCTTTCCATTCTACCACGAGAAAATTGGAAATTATTCACAACTGCTATCGTAGATTTCATAAAATCATCATCTATCAAATGCAGTCCTTGCATCTCCTGTCATTCCACATGTTTTCTTTAATTTGTCTCTATATTTAACTTCTAAAGTGACTAATTTACCTTTAAGGCTAATTATAGATAACATCAGTTCAGTAACTTCTATATATTCGTGCAGAAGCAGCAGATCTCGAACAGAAACATCAGTTCAGTAATAAGACAAACTTGCCAGTGAGCAGTCAAATTGTGGTGGCCTGAATCAGTTGATAATCTTGATGCATGCATGGTATCTGGGACCATAGACAGATGAAATTATAGAAAGTTGGCATCTGTCTGACCATCATGAATTAGAACGACAATGAATCCAACTTGCTGGAACCCTACACAGTTTTATAACTTGCATCAGGTGGTTCCATGCATGCACATCCATTAGTTCGACATGTCTACCGGCTAGAAAAAAGAGAGGCCGGCAATATAGCTAGCCGTCGAGACAATCTAATCCCACTATTCATGGGCGGTCAGGTACGATTCTTGCTTCCGATGCAGCATCGGATTAGTTTTACTTTTACAGTTGCAATTATGATCAGCTTTATTGTTTGCCGCTTGGATGGCAGTCAGTAGCATATATGTATGTTACCGTGTAGATGTTAAATTAAAGCTGCAGTTCGTGAGCAACACATCATGGTTTGCACAAACCTATCGAGCTATTGCTACACACTGTGTAGGTTCGAAGAATTATCTTTTGTAAAGAGAGAGATTCCTCTTCCTCCAGAAGTAGGATGAATGCCAGCCTGAATACGATCGAGACGATGACGTGTACGTGATTGGCTAGTCTAGTACCATACGAGACAAATTGTACCCTTGTCGGGCGCCTCATCATGTACTATTCGTTATAAGCATCTTTATATATTTATATGTAGACATGAGATTCGACAGCTTCCAAAATGATAAGACTGTTTGCAACGACGTCCTCTAAAACGTCATGGACTGGGTTTGACGGTAAAAAAATGTTGCAGCCGTATCCTGTAATACGTCCTCTACATTTCTAGGCCAGAGACGTCTCCTCCAAATGTACAGGGCCCAGTCTCCTCCTCCAAATCCTATCCCAATCGAAGGCGGCCGCATGCCCGCATCCATATCCCGAGCGACGGCAGCTGATCTTCCTCGTGCATCTCTTCCCAAGCGACTACGGCAGATCTTGGAAGAGGCAGCGGGATGGGCGTAGCGTGGGCTCGGCACAGATGGCGCGCAGCGGCGCGGCGTAGATGGAGCTTGGCGGGCCGCAGGACGAGTCTGGGGTGTGGGACTTTCCAGGATGATTTAAATGCTACTGTTGCAAAATTATAGAGTTTGGAGGTTAGAATCTTTTTACTGGGACACTAAATATTCCTATAGAGGATGTAATTTAGAGTCTATCGTTGCAATCAGTCTAAGGAGCCGTTTTCATCCTTTTTATTTGGAGGAATTGGAAACTAATAACTGAGCTATTTCATTGGAACTTAATATTTTGTAGGGCAAGAAAGAGAAATTAATCATATAGACCACATATAGATCACCATGCTATGTTTAATTCTTCTTCAGCCCACTCCCTCGCAAATACAAGTGCAGCATATAAACATTTACCTAATAGTACATAAATATCCCGTATACAACTATATATTAACAAACTTGTGCCTAGAATTAGTTCTAATTCTAAGGGCTGATTTGGTGACCAGAGATTACGGGAGGATTGGAGGGGATTGAGGGGAAAATTAGTTCATTTTCCATCAATCCTCTCCAACCCTCCGTGATCACTTTGTCACCAAATCAACCCTAAGGGTATAAACTATAGTTTTAAATAACGGGCTAAGGGGTTTAGCGATGTGCTTCTCAAAAATGAAAATAACAGGTTATATCGGGATATAGCGGGCTATAGCGGGCTAAATGAGGCTATAGCACATAACTTTTCCTGGGTAAAACAGCTATAGGGGCTATAGCGAAGGCTATAGCCTATTTAAAACCTTGGTATAAACATGGCCTAGATGAAATTAATAATCTTTTACATCGCGCATTGTGCCTACTTTGATTTCTTTCCCCACGCCAGAAAATACAAGTGAATAACAGCCATGTTATCATTTCAACAGTTCTATTTCGCCCTTTGCAATTTCAATTGATCATCTCTGGATGAGTTTATGACTCGTGCAGCAAACAGCATAATAAATGACACAAGTCTGGACAGCATTGAGCCTTCAAGCAACACGTACGTATTCGTTCCCTCGGGTGGATCAAAGCTTCATGTTTCACTAATTAAGCAGTAGCCTATGTTATGCATACTGGAGAAAGAATAATAGCTGCATATTGCCATTTTGTCAGCAACACACCCGCTGCGTCGTCTCCTGATGGGCCTCGGGATGAAAGGCCAAACTGGCCCAAGAGGCCAAGATGAGGAACATGCGCCCGAGTGGGCCGGAGTGGATCGGGAACTGATGGCAGCCGGATTCTAATCTGGCCCTCGTCTTGCTTATGGTCCCCAATTTCGAATCGCTAATAACAAATCGGTAGTATTGGCTTCAATCCTTGAACCACACGTAATCGACCACCATAATTTCACCAGATTTCACAAGAAGTTGGGTGCCATAGGTGCTAAGACAAAGACGACCATCGACGAGCTCAAGAATGTGCGCCGATCAGTCCAACTTAAATATTGCACTCTTCGAAACTAAACTAAATTAATTTATTTGTCCTTTTATGTGTACGTTCAAAAACAGGATAATAATCAATTTTATAAAGCACCAGTTCACGAAGCATCAGTTTCGATCACTACCGGACACAGCTTCTTTGTTTGGTCGAGTACTTTTTGTTGAGCACTCGATAAAGACTTTACCGGGTGTCACCTAACACTCAACAAAGAAAAGTCGCCGTCACGGCCAAGTGATGGTGACGGAGCCTTTACCGAGTGTCCTCCTTGACACTCGGCAAAGGCTCCCTCATTACCGAGTGTCTGCTGGACTAGCGCTCGGCAAAAAAGGCTCTGGTAAGCTCCTTTGCCAGTCCCTTTGCCGAGTGCTCACTCGGCAAAGGCGTCCTCTTTGCCGAGTGTCTGTTGGACTAGCTCTCGGTAAAGGGAGTACCAGTGGGGCCCCTTTGCTACTCTCTTTGACGAGTGCACTAGGAGGCTCTCGGCGAAGGGTGTCTCTTTGCCGAGTGTCGGGGCCACAACACTCGGTAAAGAAGCTTTACCGGTTTTTAGGTGTGCCTTCTTTGCCGAGTGCTATGGTCATGGCACTCGGCAAAGTGACCAGAAAACTCCGTTTTTATTTGTTTTTATTATTACATCCAAACAACTAAAAGATATATATCATTGACATCACATATATCACAGAATCAACACATGTATCACCAACACCATATATCTCACATATATGAACACGTCAAACAAGTTTCACAAATATAAGTCTCACTAAGTATCTCACAAAAGTTTCACAAACAAGTTTCACAACAAGTATATCACCATGTATCTCACAACAAGTTTCTCAAATATGTCACCAACATAAATGTCATCAGCGAGGTGGGAGGCTAGACTGATTCAGCCAAGGGTTGGGCGAAGCGTGAGGGTTTTTCGATGCTGACGATTATCCCTGCATAGAAAAGAGATTGCATGTGTGAGGCCAGATGAATATATATCATGCACGACTAAAATTTTGATACTTACAGGTGTATGGAACTGAGCAGGGTCAGCTGAAGGGAACAACAAAGGTGGTGGAGCAAAACCCTGTGCGGCGCTAAGGCTCTGTGATGAGGACATCACTTCTATAAATACAATGTATGGACCGATAACACGATCGAGTCCACGACAGCTAAATATCCAGGTACATTCTACCCTAGTCAATTAGGTTTTAGAGCTTAGGCTTGGGGCCATTGTCACACCCGGATTAAGGGATAAAGTCGGGTGCGTCTCATATGTGCGCCAAGGAAGAACGACACATATAATAACAGAGTGTATAGAGATAATTATCACAATATCATGATAGTACTTATTACATAGCGGAAGGCTTACAAAAATAAATGATAAATATAAAACGAACTAAGAGTCCATCCAAGGCGCCATAAAAGCTGACTGGGAGACGCCACCTAGATCAAGTCGTACTCCTCGTTGTGCGGCTCCTCCTAGGCCACCTGTTCTTCGCCTGTGTGTGTGCGGGGGGGGGGGGTTATATATCGCAAGTGTGAGCTCACAAAATATTATAGGTCAACAAGTCATGGGGAATAATGAGCATGAACTCACCAAAGGTGGGAGTTCATGTGATGTGTAAGGTTGATCTACAATAGGGGTTAAAGCTGAGCATTGCTTTTAGTAAGTTGGTCAAATTTTATTGCCAGTTACTAAATGTAAGTAAATACCAAACCATAATAATAATAAAACAAAATCAATAATAAATCCCATGCAATGCAAATGACAAATTGAATTTAGTTCCATAGTTTAATCATGCGAGAGTCCTGAGCTGCTCATGACCGCGAGCACGGCTAGTATACCAGTTTTACACTCTACATCGGTTGTTCCCTGTACCCACAAGTCATGTTACCCATCAGCCACGGGGTTGTACGGACCCCATACACCTCTACCAAGGAAGCGAGGCAGGGTAACACTACGAGGCCTTTACAAAGTTCCACTAGCTTCAGAAAACCCGCTACAGTTTCTAGGAAGAGCAATGCAGGAATCCCCTTTCTGACAGCCATTGCAGCAAAATCAACCCGGGAACCTCCCTATATGCCTACTCCCCTACTGCCCTTGCCTCTATCGGGTAAGGTAGTCCTCCACTAGCTTTCCTAGTTAGTCAGCCAAGGGCGTCCCATTCCACCCTTGTGGTGGCACGTGTTTCTCAAGTTAAGCTCCATGTTCCAATTAAAAATAATGATCTTGACATGAACAATAAAATAACAGTATAATTGGAACATGAGCATAATGTAATATTAAACCCAAAACCATATAGAGCAATAACATAACTACCCAAATAATTCAGGGGTGAACAAGGTAAAAAGATAAGCAGACTAGGGTGACCTATTGGGTCACATCAAAATTAAACCTATGCACGGATAAGTGATAATAAAGAACATTATTGGGTAACAAAAGTGGTCAAGGGCACAACTTGCCTCCAATGAGCTCCTGCTCAGTAACTTCTACCTGCTGAACACCGGACTCCTCTAACACTGGCTCTTCTACTCGCCACAATACAAACAAGCATAGTACAAGGGAAAACATTAACATCACACCAAACATGTATACCAAATACGTATTAATAATCTACGCATTAAAACGAGATTATAGGAAAAAGAATCACTAAATTCGGAGTTATGGATTTTAAGTTATGAATTTACGAAGGTTTTATGTATTTGATACAAGATTAATTAAGAGATCAATTTTAATACAGTTTTCATGTCAAAGCAGAGACACTATGTGATTAACAATATTATTACAAAATTATAGGAACTAGAATGTACTAAAAAGAAGTTAAAATAAATTTTATATGAATTTTACAAGTTTCTAGAATTATTTTTGTATTAAAAATAAATTTCTATATTGTTTTCCTCAATTTCCTCGGTTACTGGACTGCGCGCGTAAATAAACCAAAAGCTAGGGGTCTCTGCGCAAAACCTTCTAGACTCAGTGCATAGTCACTACAGATCGCGCGTTTATTTCCTAAAAGCCCGAGGGTTCTTTTGGAGTTATCCCTGACCGAAGGGGTATCCTTCATCCAGGGCCGCCAGATCCAGAATGGTTGGCTTGGAATAGAAGCGCGCGCATCACGAACCTGTTCCCTTCGATCGTCTCATCATGATCGGGCGACCACGATTTAATATACGCCCGATCTCAATCCATCCGTTGGATCATCGATCAATGTCACATATCGACCGACCAGACAGGTAGTCAATCTCGCGCGTTCGATGATAAATCTATGGCCAGGCGCATCTCCCCCTCCTTTTACCCGTCGCCGGACGACGACGGCGCCATTGTTGTGCACTACCGCATTGGATTTTAGCGCCCTAACTCTATCGAAAGTCCTAGCTATACGTAGACAACAAAATACTAAAAACTTTGGTACAGATCTTACTATGATTCGCGCAGCGCCTTATCCCACCCGCGGAGCACGACGGATCCGTGATGACGGCGACAAATTGGAGGCGCAAGGATCGTTCTCCCTCCCGGCCACCACAACAAGCGTGATCAGGGGGTTTAGGCGAAGCTCCCTGACCCAGCACCACGCACTAGCAGGCAGTGAAACCGGAATTCCGCCCATGGCCATGCGCCCGACTCCCTCCTCTATCTACTGGGTCGCGAGTTGGGTGAGAGAGGGACTAACTGGTGTCTTGGGCGCGGCTTATAACCCTAGGTCGAGGCATGGTCCCACCCCTGGAGACTCGGCCGAGGTGGCCCCGAGCTGGTGGCGAGGATTCCAGCGGGCAGTTGCAACAGCCAAGCGCGGGTGAGTGGTCGAAAAAGTAACTGATAGGGGGGCCCACATGGCGATCACTTGGGAACACACATACAACTGAAGCACCGACCGAGCGGGTCCAGTTGGTGAGCGGGCACAAATCATCGCATCGCAAGCCACGGTGACCGACAAGTGGACCCCAGTGGCAGGTGTTCACTGGTCGGCGCACGCGGGCGAGAGAGAAGGGGGTAACTGGGCCGCGAGGAGAGACAAAGTCTAATGGACCGACTCAACAGATTGGGCCCAATGCAGGTTTTTTCTTTATTCTTTTCTTTATTCTTTTTCCTGTTTTCTTTTCTTTTTATTTTGAATTCCAAATTTTGAATTCAAACCCTTGTGGCAAATTTGGACTTATGTCAAATATGAAATTTCAACACTGTAGTATGGGATGAATCCATTATTTAAATTTATTTTTCTGCATTGTATAGTATTTTTCTCCTTTCTTTTCTTGATTATTTCTCATTTTTAAATATTCAAGTTAGTCAGTAACTCTCAAATTTGGATATAAATTCATTTCTATTATTGTGACTACTATTTTTATTTAATGCACATACAAATAAAATACAACATGATGCACAATCTATTTTATAGGTTATTGATTAATTACTCAATAAAAAGGTGTTATTCACATGCTATATTAAATAGAGGCAACCATATTAGTGATTCAACTCCATCTTCATTGTTTACATTTTTGGGCATTACAACCATGGACGTTTTGATGATTAGGAACCTTAGGGAGGACGAGCAAGAACTTGGGAAAGGCCAAGGGGTTGAGAAGGAGCAGCAAGGGCGTCCACAACAGGAAGGAGATCAAGTTCGACTTGGCTGCGATTCCATCTTGGGTTCCAGGACTAGTCTGTACTAAAATGGACGCCCAGGACGCATTCAAACTCCGATTGCGGTGGACTTGATATGGTTGGAAATATAAAGAGACTATCTAACCAACCCAACTGGTCCCACAATAAAATTCATCCGGAGTTAATGGGAATCATCGAAACAATTCAGCGTTTAGATTCTGTTTTGGTGCTGCGACACCGTGTGTTGGGTCGTTGGCCCGTGTATCGCGTCGGAGCTCATTAGGGGCGAGACCAAGGGTCAAGCACGCCATAATACTCTATTTATTCAGTAGCAGCCACCACATTAGGGTGGATTTTGCTTAGATTATTCTGTCATTGAACAGTATCGCTGTTATCGGCTTGTGAGACCCTATCTCGTAATCAACACAGTTTTGTTTGCATTCTTCCTGTTCTTGCTTGTGTTCTTGACTACGCTTGTGGGGATAAGCCTTCATGGTGATGTCACTCGTGTATCATGGGTGATAACCAACGAAGCAGTGATGTAGTGATTGAGAGGAGCCCTTCGCTCGGAGCCTTGGATCATCAACGTCGAGACCTCCACCCAATCAAGTTATCGTACCTCACGGAAGATCGTGCCTCGTCCTCTATCAAGTGGTATCATAGATTCAGGTTTCCCTTGAAGTATAATCTTATCTTTCAATTTGTTTGTTCGTCCTATAAACCACAAAAAAAGCAAAAAAAAGTTACGATTTGTTTATCCCGACCTAAAACCATCGCCTTAGCTTTTGCACAATTCAGTTTTGGCGTCTGCAGTTCTGAGTTCGTGTCCTATGTCAAGATCTTGTTGATGGTTTAGATTTTTTTGGGTCAGTTTGGTCATCACCATCCACTATCATTCTACAAACTCAATCTCGATAAACCGACTAAATCACCCAAATTGATCGTACCCACAAAACCACCCAACCCTTCTAGCGCCTCGCTAGAAACCTTGATTCGGAGTCCAAACTTAAAACGACCATAACTTTCGCCTCGGAACTCGAATCAGGCCTTTTTTCAAATCGCACATAATTAAATTTGGCAACCGATTCTCTTCGCCTTTGCCGGATTCGCTATTTCTAAAATCCCCAAATTTGGCTTGGAAATAGGAGTTCTCATTTTTGAAACATTTAATCCGATTCTAGGCCAAACTTGCAGAAGTTCCAGAGGACACGTCTTTGTGCAAAAAATCTAAAAATTGGTGTGTTTCCTTCTTATGTGCTGCTCAAAAAGAGAAGATATAAAAAATATTTGAAAAAAGAAAAATCGCAAAAAAACAACGACTAGAGAAAAAATTAGGGAAAAAGAGAAAAAGAGAAAAAAAAGTAGCACAAAAGAAGAAACACCATTGTTTTGTGCACCTTTGTGATTATTTTGTTCCCAACTTGTTTCCTTGCTGTTCCTAGATACTTGTTCCTCCTTTCTTGTGCCTTGGTCCAACTGTTCTTATACATTTTCTAGGCCAGCAACTAGGACAAGTACTTGGAACACTTAATCAGCATTGCTATCTATTACTGACTTGTGTGCCATATATATTGTAAGGAAAATGGACCCTGGCTGATTTGGCTAAGTGATTTTGGTGTTTGATGATCAACATAACCTTGTGGACTAATATTTCCCAAGTGTTTGTATGTTGTAGTTCAAAGAATGCGAAGTGAATTGGACTGAGGCTCTAAGGATGCAACACCTCAAATAAGATATTATAAAACCCATAGAAGACATTACAAAGTCATATTAAAGAAAATTTATACATAATAAGAGTCCAACACTGTAATACCCAATTTGGAAATATTAAGAAAAATGTTGATTTCATTAGGTGTTCTGTCCTCTACTCATTATCACTTGGGAATAACCATACTTAGAGTGAACAATTAACTAATAGCACCTAAAATGGCCTATGCATCATGTTGGATTTTTGTGTTGTGCAATCAATACTAGCAATATTAATAGAAAAATGTTAATGTCCCAAATTAGGATTTACCCTACAATTTAGAAAATTGGAAAACAATGAACTAGAAAGGGGAAAGGAAAATACTACATAATACAACATAAATATACAAATAAATTCCCTCCAATACTGGCATGTTCAAATTGTGCATTTAATTGGAGTACAAAAGATTCACAACACTGTTTAAATTCAACTTTGAAAATTACAAATAAGAAGGAAAAATAAACAAGAAGTGTAAAAAGAGAGAAAAGGAGAGCTAATCGGGTAAGTGATCTCTCTTTAGGCCCAATACGCCATCCCACCGCGTGGCCCGGCCACAGCAACGCGCCGACGGTTGGGCCCTTGGAATCAGTCGGGCACGCACGCCCGGTTACCCGGTTCATCGCAGACTCGGGCTGACAACCGGGCTCCGCTGGACGGTAGACTTCCCATGGCACCATTGACCGATGGACCCAGAATACTGTGGATCTTCCCCCACACGCCGGCTTCGTCGCTCCACGGCCGTAACTGCTTCTCACCGAGCTTTTAGCCACCCATATCTCGCAGATACCTCAATCGCCCTCCCTGGCAGCCATAAAACACGTGCGCCAAAACCCTAGAACCCTCTCCCTGTCGTCGTATGCTTCCCCCACACCACCAGTGAAAGCAAATCCGGGTAGTGCGCCGCCAGAGCCCATACTCGATCTTGTCACCGTTGAAGCCCAGAAGTCATGTCGGGGAGCTCCACCATAGTACTTGAGGTTCACACGTGGGAGCACCGGGCGAGTCCGTCCACCGGGGCAGCTTCAAATTGCTCACCGTACTTCACCCTCTGCCATCGCTCGTGACCAGTGATCGTCGCGGCGTAATCCACGGAAATTTCGCTTCTATCATATTCGCATTAACCCTAGGGTTGGATAGTCGCATTGAGACGAGAGATTCGGGCCCTCTGCGCGTTGATGTTGGTCTCGCCGGTGTTGCGTCACCGCAGATGCGAGCGGCCCCACCGCCTGAGCTGGGGTATCGGGCGGTAATCGGTTTCTGACCGCCGATGTGCACGCGAACGGCTAGGATTAGAGGCGGGATTACCGTTTTCAGGGCATTGAATCATGGCCGTTAGATTGGATCTGTGGGTTCAGATGAGAAGTTGGCGTGGTTGGATCTTGGCCGTGGATCTCAGATCCAGTGGCTGTTAGCTCATGTCGTTTCAGCCATGTGTCAATTCTAATCTGAGACGTAGATAGTTGATCGGGCGGTTGAGACTTGAGAAACAAACCCCTTCGTCCAGGCATATTAGCATAAGAGCCCCTACACTTTCCAGAAACAAACCTCCGGTCCATCTCTGGTGTTGCCTGAGTCTTGGGAGTTTTACAGACTAGCCTCGGAACTCTTTAGCAATTTTGCGCGCAGTCTAGAGAACAAAGAAAATAGGAAAAGAATATAGGAAATAGATTTCTAGTGTAAAAATAATTACAAAAATTCATTTAATTCATAGAAAATTCAACGGTAATCATTATGATCTGCATAGGTTAATTTTGATGGGACCCAATAGGTTACCCCAGTTTGATTATCTTTATACCTTGTTAACCACTGAACTTCTGGGTAGTACCTGGTATTGCTTTATGTGGTTTTGGGTATGAAGATACACATTATTCATGATCATGATTTTATTATCAATTTGTTATTTATTATTCATGATAAGATCATATTGTTAATTGGAACATGGAGAACCACCCGGGAAAATAGTGCTACTAAAAGGGTGATATGGGACGCCCTTGGCTGACTAATTAGGAAAGCTAGTGGATGACTATCTTACCTGAAAGGGGCAAGGGCAGTAGGGGAGTGGTCAGTGTAGGGAGGTCCTTGGGTTTATTTTGCTGCGATGGAGGTCAGGCGAGGGATCCCTGCATTGGAGCTTCCTAGAAACAATAGCGGGTTTTCTGAAGCTAGTGGAACTTTGTAAAGGCCTCGTAGTGTTACCCTGCCTCGCTTACTTGGTAGAGATGTATGGGAAGTCACCATCTCTTGGCAGATGGGTAACATGACTTGTGGGTAAAGATGCACAACCTCTGCAGAGTGTAAAACTGGTATATCAGCCATGCTCACGGTCATGAGCGGCTCAGACCCTCACATGAGTAGTTTATGGAATTAAATTCAATTTATCATTTGCATCACATTGTGGTTTATTATTGATTTGATCTATTTATTACTCTGATTTGGTATTTACTTACATCTAGTAACTGCTAATAAAATTTGACCAACTTATTAAAAGCAATGCTCAGATTTAACCATTATTTGTTGATCAGCCATACATTTCACATGAACTCCCACCTTTGGTGAGTTTATGCACATTATTCTCCACAAGTTGTTGAGCTATGATCTTTTGTGAGCTCACTCTTGCGATATATAACCCCCCACAGGTGAAGAGCAGGTGGTTCAAGAGTAGCCCTATAATGAGGAGTATGAGTTGATCTAGGTGGCATCTCCCAGTAAGTTTGATGGTGCCAAAGAATAATTATTTAGTTCGTTTTATTGTTATCATTTATTTCTGTAAGACTTCTGCTATGTAGTAATGATACTTGTGACATTTATCTCTATACACTTTGTCATTATATGTGATGTTCTTCTTTGGTGCACATATAAGACGCACCCGACTTTATCCCTTAAATCCAGTTGTGACAGAAGTGGTATCAGAGGAAATGTTGACTGTAGGATGAAACCTAGAGAGAACTGGACAAAACCCTTACCGACTTACCTTTACTCTGATTCTTTCTATACTTTTCTTGATCCTGTCCCACCTTTTGCTGTTGTAGTCTCATTACTCTTACCTTTTCTATTCTAAGACAAGGAGGATTTCACACATTGTAATCCTACATTTATGACCCTCTAAAGAGATAGGAGACCTAAGACAAAATTAAAACTATTTTCTCTACCTAAAGTGATTGGATGTTTGTTCTGATGGTAAATGCTTGATTTGCTTCTTTGATTGATTGAAACAGTATAGCAATGCATTCTAGTATGTACCACCATAAGGTAATGAATTAGAAGTAGTAAGTGACACACTAATCTACTTAGCTAATAAAACCCCCAAAAGATTCTGCCTCGCAATTACTCGTCTTATGTACAATTCTATCTTACCATGTATTTCTAACCCAGATGGTCAATACCAGGAAGGGAGGCAAAATTGATCTACCTACCAACCCCACAACAAGAGGATTGTTAGACAACAACAAACAGAGATGAATCCTCCAAATCCTCCACCGACTAGGACAGATCCAGTGGTTGCAGCTTAGATGAAGATGATGCAACAAATGGCAAATACTATGATGGAAATGCGGCAGGAACATCAAGAGATGCGCCAGGAGAGGCAAGAGATGCGGGAGGAAATGCGGCAAGAGTGAATGGTACGACAACAACAACCACCAATGCCTCCTCCTCCTCCACCACCACCAGCTCCACCCCGGGACAAGCACCGAGAGTTCATGAGTCACAAGCCTCCTACATTCGCCAGCTCTCCAGATCCATTACATGCTGATGATTGGTTAAAATCAGTGGAGAAGATGCTGAATATCGCCCAATGCTTTGATCGGGAGAAGGTGCTTTATGCTTCTGGTCGTCTTACTGGACCCGCTGCTGATTGGTGGGATTCTTATACTACTGCCCATGATGCTACTAATACTATCACCTAGGCAGAATTCACTACACAGTTCAGAAACTACCACATTCCTGTTAAACTGATGAAGATAAAGAAGAAGGAATTCCTGTCACTAAAGGAAGGCAATATTTCAGTCAGCGAATACTGTGATAAATTTATTTAGCTATCACGGTATGCTCCAGACGAAGTGGCAGATGATGAAAGAAAACAGGAGCACTTCATGGAGGGACTTATTGGACCATTTCAGTATTCACTGGTTGCTCACACCTTTCCATCATTTCAGAGGCTCTTAGACAAGGCTCTAGCTATTGAACACAAGCGTGTTCAACTAGGTGAAATGAAGAGAAAGGCCATTACCTAGCGGCAAGGGAGCAGCAGCATTTGTCCTTGCTATGTTCCGCCCCAGGGTACACCAGCTCGTCCTAGAGGAGGACAGCGCCCAGCTCAGTATGCACCTCAGGGCACTCCACAGACACCACACACTCGTTAGACTGCCCCCATTGGCAACCCGGTGAAACCAGCAGGACATAGTATATGCACCACATGCTTCAAGTGTGGTCAGGTTGGGCACTATGCAAATGCTTGTCTGATGAGGAATCCCAACACACCCGCTCAGAACAAGCAACAGACTCCAACATCTAGCAAGGGATTCAACATTGCCAGGTCAACCAAGTCAGTGCCGAGGCAACTGTTGATGGAGCTGACATCGCTGTCGGTATGTTTTACATTAATTCAATTCCTGCAACCATATTATTTGATTCTGGAGCTACGCATTCATTTATTTCTGCTCTCTATGCCACCACAAATGAGCTACCACTTCAAACTATGCAAAAACCACTTATAGTAATTACCCCTAAATGGCATGTTGAAGCAACTTATATGACACACAGATTAACACTGACAATTATGGGAAGGGAATTCTGGTCTACACCTATAGTATTAGAGGAAAGTAATATAGATCTAATACTCGGTATGTCATGGCTAAGGAAAGCAAAGGCAGTTATACACTATGCTAAGGGAACCATAGAACTCACCAGTTCCAAAGGAGAAAGATTCGAAGTCGAGATTACCATAACCGCTTCTACCACACCCGTCATTTATCTAGTAGATGGAAAATTTGTGGGTAGAAACTTCCGCGTTGTTAGAGACTTTCCAAATGTCTTTCCAGAGGAGTTACCGGGATGCCACCGGATAGGAATGTTGAATTTGTTATTAATCTCTTACCTAGAACCGCTCCTATTTCAAAGAGGCCATATAGGATGTCAGTGGAAGAATTAAAAGAACTTAAGAAACAATTAATGGAGTTGCAAGAGGCAGGGTACATTCGTCCGAGTTCCTCACCTTGGGGAGCACCGGTTCTGTTTGTACAGAAGAAGGATGGTTCACAAAGGATGTGTGTGGATTATAGATCATTAAATGATGTCAAAATTAAGAACAAGTATCCTTTACCTCGTATTGAAGATTTATTTGATCAGATGAGAGGTGCTAGGGTATTATCTAAGATTGACCTTAGGTTGGGTTATCACCAAATGAAGATTAGGTCATTTGATATTCCCAAGACGGCTTCTCTACCAGATATGGTCTATATGAATTCACAGTCATGTCGTTTGGCTTAATTAATGCACCATCCTACTTCATGAATCTGATGAACAAGGTGTTCATGGAGTATCTTGATAGATTCATCGTAGTATTCATCTACGACATTCTCATTTATTCCAAGAAAGATAGTGATCATGAGGAACATCTGCAGATGGTGCTACAAAAGTTATGAGTAATTCAACTCTATGCCAAGTTTAGCAAGTGTGAGTTCTGGATCGACAAAGTGCCATTCCTTGGACACATAATCTCTAATGGTGGAATATCAATGGACCCTGCTAAAGTGAGAGAGATAGTGGCATGGAAGATACCAAGCTCAGTTACTGAAATTCGGAGTTTCTTGTGTCTTGCAGGCTACTACCAGCGATTTATTGAAGGGTTCTCCAAGATTGCTAAGACTATGACCACACTGTTAGAGAAGGGAAATGAATTTAATTGGTCTTGGGAATGCCAAGATAGTTTTAATCAACTGAAGTTAAGATTGATGTCACCCCCGGTATTGGTTATGCCAGACCTACAGAAGGGATTTGACATATATTGTGATGCGTGCCGCCATGGCTTGGGATGTGTTCTTATGCAAGAAGGACCTGTCATCGCCTACGCGTCTCGTTAGTTGAGGTAACATGAGTTGAACTACCCCACTCATGACTTAGAACTGGCAGCCGTAGTGCATGCTCTCAAGATTTGGAGGCATTATATTATGGGGACTAAGCTCCAAGTCTACACTGATCATAAGAGCTTAAAGTATATCTTCACTCAGAAGAATCTCAACCTTAGGCAACGTCGTTGGTGGGAGCTCATCAAAGATTATGACTTGGAGATTCACTATCATCCAGGCAAGGCGAATTTGGTTGCAGATGCCTTGAGTCAGAAGGAACATGTTCATGCAGCTATTGTAGCCCAGTTACCCAATGAGTTAGCAGAAGACTTTAAGAAGCTCAATCTAGGGATGGTTGCTCATACTGAAGGAATTACCATAGAAGTAGAGCCTACCTTAGAACAAGAAATACGAAAGGGTCAGATCGGTGATGTCAAGATTCAAGAGATCAAAGATATGATAACAGAAGGTAGGGGCCCAGACTTCACAGAGAATGATCAAGGCACAATCTGGTTCAAAAACAGGATTTGTGTCCCTGAGATTGATAGTCTTCGTGAGACCATATTGAAAGAGGCACATGACTCAGCTTACTCCATCCATCTGGGCACTACTAAGATGTACCAGGACTTGAAGCAGAAGTATTTGGTGGTATGGACTGAAAAGGGATGTTGCTTCACATGTGGCAGTGTGATGTTTGCCAGAGGGTAAAAGCCGAGCATCAGAGACCTGCTGGATTACTTCACCCACTAAAGGTACCTGAGTGGAAGTGGGAAGAAATTGGCATGGACTTCATTGTTAGTCTACCCCACACTCCTACAAGGTATGACTCTATTTGGGTGATTGTGGATAGACTAACAAAAGTGGCTCACTTCATTTCTATGAGGACCAATTACACAGGGACAAAGCTAGCAGAGTTGTATATGGCTAGATTAGTTTGTCTACATGGAGTGCCTAAGAAGATCGTGTCAGACTGGGGATCACAGTTTACTTCTCTGTTTTGGCAGAAGTTGCACGATTGCTTGGAAACACAATTGAATTTCAGCTCGGCCTACCATCCTCAGACTAGTGGGCAGACCGAGAGAACCAACCAGGTACTGGAAGATATGTTAAGAGCGTGTGCTCTTAAACATGGTGGCAGTTGGGATAAGAGTTTGCCTATGCGGAGTTCCCTTACAATAATAGCTACCATGCCAGTTTGAGGATGTCCCAATTTGAGGCTCTATATGGCATAAAATGCATGACTCCTTTATATTGGGATCAAACTGATGAAAGGCAGTTCTTTGGGCCAGAAGTTATACAAGAGGTCGAAGAACAAGTACGTTTGATACAGGAGAACTTGAGAATTGCGCAGTCAAGACAGAAAAGCTATGCAGATACCCGAAGAAGACTGTTAGAGTTTAAGGAGGGTGATCACGTGTATCTAAAGGTGTCACCGATCCGGGGTATGCAGAGGTTCAAGGTTAAAGGGAGGTTGTCCCCTTGCTTTAATGGACCCTTCTTGATCCTAAAGCGAGTAGGGGGAGTTTCCTACCAACTAGAATTATCCGACCACCTTGCGGATGTACATGATGTCTTCCATGTGTCCCAACTGAAGAAGTGCCTTAGGGTACCCGAAGAGCAGCTACCTATGGAGGATCTTAGTGTTCAAGATGATCTGACTTATATTGAGTATCCTATCAAGATCCTTGATACTTTGACTCGTGTCATGAGGAGTAAGGTGATCAAAATGTGCAAAGTGCAATGGAGTCATCACAGTGAGGATGAAGCTACCTGGGAGAGAGAAGAAGAACTACGAATAGAATTTCCCCACCAATTTCCTAGTTCATCTTAATCTCGAGGACGAGATTCTTTTTAAGTGGGGTAGGATTTGTAATACCCAATTTGGAAATAATAAGAAAAAAGTTGATCTCATTAGGTGTTCTGTCCTCTACTCATTATCACTTGGGAATAACGATACTTAGAGTGAACAATTAACTAATAGCACATGTCGGTGTTTAGAGTCCGACCTCACACCTAGGGTTACCCCTCGCGGTGTTTTTGTGTAGGACGGTGTTGTTGACTGTAACTCAATGGTTCGTGCGAGATGCACGAGAGACGGCAGGCAATTTTCTACAGGTTCGGGCCGCTTGGAGAGGCGTAATACCCTACTTCCTGGTGTGGATCTTTATGTGGTAGGTTACAAGGGAAGTCTCCAGGATGGAGAAAAGCTAATGAGATAGGTAGATGGTCGATGGAAATGATGGGGTACCCCCTAGGCCTTATATACTCGACCGTGGGGCACTACATGCATATGTGATGATTGTGTATACCCTAAATAATAGTGAACCAACTGAACTAATCTTCCTACAATCTTGTCGACTTATCCCTAATTCGCCCCAAGATTCAAGGGCACTGCACGCGGGAAAGTCAGGTGGACGCTACAGATAGCGTTCGAGTCTGACGGGTTGCTTGGGCCTAGGTCTGCTTCTTTCTCATGTCAGCCCACTCCGCCAGCAGTTCTGACCCGGCCCACGAAGGGATGACCTTGCAAGGTAATTGGCCCCAAAGCCTCTTGCGAGGCCTTCCTGCCTTGTAGTGGACCCGGGGGAAATCTGTCCCCCACAAGCCCCCAATCTTCGAGTTGATTTTGAAATAATCAGCCCAAAGATTGTAGGTCCGGCTTGTAGGTTTGTTATGTGGCATGGTTTCCATTCTGCCGATGGGTGCACCGAGGGTGCATCCATTTGGTGTAGCACCTGAGCTTTGAGTGGATTTTTAAAAATAATCCTCTCAAAGGTCTTCATCTTATGCTTTGGAAATCAGCGTCTTTGCCATCATCTTATGCTTTAGAAATCAGCATCTCATCTTCCTGGGACTAAGAATCTATTGGGTGCACCGAAGGTGCACCCAATGGGTGTAGCCCCCGAGCTTTGAGTGGATTTTTGAAAATAATCCATTCAAAGGTCTGTATCTTATGCTTTAGAAACTAGCATCTTGTCATCAACTTATGCTTTAGAAATCAGCATTTTGTCATCATGTTATGTTCTTGCAAATTCAAATAGCTTTATCTGTCCATGCCTTGTTAGGTCTGAAATTAATTTGTTCGGTGACAGATTGGACGTCTAGCTGGTGGATGCAGATGGCTCTCGGCTGGACATCACCCCGCTCTGTGCTTCAATGCTTCTGATGATTAGAATTGCGGTTCAGTAGCTATATTTGGACTTCCTCCCATCTCGATCAGCCGATCTCTTCCTTTTTTTGCAGTACATTCATTGTGTATACTGTGTGGATATGACTTCTTCGGAAAATCTTTTGAAAATTCTTGGCAACACACCCAATGGGTGTGCCGAAGGGGTGTCTTGGTACGCAGAGCATTTAGCCCACTGTCCAGGAGTAGTAACTTGATGTGACCGCGGGGTGTAATCATATTGCCTGAGCAGTTGACCTTGGTCCAAACGGTGTCGTGTTACGCGAAGCGGCGCATGTTGCCTGACTCATTTTCAGGCGGCTTGAATTGCTTATTTAATACTTGCGACTGTTCGGTGAGCGTGGTAGGAAATGAACGGTCACCCCCGGCCTCTATAAATAGCATGCTTGCGCCGTTGTTCTCTTCACTCATCCTTCGATCATCTGTTACTTTCTTCTTCCTTTTTCTTCTTCTCCAACCAACCATGGGTAGAGGCAGGAGGGGTCGTGGCTGGCCTCGTCGTGGTGACAACAAGCACAAGCGTGCCCCGAGTCCCCCCTCGAAGGACTTTGGGGACTCAGAGTACTCGGAGGAGGCAACCTCCGAGTCGGACCGCTCGCCCACTCTGGCTTCTCCCCCGGCATCATCCGAGGACTCGGATGATTCCATGGGGCTTTCCACCGCGGCCTGGGCGTATTGGCGCACCATCGAGCGTGCCAGGTTCGGTGGGTCGGATGAGTCGGGGGTCTCCTCGGATGAGGCAGACTCCTCCGACTCTTCCGAGGAGTGGAGCGACGGCGACGGTGACGACGAAGGCGATGGCAGCGACGACGGCGACGACGGCAGCAAGGGCGGCAGTGAAGGCGACAGCGGCAACGGCGACAACGGTGACAGTGGTGACGGTGGTAGCAAGGGTGACGGTGGTGACGACGGCAGCAACGACGGTGGTGGCGGCGACGATGGCGGCAAGGGCGGCATCGGCGGTAAGGCCAGTGGCATAGCGCCACTAGTTTAAATATTAGTATAGATAGTTAGCAGCAGCAGCAGTAGTAGTAGTAGTAGTAGTAGTAGAATAATGTAGTGGTAGTTAGTAGTGTAGTGTAGTGTAAATAGTAAGTTAGTGTAATGTAATGTAGTAACCAGGGTGAAAGAGGCCGACTCAAATGAGTCGGCTTCGAGTTTGTGTAACCCCCTCCAGTATGAATCAAGAGTTTGGTTGCTTCAAATGGCCATTGTTTTGTTGCTTTCTATTTGCGCGTTTGCAAGTTTGTCCATACGCTTGACATGCTAGCATTTTAGAAGTAACTGTTTTGTTGCTTTCTATTTGCGCGTTTGCAAGTTTGTCCATACGCTTGACTTGCTAGCATTTGTCATATGCATTGCATGGGAATATTTATTAATTTTGTTATATTCTTATTATGGTTTGGTATTTACTTACATTTAGTAACTGCTAATAAAATTTGACCAACTTAGTAAAAGCAATGCTCAGCTTTAACCCCTATTGTTGATCAGCCTTACACATCACATGAACTCCCACCTTTGGTGAGTTCATGCACATTATTCCCCACAACTTGTTGAGCGATTAACATGTGTGAGCTCACTCTTGCTGTCTCACACCCCCCACAGGTCAAGAACAGGTACCACAGGATGAGGCGCATGGTGGATGCTGCGATGTGTTCGTGAGAGGTCTAGGTCGTCGTCCCCCAGTCAACTTTGGGTTGCTGGATCGTTGTCTCCGTTCGATGTAATTATTTATTTATTTTGTATAGAACTCCTATTATATAATAAAGTTGTGACATCCATTTCTGTACCACTATTCATCATATGTGTGAGACTTGGTCCCAGCACACCTAGTGTTTATGTTTGTGCCCAGGTCCCTAAAACCCGGGTGTGACATCATTGAAGGCAAGTTGTGCCCTTGATCACTTCTATTTACCCAATAATGTTCATGTTAATCATTATCATATGCATATGTTAATTTTGATGGGACCTGTCGGTGGTGAAATCCACTGGCCGGGTGGCGGAACGCACCCGCCCTAAATCCTAAGATGAGGAGGGGGCCTAAGCGTTTTGCCTGCTAGGTGGATTCGGGATGAACACAAGAGCACACAAGGGTTTAGAGTGGTTCAGGCCGCCGGAGCGTAATACCGTACTCCACTGTCTGTGTGTTGTATTGAGTCTGTGAGCTTGAGAGCTTGCAAGTCTGTCTAAGGGTCTGTGTGAACTTGAGAGTTTTCCTTGTAACGTCGCGTGCCCTCCCTTTTATAGCTCAAGGGGGGCACATACAAGGATGCTGAGCCCCGACATGTGAGCCCAGGAACATAATGGAAGGAATACATTATAGGTAGGGCTAGGCATTCGGTTTTTAAACTTCGGTTCGATTTTTCGGTTTTAAAAAACTTCGATTTTCTAGACATTAGAAACCGATCGGTTTTCTTGAAAATGAAAAACCAAGAAGTTCGGTTTTGGTTTTTTACTTTGGTTTTTCGGTAAAACCCAAACACTATACCTAAGCTTACATATAGATATCAGGTAGACAGAATGTAGACATAATTTAGGAATACATGGTACATCACATAAATAATAATAATAAGTCCATTCCAACACACATTTAGTTCACATAAATGACATAATCAATAAATCAAAGAGGTAATTCTCATAAAAAGTTCATTCTAACAGCAACACAGACACACAGTTGACAGTACTCATAAAAATAACACAGTTGACAGCACTGGCCAGTGGCCACTGGGCATACAACACATGGCCTCGCCACCTAGGTCCTCGGGCAGTTGGGCTTCTAGGAACCACCGAACCCACCGAACCAGGATTATTATACACAACAACAGGCAACAATAGTAGATAAACAGCACCAACACTGTCGGGTACCGTAATTAGGGGTACCCCCAACACTCCTAAACACGGCTGGTAACCACCATCAGCACAAGCTGCAAAGACTTATGGGCACGGTTCAGGTCAAGGCTTCGTCTACCCAAGGGACGCGATCTCGCCCGAGCCCGGCCTCGGGCCGGGACTGTAGTCCCAGACGAATTCACGCCTCGCCCAAGGGTCTCCTCATGCAGCGGGCACACCCTCCGCTTGCCCGAGGCCCAGCTCGGGCAGGCTTCGTCGAGAAGCAACCTTGGCCAAATCGCCTCATCAACCGACCATATCGCAGACACATTCAATGCAAGGATCGCCTGACACCTTATCCTGACACGCGCGCCTCAGTCGGCAAGGTCGAAGTGACCGTAGTCACTTCGCCCTTCCACTGACCGATCGGACAGGAAAACAGCGCTGCTCACCCCGCTCCGACTGCCGTGCCAGCCACCCGGGCAAAGCTGACAACAGCAAGTTCAGCGTCGGGCGTGACAGGAAGCTCCACCTCGCCCGACCTTGGGCCACAGCCTCGAGAGGAGGTCTCCGCCTCGCCCGACCCCAAGACTCGGCCTCAGCCTCGGCCTCGGGAGGAGTCACGTCCTCGCCCGATCTCGGCCTCGGCCTCAGGAGAAGTCTCCGCATCGCCTGACCTTGGGCTCGGACCGACCACACCACAAGGGATACATCATTACCCTACCCCTAGCTAGCTCAGGCTACGAGGGGACAAGACCGGCGCCCCATCTGGCTCGTCCCGGTAACAGGCAATGATGGCTCCCCGCGTGCGTCCATGATGACGGTGGTTCTCAGCCCCGTACGGAAGCAAGGGGACGTCAGCAGGATCCCAGCAGCACCGACAGCTGTGCTTCTACAGGGCTCAGGAACTTCTCCGACGGCCACATTATCGCTTCCACAGGGCTCAAGCACCTCTCCGACAGCCACGTTGGCATGTACACAGGGCTTAGGCAACTCTCTGCCAGACACGTTAGCACATAGCTACGCCCCCCATTGTACACCTGGACCCTCTCCTTGCATCTATAAAAGGGAGGTCCTGGCCCTTCCTGCGGGAAGGGCGGAAGGGGGGTCGCACGGAGGGACGAGCATTCGTACAGGCTCACTCTCTCTCTCTCTCTCTCGCGAGCGCTTGTAACCCCTACTACGAGCACACCCCCCTGGTGCGAGATAATACGAGCTGCGTTTTCCCCTTGTGTTCCATCTCGCGCCAACCCATCTGGGCAGGGGCACGCAGCGACAAATTTACTCGTCGGTCCAGGGACCCCCCGGTCCAAAATGCCGACAGTTGGCGCGCCAGGTAGGGGCCTGCTGCGTGTTAACGAACAACTTCCCATTGAGTTCCAGATGGGTAGTCTTCAGCAACCTCTTCAGCCCGGGACGGTGCTCTGCTTCGGGAGTCTCGAGTTCATGTCCCTCGACGGCAGCTACGACATGGTACTCCTCCCCCTACAGTGCGACAACAACACCGACGGTCGTCAGTTCGCCCGGTGGCGGTGAACTCGACGACGTTTTCCCCCCGTGGCGGAAGAGCAGCATCCGGGTTTGCCTCGCCACCCTCCTCGCCGCAGAAGGAGGAGACGGGGCAACCGTGGCCATGCAGGAGGCGGCGCCTCGTCGGCTGTCGAGCGAGTCGATGACGCCGGCACCCTAGTGGGGGACGTGTCGGGCGTTGTCCTCGCGCCTGAGACAACGACGGATGTCGTTTCCCCGCAACGTGCGAACCCCAAGCGGACTGATGATGCCAGCACTCTTGCGAAGGACTTGCTGGGCGTTAGCCTCGTACCTGAGATGACGGTGCAGTCCGTCCCCGACGCGACTTCCTCACCGTCCATCGACCAAGAGGTACTGTTCGTTTTCCACCCAGTGCCTTTTAGATTCAGCTTCGATCCGCCAAGCGACCCCGCTTTGGTGAGCACTTTCGTAAAGGCATACCCTAACCTTCCGGGGTACCATATGTGGTCAACCTGGGACTGACTAACGGCCGTCTCAACCTATGGGCCCCTGGGTTCCGAGGAAGATGACGAGCCCGACTCTAGTTGGGATTTCTCGGGCCTCTGTGATCCTAGTGCCATGCGAGACCTCATGACCGCATGTGACTACTGCCTCTCCGATTGCTCCGATGATGGCCACAGCCTTGACGACAAGGGTTGTGGCCCAAGTCGCGGATGTTTCCACGTCGATGTAGGGGGTCACGATGAAGGCAACCACCTCGGTATGCCGGAGGATGACGATCCCCCTGGGCCTGCGCCTCGCGTTGACATCCTACGGGAGCTAGCTGTGGTCCCAGTCCCTGCGGGGGGTCAGGACACACAGCTCGAGCAAATCCGTGAGATGCAGGCCAAGCTCGACGAGGAAGCAGGGCAACTTGTGCAGCTCTAGCAAAACATCGAGCAGGAGTGGGCAAGCCGAGCACTCGCCGGAGAAGCGTGTCATCGGGCCCGGGACGTCCAACACCGTACCGTTGACGATGCCAGGGCAAGGCTTCCCCCGGCCTCCAGCGGGGTCAGCCAGAATCTGGCTGCAGCGGCAATACTACTCCGAGCAATGCCGGAGCCATCCACCACCGAGGGGCGGCGTATCCAAGGAGAACCCAAGAATCTCCTGGAGGATGCTGCGGTCCGGTGGGCCAAAAGCTCTGCCTCCCGAAGGCAAGGGTGCCCCCCGGAGCATCGCACAACAACTTCCCGACTCATGCGGGAGGCCTCGGCCCACACCGGGCGCACGCGGGATAGGATGCCTGCAGCCTCGGGTCGCCTCGGCGATGAGCCACACCATCGCAACCGTCGAGCCCGCCTCGACGAGAGGGTGCGCCGAGGCTACCACCCCAGGCGCGGAGGACGCTACGACAGCGAGGAGGATCGGAGTCTCTCGCCCGAACCACCAGGTCCGCAAGCCTTCAGCCGGGCCATACGACGGGCGCCGTTCCCGGCTCGGTTCCGGGCCCCGACTACCATCACCAAGTACTCGGGGGAGACAAGGCCAGAGTTGTGGCTTGCGGACTACCGGCTGGCATGCCAGCTGGGAGGGACGGACAACGACAACCTCTTCATCTACAACCTCCCCATGTTCCTCTCTGACGCTGCCCGGGCCTGGCTGGAGCATCTGCCACCCGCGCAGATCTCCAACTAGGACGACCTGGTCAGGGCCTTCACTGGAAACTTCCAGGGCATGTACGTGCGCCCTGGGAACTCGTGGGATCTCCGAAGCTACCGCCAGCAGCCAGGGGAATCCCTGCGAGACTACATCCGACGGTTTTCAAAGCAGCGCACCGAGTTGCCCAACATCACCGACTCAGATGTCATCGGGGTGTTCCTCACCGGCACCACTTGCCGAGACCTGGTGAGCAAACTGGGGCGCAAGACTCCCACCAAGGCGAGCGAGTTGATGGACATCGCCACCAAGTTTGCCTCTGGCCAGGAGGCGGTCGAAGCCATCTTCCGGAAGGATAAGCAGCCTCAGGGACGGCAGCAGGAAGACGTCCCCGAGGCGTCCGCCCAGCGCGGCACGAAGAAGAAGGCCAAGAAGAAGGCGCAAGCAAAGTGCGACGCCGCTGACGCGGATCTTGTCGCAGCTGTCGAACACTGGAACCCTCGGAAGCCTCCCTGAGGGGCCAACCTGTTCGACAAGATGCTCAAGGAGTTGTGCCCCTATGACTAGGGTCCCGTCAAGCACACCCTTGAGGAATGCGTCATGCTTCGGCGGTACTTCCATAAGACCGGGCCCCCAGCGGGAGATGGCAAAGGCCGAGACGACAACAAGGAAGAGGGCGATAAGGAAGAGGAGTTCCCCGAGGCCCACGGCTGCTTCATGATCTACGGTGGGCGAATGGCGAACGCCTCGGCTCGGCACCATAAGCAGGAGCGCCGGGAGGTCTGCTCGGTGAAGGTGGCGGCGCCAGTCTACCTAGACTGGTCCGACAAGCCCATCACCTTCAACCAGGGCGACCACCCTGACTGCGTGCCGAGCCCAGGAAGGTACCCGCTCGTTGTCGATCCTGTCATCGGCAACGCTAGGCTCACCAAGGTCCTCATGGACGGAGGCAGCAGCCTCAACATCATCTACGCCGAGACCCTCGGGCTCTTGGAGATCGACCTGTCCACGATCCGGGCCGGTGCGGCACCCTTTCACGGGATCATCCCTGGAAAGCGCGTCCTGCCCCTTGGGCAACTCGATTTGCCCGTCTGCTTCGGGACTCCCTCCAACTTCCACAGAGAAACCCTCACGTTCGAGGTGGTCGGGTTCCGAGGAACCTACCACGTGGTGCTGGGGAGACCGTGCTACGCGAAGTTCATGGCCGTCTCCAACTACACATACCTCAAGCTCAAGATGCCAGGCCCCAACGGGGTCATCACCGTCGGATCCACGTACCGACACACGTACGAATGCGATATGGAGTGCGTGGAGTACGCTGAGGCCCTCGCCGAGTCCGAGGCCCTCATCGCCGACCTAGAGTGCCTCTCCAAGGAGGTGCCTGATGCGAAGCGCCACGCCAGCAAATTCGAACCGGCTGAGGCGGTTAAGTCCGTTGCCCTCGACCCCGGCAACGACGCCTGCAAGCAAGTCCGAATCGGCTCCGAGCTCGACCCCAAATAGGAAGCAGTGCTCGTCGACTTTCTCCGCGCAAACGCCGAATTTTTTGCGTGGAGTCCCTCGGACATGCCCGGCATACCGAGGGATGTCGACGAGCACTCACTGGATATCCGAGCCGGTGCCCGACCCGTGAAGCAGCCACTACGCTGTTTCGACGAAGAAAAGCGCAGAGCCATAGGCGAGGAGATCCACAAGCTGATGGCTGTAGGGTTCATCAAAGAGGTATTCCATCCCGAATGGTTAGCTAACCCTGTGCTTGTAAAAAAGAAAGGTGGGAAGTGGAGGATGTGCGTAGACTACACTGGTCTAAACAAAGCATGTCCGAAGGTTCCCTACCCTCTGCCTCGCATCCATCAAATTGTGGACTCTACTGCTGGGTGCGAAACCCTGTCATTCCTCGACGCCTATTCAGGGTATCACCAAATCAAGATGAAAGAGTCCGACTAGCTCGCGACTTCTTTCATCACACCTTTTGGCATGTACTGTTATACTACTATGCCATTTGGCTTGAGGAATGCAGGTGCAACATACCAAAGGTGCATGAACCACGTGTTCGGAGAGCATATCGGCCGAACGGTCGAGGCTTACGTCGATGACATCGTTGTCAAGACGAGGAAAGCCTCCGACCTCCTCTCCGACCTTGAAACGACATTCAAGTGTCTGAGAGCGAAAGGCATGAAACTCAATCCCGAGAAGTGTGTCTTCGGAGTCCCCCGAGGCTTGCTCCTAGGGTTCATCGTCTCCGAGCGGGGCATCGAGGCCAACCCGGAGAAAATCGCGGCCATCACCAACATGGGGCCCATCAAAGATTTGAAAGGAGTACAAAGGGTCATGGGATGCCTTGCGGCTCTGAGCCGCTTCATCTCGCGCCTCGACGAAGAAGGCCTACCCTTGTACCGCCTCTTAAGGAAGGCCGAGCGCTTCACTTGGACCCCCGAGGCCGAGGAAGCCCTCGGAAACTTAAAGGCGCTCCTTACAAACGCGCCCGTCTTGGTGCCCCCCGCTGCGGGAGAAGCCCTCTTGATCTACATAGCCGCAACCACTCAGGTGGTCAGCGCCGCGATCATAGTCGAGAGACGAGAAGAAGGGCATGCACTGCTCGTCCAAAGGCCGGTCTACTTCATCAGTGAGGTGCTATCCGAGACCAAGATCCGCTACCCACAAATCTAGAAGCTACTATACGCAGTAATTCTGACGCGGCGAAAATTGCGACACTACTTCGAGTCTGATCCGGTGACTGTGGTTTCATCCTTCCCCCTGGGGGAGATCATCCAGTGCCGAGAGGCCTCGGGTAGGATAGCAAAGTGGGCGGTGGAACTCATGGGCGAAACAATCTCGTTCGCTCCTCCGAAGGCCATAAAATCCCAAGTCTTGGCGGACTTCGTGGCTGAATGGGTCGACACCAACTTCCAACAGCTCCGATCCAACCCGTGCTTTGGACCATGTACTTCGATGGGTCGTTGATGAAAACAGGAGCCGGTGCGGGCCTGCTCTTCATCTCACCCCTCAGGAAACATGTGCGCTACATGTTGCACCTGCATTTTCCGGCATCAAACAACATGGCCGATTATGAGGCTTTGGTTAACGGGTTGCGCATCACCGTCGAGCTAGGGGTTTGGCGCCTCGACGCTCGTTGCGACTCGCAGCTTATCATCGACCAAGTCATGAAGAACTCCCACTGCCGCGACCCGAAGATGGAGGCCTACTGTGACGAAGTTTGGCGCCTGGAAGACAAGTTCTACGGGCTGGAGCTCAACCACATCGCTCGACGGTACAACGAGACTGCGGACGAGCTGGCGAAAATAGCCTCGGGGCGGACAACGGTTCCCCGGACGTCTTCTCCAGAGACATACATCAACCCTCCATCAAGATCGACGACACGCCCGAGCCCGAGGAGGCCTCGGCCCAGCCCGAGGTACCCTCGGTCGCCGAGGGTGAGGCCCTGCGCGTCGAGGGGGAGCGGAATGGGGTCACGCCAAACCCGAACTGGCAGACCCCGTACCTGCAATATCTCCAACGAGGAGAGCTACCCCCCGACAAGGCCGAAGCTCGGCGACTTGCGCGACGAGCCAAGTCGTTCGTCTTACTGGGGGATGAAAAGGAGCTATACCACCGCAGCCCCTCGGGCATTCTCCAACGATGCATATCCGTCGCCGAAGGACAAGAGTTGTTGCAAGAGATACACTCGGGGGCTTGCGGTCACCACGCACCACCTCGAGCCCTTGTGGGAAACACTTTCCGACAAGGTTTCTACTGGCCGACCGCGGTGGCCGACGCCACTAGGATTGTACGCTCTTGCCAAGGGTGTCAATTCTACGCCAGACAGACGCACCTACCCGCTCAGGCCCTGCAGACAATACCCATCACCTGGCCATTTGTTGTGTGGGGTCTAGACCTCGTTGGTCCCTTGCAGAAGGCACCCAGGGGCTTCTCGCACCTGCTGGTCGCCATCGACAAATTCTCCAAGTGGATCGAGGTCCGACCCCTAACCAGCATCAGGTCCGAGCAGGCGGTGGCGTTCTTCACAAACATCATCCATCGCTTTGGGGTCCCAAACTCCATCATCACCGACATCGACACGCAGTTCACTGGGAAGAAGTTCCTGGACTTCTGCGAGGACCACCACATCCGTGTGGACTGGGCCGCCGTAGCTCACCCCATGACGAATGGGCAGGTGGAGCATGCCAACGGTATGATTCTATAGGGACTTAAACCGAGGATCTACAACGACCTCAACAAGTTTGGCAAGCGGTGGATGAAAGAGCTACCCTCGGTGGTCTAGAGTCTGAGGACAACGCCGAGCCGAGCCACGGGTTTCTCGCCGTTCTTTCTAGTCTATGGGGCCGAGGCTATCTTACCCACAAACTTAGAATACGGTTCCCCAAGGACAAAGGCATACGACGACCGAAGCAACCAGACCAGTCGAGAAGATTCAATGGACTAGCTCGAAGAAGCTCGGGACGTGGCCTTACTACACTCGGCATGGTATCAGCAGTCTCTGCGACGCTACCACGCCCAAAGGGTCCGGTCCTGAGACTTCCAGGTGGGAGACCTGGTACTTCGACTGCGACAAGAAGCCCGAGGGCGCCATAAGCTTACTCCTCCCTGGGAAGGGTCGTTCATCATTGCCAAGATTTTGAAGCCCGGAACATACAAGCTGGCCAACGATCAAGGCGAGGTCTACAGCAACGCCTAGAACATCCAACAGCTACGTCGCTTCTACCCTTAAGATGTTTTCGAGTCGTTCATATACCTTGCTTTCTTTACATACACAAATAAAGTCTAACCATCAAGGAAGGATCAGCCTTGCCTCGGCAAAGCCCGACCCTACCTCGGGGGCTAGAAGGGGGGAACCCCCTCTGCGTCAAAATTTTCCTCGGAAAAGTTTTCTACCAAAACGACTTTCGTGCTTTCCGACTATATCGATAACTAAATCCTGCAAGCGAGTAAGAGCGCACGTAAGCGGCAAGACCGATCGAGCCGAGGGACTCCTACGCCTCCGGGATACGGATACCTCACTCGTCACCTTCCGCGAAAAGTAACTCTCGCTCGGATAAGCGATTCTGCTACCGACGAACAAGTCCGGATACTCGAAACAAGAGGAAAGGAAACGCAGCTTTATAACACGACAATAAGATGTTTAGGCCACGACGGCCGCGAAAAACACATGCATACTCCAAACAAACTGCTCCGGCAGAATCAGACATCGTCAGAGGGTGGAGCGGCACCCTCGGCGTCGTCTCCACCCTCGGCAAGATCTAGCCCGGCCCCAGACGGTGACGCGAGCGGAAGGATCTCCACCTCGAAGGAGGACACCAGCACTGCGCTTGGGCCCACGACGGCCGCGTCAAGTCTCTGGACCTCGGCTAAGGCAGCCTCGTCTTCGTCGGGTAGGCAGTACCCCTCGCTGACCCGCTCCAGATCCACGTCGTAGTGGGAAGCGAGCATGGTGAAGGCCCGCCTAACCCCTTGGTGCAGAGCCCCGCGGAGTCTGCTGCGCACATGACCGCCCAAGGCCTGCAGGCGACTCTGGGGGGAGCTACCCGAGGGGACGTCATCGAGGTCAAAGGCCTAGCAAAAGGCCGAGATAGCCTAGGACATGGCCATGCGGTCGGCCTCCTTCTGCTCAGCCGCCTGGGCAAGTGCCTTGACAGACTCGTTAAGAGCCATCTCGAACTCTGCAGATAGCCGATCAAAATTCTTCAGACACGAGTTGAAGAATGAAGCTGAATCGAAGTCACAAAGCTGTCGAAACGTACCTTTGGCCCGGGCACGCTGCTCTGAGGCTACCGCTTGGGCGGATTGAGCATACCCGACGGCCACATCCAGGTCCTCCACAAGGGCCCCGGCCCGAGCAGACACCTCGGCCAGCTGACCCCCAAGGGCCTCAGCCCGGCCCACAGCCTCGGCAGCCTGGCTTCGAGATTGGTCCCGCTTGCCAATGACCTAGCCAAGCTCCAGCTGCCACTACTGCGCCTCCGTCCGTGCCGACGCCGCCTCTGCTCGCGCCGCCGCCGCCTCCGCCTTCAGCTCATCAAGGAGCAGCCGAAGGTCCGCCACCTCGGTGCTCCGTTGGGCGAGGCGTTCATTAGCCTCGGCAAGCGCGGCCCTTTGGGACCGCAGCGAACCCCAGACGCCGCTCTCGCGGCGGATGAATAGCGACTTGGCGGTGCTCACATCCGCCAGTTCATGAGGAAGGAAAGCAGGGTATTACAAAGAATGCCCTGGTCACGCAAGGTGTATGCCTAAAAATCTTTACCTCGAGGACCCTGGGAACGTCCTTGGAAAGGATCTCCATGGTCGACCGAAGCGACCCCATCGCCGCCTCGGCATACTCACAGAGCTCATCCCGAGACTGCTCCTCCCGCTCATCGTTGAGGAGGAAGAGGGGTTCCGAGGCGCCGCGGCTCCAGAACCGAAACGCCTGCCCACACCACTCATTGGGGTTGCGCCGCGTGGGGATAAGGTCGCTGCTCCCCAAGACGGGCCACGGTTCTGCGCACCCCTCTCCCAAGGCGTCGGGTCCCCCTGCAGTCGACACTTCAGGTACCATCGCTGTCGACGTGCTGGGCCTCCCCTCGGCAAAGGAGGCAGGCCTCCGATCACCGACCTCGGCAACGGCGGCCGCCCTCTCCTTGTGGCCGAGATTGGGGAGGTCGGGGGCGACCTCAAGCAGCGGCGCATCAGCCGTCCCAACATCAGCGGCGATGGGGCGGCTCCACGGGCAAATCAGCGACGACCTCGGCAGGAGTTGATGCCGGTGCCGGCAACACGTCATGCGGGCTCGGGGCCGCGGCCACGTCAGCAGCCTCCCCCGACGCGACGGCCGCCCCGATGGAGGGGTCGGCCTGCGAGGCTTGCCCCATGGCAACTTGTGCTGCCTGGGCCCCCCCGCTCGAGGGCGTCTTGTGCGGAGGCCAGCCAACCAGCATGGCGCGCCGTGGCACCGGCTACAGAAGCCGACACTGTCTTAAGGGCCTTCCAAGGGGCCAGGCCGGCCGAGCCCTGCCTCCGTTTGCTGAAAGGAAGAGATAAAGCAAGATCAGTGCACACGGAGAAAGAGCCAAAACAGAGGTATCCTCAGATACTTACCCGCTCCGGACCAAGGCCAATCGTGCTTGCGGGGTGGCCCCTCGGGCCTCGGTCCCCACAGGCGCTGCCGAAGATTGCCCCGCTGATGGCTTCGGCGCCGCTCCCGCCTCGGGCGCCCGAGGCGTCGAAGAGACGGCCTGCCCAAGCGTCGTCACGATGGCCCGAGGATCAACCTCCTGTACAGCCGGCGCGGGCACTTGCTCTTGGGGAACGAGCGGATCGACCTGACTCCCCGGAGTCACCTTGATTACCTCGGCCAAGGGGTCAAGTACCCCCCAGCCTGCCTCCGCTCCTCGGACCGGGACCCTGATGTTCCGGCCCCAGGTGCTGATGGCGCTAGCCCACTTGGCTGGCTCGGCGACCCCTGGCCTAGCCTTAGATCCGGGCTGAGGCCAAGACGGGCCACCATGTCATCGCCCTCGTCCTCATCATCATCATCGTCAGGCGTCTCCGGCGATGGCTCCCTCGGGAGCCCGTCCCTCTCCTGCCTCCAACGACGCTTCTCCAACGCTGCCCGAGCCCGCATCCGCTCGCTGGCCCGTGCCTTTTCCACGTCCTTCTTCTCCTTTTTCTTCTCCGCAACGGTCCTCCGCGCGGCTCGGTCCACCATGTCCTCTGGGACCGGTGGCAAGGAGGGTTTGTAAAACCTCAACCCCTGAGGACAAACAAAAGCCCCAACAGTAAGAATCAAAGGCGACTCGGTGCAAAACAGAAGAAGGATCGGACACTTACCCGAGAAACGTACCCGTGGTCGGGGCACATCGCGGGCTGGGTAAGGGCGCCGGCATCCAGCCTCCCTACCGTACCCGCTACCCGCCTGAAGAGGTCGTCGACGGGGAGGGAAGCCGAGGACATCTGTGAGCCCTCCAAATCGACCCCCGGCTTCATCTCCGAAAGCGGCAACCGCCGCTCCGCTAAAGGAAGCACCCTCCGGCGATGGGTAGCGGCGACGACCCCCACGGCGGTAAGACCCCCATCTCGTAACCTCTGCAAGGCGTCCAGAAGAGGCTGGAGCTTCTCCTATTTCTCGTGCGTGGCCCCCCAGCGCCAGTTGCTGCCGGTGGCAGTCACCACTCATTGAGAAAACGACGGGAGCCTCCCGTCGTCGTTCCGAAGGTAAAACCACCGGCGCTGCCACCCCTTGTTCGAAGACACAAGGATGGCGGGGATGTACTGCTGCTCGCGCCTCTGCCTCAACTTGAGGGTGCAGCCACCAGCCCGCACCGCCATGCGGACCTTCTTTTCCCCCGTCGTCAAGGCGAAGAGATCCGCGGAGAAGAGATGGGTCCACAGATCCCAGTGGGGGTCAATCCCCAAAAAACCCTCGCAAACCGCTACGAAGATGGCCGCTTGTGCAATGGAGTTGGGGTTGAAGTTGTGCAGCTCCACCCCGTAGTAGTGCAGGAGCGCCCACATGAAATGGCTCGCTGGCACTCTGAACCCCAGCTCGTGGAAGGAGATGAAACTAACCACATACCCCGGCGGCGGAGTCGGGTCGGCCTCGCTCGCGGGGGCCATCCACTCCGGCTGCGGGTCACCGTAGAGGGGACGGAGCAAACCATCGGCAACGAGGGCCTCCAGATCGTCCACCGTGACGGTGGAGAAAGGCCACGGGTCGCACGGCGGAACGACGGTCACCTTGTCAGCCATCGCTGAACGAAGGGGGTGGAGGCAGAGGGGAAAAGGTGCGCCATGCCATTTAAATTCATATCCTTTTCCTCTTCCCCTTTCTCTCTTGCTAACAGGGACCGGGAAAGGGGATACTTCAAAAGGGATCCTTCTCCGAGAAGGAAGCGGGCCCTCGAGCCCTCCTACTTATCAGGGGTTCAAAGGCTGGCCCCTCGGTAGGGTTCTACAGCCGCCTCAGAGCACTCCGGCTCCAAGCTCATTACTGATCAGGGGTTCGAAGGCTGGCCCCTCGGAAGGGTTCGACAGCCGCCCTAGAGCACTCGGGCTCCGCGCCCACTACTGATCAGGGGTTCGAAGGCTGGCCCCCCGCAAGGGTTCGACAGCCGCCCCAGAGCACGCAGAGTGAGGGATGACCTTGGGTACGTCCGTTACATGGCCGAGGCTCGGGCTACGCTCCCGAGGTACCCTAGGACATTTCCGAGACCAGCAGGAGCAATTTTGTAACGAAATCCCACCAGAGGGAGGCATCGAGCCCTCGGACCCTATCGAATGGGTCCGGGTCCGGCAAGTCACCTGCAGGTACTTTTGGAGCGCGCCTCTGGGCCACTAGCCGACCCTTATCGAACGGGGCACGAGCGTCCACTCGGATCACCCGTTAGCAACTCAATAGAGACACCATGTTCGGCGCCCTTCGAGGGCAACATGGCGCTTCCCCCCCCCCCCCCCCTTCCTCCTTGCGGAAAGGCGACGAAGGGGCGTATAATAAAAGTCGAGATAGTCCTTGATCGTCCTCTCGCTCCGTGCAGAGGCTCGGGGGCTGCTCTCGCAACCTGGCTACAGCCAAACCGTTGACAGCGTCAACAAACCAGCCTAAAAACTCGGAACCTGACCATGCACCCTGAGCTACGACCAGGCAGCATGAGGGAACAACAAGGCCAGCCGAAGCATCACGAAAAGCATTAAGACCTCAAAGGAGTCAAACCACTCCTCCGAGGCCTTAGGGGGCTACACCCGTCGGGTGCGCTCGCGCGCACCCACCGAAACAAAGTATAACCGAGGAAGGCCGGTCCCCTCGCAAAAAAGTGCGGCAAAGCCTCCAAGCGAGTACCAACACTCCCTTTGAGGCTCGGGGGCTACTGTCGGGTACCGTAATTAGGGGTACCCCCAACACTCCTAAACACAGCTGGTAACCACCATCAGCACAAGCTGCAAAGACTGATGGGCACGGTTTAGGTCAAGGCTTCGTATACCCAAGGGACGCGATCTCGCCCGAGCCCGGCCTCGGGCCGGGACTATAGTCCCAGACGAATTCACGCCTCGCCCGAGGGTCTCCGCAGGCTTCGTCGAGAAGCAACCTTGGCCAAATCGCCTCACCAACCGACCGTATCGCAAGCGCATTCAATGCGAGGATCGCCTGACACCTTATCCTAACACGCACGCCTCAGTCGGCAAGGTCGAAGTGACCGCAGTCACTTCGCCCTTCCACTGACCGATCGGACAGGAAAACAGCGCCGCTCACCCTGCTCCGACTGCCGTGCCAGCCACCCGGGCAAAGCTGACAATAGCAAGTTCAGCCTCGGGCGCGACAGGAAGCTCCGCCTCGCCCGACCTTGGGCCTCGGCCTCGGGAGGAGGTCTTCGCCTCGCCCGACCCCAAGACTCGGCCTCAGCCTCGGCCTCGGGAGGAGTCACGTCCTCGCCCGATCCCGGCCACGGCCTGAGGAGAAGTCTCTGTGACACCCCAGTGTCACCTAGGGTTTCTCTCAAAAAGCCAAACCAAGAACCATCATTTTATGTGAACCAAAGTAAGCATGAGCATCAAATTAACTTAAGTAAGAAAGAATTCACCAAGCATATACTTAAAAGTATCATGATCAAAGCAAATGGGTCCTTCAAAAAGGTAAGAATGTTGTAACCCTAACAAAAACCCTAAGTGAGCCCCATGAGCAAAATTAAAGAAAATAAGGAAAAGGGTATGAAAAATTTAAAATTGTGACTTGAGCCAATTATAAGAATTGAAGTATATTTTATAAGCAACAAGAAAGGTTGAGAAAGCTTGGCCAAAATAACTCAAATAAAATCCCAAATCAAGCTTCTCATGTGGGGACTTAATGGGAATTCTGAATTTCCGAATTCTGAAATTCAGACCTTGAGCCAAAGATCAGGGATGTTCACCTTGATCCCTAACTCAAATCCTAATGGCCCCATTACCAAAAATGTGCCTAACTAACCCCTCTGTAGTGTGCCAGAAGATGACATTGGGACGCGAGCCCTAGACACGACAAAACCTTGGATTGCCTCGGGTTTGAGCAGGGAGACAGACCGGATTTCCGTGCTCCATATCTCTGCAACCAGTAGGCAAAATCCTATGACCCCCACACAAGATTGGTAGCTTGTAGGAAGGAGAAGAGGTTTTGTGCACTGACCAAGGCGAGAGCAGGCTCGGATGGGCGACCACACGCGCCAGAACTTGGGCAGAACGCACGGGCACACGTGTTCGACCCTGGTCGGCACGCCGGCGCTCGCCCAACCCGCGCGCGCGCTCGCCCTGTCGTTCGGTCAAGTCCGCCGCGCGCCCTTGCCCTCGGCCGTGCTCGCCCACGCCTATAAAGCCTCCCCTGGCGCGCCCCACTTCACCCCTCGCTCACCTTCACCGGCCAGCCCCCTCTCCTTAGCTCCGGCGAGCGCATTTCCGCCCGCCATTGCCACCAGAGCTTCGGCCACCGTGGCCAGCCCACTCCAGCCACCCTTAAGTCGAGCCAGTGCTTCGGCTAGCTCCGCCAGTGGCCCGTGAAGCTTTCCAAGCCCTTGGACCAGGCCGGACTTCACCGGAGGCCCGAGATCGACCTCACCGGACTTCGGTCTTTCGCCGCCGCGCGTGGACAGAGCTAACCGGTGAGTCTCCGCCCAATTCCTTGCACCCATATCTTCTCTGGCATCCCATGAACCTCTCTGACCCGTCCAATTAGACTATCTCGCCGTGAGCAGGCCGGACTCCTCGCCGCCGACGAGCATCCCCGCATGCGCACGTGGACCGGCCAACTCCGACCATCCCCGACGGCGACCCGCACACCGTTGTGATCCCCGAGACCTCCCCTACGTCCTCGACGACTTCATCGGAGCAATCTCGCCGCCGGTAAGCCCCTCCGCCCTTTCTTCCGCCGCGGTTACTGTTTAAGTTAGGAGAAGGACCTCGGGTTAGGATTTAAAGAACCCGAGGGGTTTTCTGTAACGTCAGTGACCCATGTGAATAGTGGCCTAGGGACTGATCCGCGAAGAAAACTTAAAAACCCGCCAGGGACCCCAGTGCAAAGTGGTTTTCCATTTAATCAATTCTGTTAATCTTTTTAAAATGACCAGAGAACTTAGAAAATCCATAACTTGATGAATTCTTAATCAAAAGTTGTCAAACTAATTTTGCTAGATCCTAAATATTATGGACTATCATTTAAAAATAATAAACCTTATGTTTTTTGTTCTGAATTTTTGAGTTAAAAATTAAAAACAGAAACCCACCAAACCTTGTTTAATTAAGGAAAATTAGTTTTTCTTCTGTACTGAACCTAAGAAAATTTGTAGGTATTCAAACCTCATTTGGACACTATTTAAAAATAGTAGGAACCCCAGCATTGAAAAATATGATGTAGATATTCAATTAAAGCTATTTTGCCCAAAACTTAGGAAAAATCAGAAAGGCATTAGAAATTAATGAACAGTGAGTGAAATTATTTTTCCTAGTTTGCTTAAGTAACAAAGAACCTAGGAAAAATAGAGAGACTATTAGTCCAGATCAATTTTAAATTAGAATGCTTTATTTAGCCTTATTTGAACTGAAAATCAATTATTAGAGTTACAAAACTATACCCAAAATGGATAATAAAAATCCAGTGGACTTACAACCACCAGAACCCCACTACAAAAATAATGAACACCTCAGCCCAACATTTAAGTAGGGAAAATAAATCTAACATGATAATGAGGCATTTTCCAAATAAATCATAAAGTAACCCATAATAATGCAATAATGGGCAACCAAAATTTTGCTAAGTCAATAATGAGATAAGCCACCAGAGAAAAATGCAAACCCATGAAAAAGGAGCAAAATCATACCTATTGCTAGTGTTTTATGAGAAAGGCCACTTAATTCAAATAATGCATACCACCCCTTCCCTTAAGCAAAAAGTTGCCAAACTTCAAAATGATTGCTCTTGCGCAAAACAATAACTAAGAAAAATAAGAACTCTGTTGTTTGATATTTTTCAATCATAGTGGTAGTAGAAAGCACCTATTTGGCTAGAGACTTGAGAAAACCATAGAAAAATAAGTAAAAGGTATTAATGACTAGAAATTTGTATCAAGTCATGTTATAACACCTAAAAGCCAGAAAAAATAAGTTTTAGAGAACTACCCATTGTTAAATGATAGTTGTAGTTCAAAGCACCCCCTCTGCCCTTGAATTTAATAATTTTGTCCAGAGAAAACTATTCACTTTCTGATCCCCAATTTTTGAGACAGAGAAACATACACCAGTACCAAGCCACTGTAATTTTTGTATAATTTTTAGAACTTTATAAAAGCAACTTGTAGTTCAAACCCACTCCAAAGCATTTAAGAGAATAAAAGAAAAGGGAGGAAGAAATAAACCCCACCCCAATAAGTCTAACTTGAATGCTTATCAATTCTCACTAAGGTTTAAAAGGAATTCAGTGGAACCCCAAAAATAAACCTACCACTTAACTTAGATAAAGTTTGTCCCAATTTACCAAGTATACCACCCAAGGGTCTCACATAAGTAAAGTCAACCTTGTTTAACTCAAGTAGGTCATACATCGTCAAAGGTTGTAATTTCTAAAAAGCACATGTCATATCATGCATATATCTTACGCATTGCATTCATTAGATTGTAATCTTGCCGACGGAGAGTACGTGCTCATCCCCGAGCAAGGACCTGTCCAAGAGGAGGACCAGGAGCAGGCTTCAGAGGCTGCTATTGAGGATCTCCCCACAGCCCCAGCAATTGAAGGCAAGCCCCGGTTTTATGCATAACCTGTTAATTATGCTATTTTACTTCACTTAATGCTTGTAGGATTGTAATGTGCACTTAAGTGTAGGAGTTGCTTGAAACCTCTAGTTGCATGAACTTAGGATTCCTTTTTGAGATGAATACTAGTATGCTAGGTCGAGTAGCTGCTTGCTAATCAGGATCTCGGTAGAAGTCGAGTGATTTTTCTAGCACTCGCGTGACATTAGGAATTGATTGTATTCATCTTGATAACGGGATCTATGTTAGTCTATGGACTTGGATCCAGGGAGGATGCCTTGTCCATGAGACGGGAAAAAGGAATTAAGGATTAATGTGTGGATACCTGAGTCAAGCTTTTGAACGTACTAAGCACATGCCGGGAAAAATGGTAACCGGTAAACCTAGTACCTGATTGAAGCCGGGCGCGAACTTTATCCCTCATGCGACCTGAGACTGGGTCTCCCATGCTAGCTATGGTGGGTACAAGTGCGGTCACTGCACGGCGGCAGCCGGGGTCAGTGGAGCATTGTATGCCAAGGCGGTGAGGCCTGGACGCGAATAGGGAATCGATGGGGACGGTTGTCATGTGTGGGGTCGGAGTACCCTGACATGCCGTGTGTTTAGGTTTACCTTGCAAGGTTAAAACTCGATTCGAATCGTCTGCTTCTCGCAGCTAATGAGACTGCTTGACCCCTTGTACTTCATCGAGTAAGAAGAGAAATGAGGTTACATGAGATAACTTGTTGATTGAACTAAATGCTTGTCACCATGTATGTTTAGAAGGCGCAAATCTAGCTAAGTTAATGATGACCGAATTTGAAAAGCTAAAAATTGATTTTAGAAACAGCTAGTGCTTTTGGCAAACCAAACCCCTCAGCCAAACAGTTGCATAGTCTAGAGGTAGAGGAGTAGACTCCTCACACCGGTTAAGTCTAGCTGAGTATTAGTATACTCAGCCTTGCTTGTGGCACAATTTTTGCAGGTACCATTCAGGAAATGGTTGATGGTGTGACTTGGCCTACCACCCTGCCACCGGGTTGGACGGTCGAGTGGGATGTTGCTCCGGCAGGAGAGGAGCATGAGGAGTAGTGGGCTTGGCCTTGCCCCTTTCCTCATTACCGACGACATCGATTATCCGCTGCACTTTATTTTGTGAACTTTAATTGCTACTCAAAAACTCCGATCTATGTAATAATCCAGCACTTAATTTGAGGTTTCCTGTTTTATTGTATTTCTTCTGTGACTCACCTTCGAGTGAGATTGTGGAATTTGATCCTGGTTAAGTGGCTCCATCAGACTAGATCTGAGGGACTGACGGGTTATTCTGATTTAAGTGTGTTACGGCCCCTGAGGCGTGACTTAGGCACTTAAGCTGGAATAATTCGGGTGGTTCCGCCACAGCTGGTATCGGAGCAAATTCCACCATAGAGAAAAACAATAAACCATGAATACCAATTTTCAAAATCTAAAACTTGCCTAGAAACTGCTATGGATCGTCAGGACTAGATCGCTAGACCTAGGACGAAAGGCCTTAGGCATAGAGGGAGAAATAGGTGGCTAACTAATTAGGCCCCATGGGCCAGTACTTATATTTTTAAGGATGCCCTAAAAAGCACCCTATTTTCTTTTGAGAGGCAACGTTTCTTCCAGCATGCATGCATTATAAAACACAAAGAGGAATTAAAATTTGGAGCTAACCCACTTTCTTTTAAACCATCCGAGCTCTCTTTTTCTTTTTCCTTCCACCATAATCTTTACCTTTGATTCCCTTCCGCAGATGAATTCACCCACCCCCGCCAGTGGAGGAGACTCTCATTTCAGTTCTGACTTCCTTTCTCGCGATGGCTTTCCCTCCATCTTGTGGGAAGTGCTTAACTCCGCCGGTTACCCTACGCCCCCTTTGTACACGGTGCAGTTGTATGAGGAGCATCGGGTACCTCGTTGTCGGGTCTGGCTGACTTTGGAGGCTCATCCCCTTCAGCTGGGTTGGCGTTCTCTTGATTCTGAGACGATTGGACTCAGGATGGATGACACCGTTGAAGCAGCAGCCATGAAGACTCTGACGACTTTCTGTGGCTACCATCCCCTGGAGATGGTGATGCACCCCTTGGGACTCTTCCCTGCTGAGAAGAAGGATGATCCCATGTGGTGTAACCGCGTGAGCCATGTAAAGGATGTGTGGGCGATGTATCCTGACTTGGTTGGGAGGATCACTGTTCAGTGCATGAGTGCGCTGTACCGCCTTCAGGCCCTTCAGAGCGATGCTATGGCACTCCTTGCTAACACCGCTCAAACTGCCAAGCTTACTCTCGACAGTCGAGAAGATTTTGTGGTCGATCTATCCACCGAGTTGGTAGAGAAGGATCTGCAGGTGGAGAGGCTGAGCCAGCGCATCACCACCTTGGAGCAGTAGGTGGAGATCCGAGACAACACTATTGATGTCTTAGAGAACCAGCTTCACGATGTGCAGAGGGAACTCGAAGAAGCAAATGACCACTTGGACATGCACCACCTGGAGATGGAGGCCAATGAAGCAGGAAGCGAGGGAGAAGAGGCTCCCGAGGAGCTAGGACCAGCCCCTGGTGCCAATGGGACTACCTCCGCGATGCCTCCTTCACCCGTATCCAGTGTCGCTTCCACCGCTCAGGGTTAAGCAGTCACTTCGACACTTTTAGGCGGATAGAAACCTATGCGAGCTTAGTTAATGTCAGATTTTGGACTAGGCTTATGGGTACTTTCCCCTGATTGATGTAACCCTGTGAACTTTTGAAATCTGTGGGATATTTGTCACCATGTTATCTTCATTTCGAACCTAATATTATGATTATGGCATTTTCCCTTCCATATGAGATGATATCTTGTCGTTCGAACTGTGAGTTGGGATAACAATGGCGACAATCTCTATTTTCAGATGGCAGCTAGGCAGCGTCGTGGGCATAACGAGCAGGTTCCCCCGCCACCTCATCCAGCTCCCACAGTGTAGGAGCTGATGGCCTAGCAGAATGAGATTCTGCGACAGCTCTTGCAGCGCCAGTCCCACCCTCAGTAGCATGGTGGAGGCCAGCATCAGCGACCTCCGGCAATGGCCACTTACCAGGAGTTTCTGAGCACGCAGCCACCCTTGTTCACCAAGGCAGAGGATCCGTTGGACGCCGACGTATGGCTTCGCGTCGTCGAGTCCAAGTTTCCCCTCCTCACCGGAGACTGCCCTGATGAGGCCAAGGCTCGCTTCGCCGCACAGCAGCTTCGCGGCCCTGCTCGGACTTGGTGGGACCACTTCCGTGCTATGCTCCCCGCTGATCGTGAGGTATCTTGGGAGGAATTCAAGACTGCCTTCAGAGGACACCACATCCCAGCTGGCATTCTTGATCGGAAGTTGAATGAATTTCTGGCCCTTAATCAAGGAACCCGCATGGTACTGCAGTATGCGCAAGCCTTCAACGACTTATGCTAGTATGCAGGGTATCATGCTGATTCTGATGAAAAGAAGAGGGATCGCTTCCGCAGGGGTCTCAATACCAAGCTGTGGGAACGACTCAACACTGTCCGAGCTGATAGCTTCAATGAGTTGGTCAACATGGCCATCTCCAGGAGGATTGCATTGTTGCTCACCGGGCAGAGAAGAAGAGAAAGGCACCAATGGCAGCACCATCCGCTCAGGCTCAGATGTTCCGGATTGTTTCTCACAATCAGAGCAGGGGTTTTCAGCAGCAGGCAGGCAGATGGGTGATCATGCCACCTCAGCAGCAGCAGCAACCGACACCCAACCACTTTCCAGCTCTCGCCCCAAGAAACAATCAGCCTCCGCAGCAGTAGCAGTTCCGCCAGGGCAATGGGAACAAGTGTTTCACTTGTGGCAATGTGGGCCACTATGCCAAGAATTGTCCCAGGAACCAGCAGAGGCAGATGCCAGCACCAAATCAAGACAAGGGAAGAAAGCAGAAGGTGCAAGTCAAGCAAGGGAAGCTCAACTTCACTACTCTGGAGGAAGTACCTGAAGGAGCTCCTATCATGACCGGTATCTTTTTAGTTTATAATCAACCTGCTTTAATTCTGTTTGATTCTGGTGCATCTCATAGTTTCATTAGCCAAAAGTTCAGTGCTAGGTGTAAACTGCCATTCTCTCATTCAAAAGGGTCATTCATGATAGTCACACCTAGGGGTAAAATTGCAACTAATCAATTAAACCAAAGTGTGCCTATTCAACTGGGAAGTCACATTGTCAAAACCACTCTTCTTGTGTTGGGATTGGAAAATGTGGACATTATTCTAGGAGCAAATTGGATGACCTTGCACCAAGTTGTGCTTGATGTAGCCAGCCGTACCGTGGAAGTTAATTCTCCGTTCTGCGGGAACTTCGTCTTAATTCTGCCTAATCAAGGTTCTACTCAATCATGTGCTTTAATTCTGTTTGATTCTGGTGCATCTCATAGTTTCATTAGCCAAAAGTTCAGTGCTAGGTGTAAACTGCCATTCTCTCATTCAAAAGGGTCATTCATGATAGTCACACCTGGGGGTAAAATTGCAACTAATCAATTAAACCAAAGTGTGTCTATTCAACTGGGAAGTCACATTGTCAAAACCACTCTTCTTGTGTTGGGATTGGAAAATGTGGACATTATTCTAGGAGCAAATTGGATGACCTTGCACCAAGTTGTCCTTGATGTAGCCAGCCGTACCGTGGAAGTTAATTCTCCGTTCTACGGGAACTTCGTCTTAATTCTGCCTAATCAAGGTTCTACTCAGTCATGTGCTTTCTCTATGATGGAGTTACCTCTGAAGAAGATCCCAGTGGTCTGTGAGTATGCAGATGTCTTCCCTGATGAATTGCCAGGAATGCAACCGGGAACAGCCCCAATTTCCAAGAGGCCCTACCGAATGCCACCCGCCGAGTTGGCAGAATTGAAGAAGCAATTGCAAGAGTTGCTGGATAAGGGATTTATTCGCCCAAGTACTTCGCCTTGGGGATGTCCAGCACTGTTTGTGAAGAAGAAGGATGAAAGCTTGAGGCTATGTATAGATTACCGCCCTCTTAATGCGGTAACTATCAAGAACAAGTATCCTTTGCCTCGTATTGATGTTCTTTTTGACCAGTTGGTCGGGGCCAAGGTGTTTTCCAAAATAGACCTTCGCTCTGGCTACCATCAGATCAAGATACGAGCAAGTGATATTCCGAAGACGGCATTCTCAACCAGATATGGGCTATATGAATTTTTGGTGATGTCATTCGGGCTGACAAATGCACCAGCATATTTCATGTATCTGATGAATTCTGTTTTCATGCCGGAATTGGACAAGTTCGTGGTAGTTTTCATCGATGACATTTTGGTGTACTCGAAGAACGAAGAAGAACATGCCGGGCATTTGCATGTAGTGCTTCAACGTCTGCGAGAGCACCACCTTTACGCCAAGTTATCCAAGTGTGATTTTTGGCTAAAGGAAATCAAGTTCTTGGGTCACACTATCTCTCAGGCTGGAATAGCTGTTGATCCTGATAAAGTGCAAGAGGTGATGAACTGGAAGCCACCAACAATTGTCCGTCAGATTCGGAGTTTTCTGGGATTAGCTGGTTATTACCGAAGATTTATTCCGGACTTCTCTCGAATTGCGAAGCCTATAACTGAGTTGCTGAAGAAAGAAGTCAAATTTGTTTGGAGTCAGAAGTGCAAACATGCCTTCCATGCATTAAGGCAGCCTCTGACCACAGCACCAGTATTGGCACAACCCGACAACAGCAAGCCTTTTGATGTGTATTGCGATGCCTCTGGCACCGGGCTAGGTTGTGTCTTGATGCAAGACAACCGAGTCATTGCTTATGCCTCAGGAGCACTCAGGCCTCATGAGCAAAACTATCCCACTCATGACCTCGAGTTGGCAGCAGTGGTTCATGCATTAAAGATGTGGAGGCATTATCTAATGGGAACCCACTGCAACATCTTCACTGATCATAAGAGCCTTAAGTACATTTTTACTCAGGCTGATCTCAACATGAGGCAGAGAAGATGGCTAGAGCTGATCAAGGATTATGACCTGGAGGTACATTATCACCCAGGAAAAGCTAATGTGGTAGCAGATGCCTTGAGTCGGAAGATGCAATGCAATTGTATTCTGATGGATTCTCGCATTAACACCTTGTGTGATGAGTTGAGCAAGATGCGAATTGAAGTGATTCCTTCTGGTTCTTTGTCTCACATTTCTGTTGAGCCAGCTTTGCAAGACCAGATTATCATGCCCAACTCCGTGACAAGGGGGTGCAAATTATCAAGAAGAATCTCCATCAGAAAATTGAGAAGTATAATTGTTTCCGCCAGGATGAAAAGGGTGTGTTATGGTTTAAAAGCAGATTGGTAATTCCTAAAGATCAGGACCTCAAGAGGAAAATCTTGGATGAGGCTCATCTCTCCAAATTCTCTATGCATCCGGGAAGCACCAAAATGTACCATGATCTGAAGCCTTTGTACTGGTGGACCAGAATGAAGAGGGAGATAGCCCAGTATGTATCAGAATGTGACACATGTCAGAGGATAAAGGCAAGCCACTTGAAATCAGCTAGAGCTTTGCAACCCCTGTCCATACCTTCGTGGAAGTGGGACGACATCAGCATGGATTTCATTGTGGGTCTGCCCAACACCTCTCGTCATCATGATTCAATTTGGGTTATTGTGGACCGATTGACGAAAGTGTCACATTTTCTTCCGGTGCACACCACTGATAAGGCTCAGAAGTATGCAGAATTGTATATTGACCGGATCGTGTGTTTGCACGGATTACCTCAGACCATTGTTTCTGACCGAGGAGCCCAATTTGTTGCCAGATTTTGGGAACAATTGCAAGAGTCCTTGGGAACCAAGCTAATCAGGAGTTCAGCTTACCACCCACAGACTGATGGTCAGACGGAAAGGGTAAACCAAATCCTGGAGGATATGCTGAGAGCTTGTGCAATCGATTGTGGCAAGAACTGGGATAAGCACCTCTCCTTGGCAGAGTTTGCTTATAACAATAGTTATCAATCCAGCCTAAAGATGGCACCTTTTGAAGCTCTCTATGGAAGAAGGTGCAGGACACCGCTCAATTGGTCTCAACCTAGAGAAAGAGAAGTTTTTGGACCTGACTTAGTGACTAAAGCCGAAAGGAAGGTCAAACTAATCAGGAAGAATCTAGAAGCTGCTCAGGCCAGGCAGAAGAGTTACCATGACAGAAGAAGGAAACCTCTCCAGTTCGAGGTGGGAAGTTTTGTATACCTTAAGGTATCACCCACCAAGGGAGTGCAGAGGTTTGGGATCAAAGGCAAGCTAGCCCCTCGTTACATTGGACCTTATGAGATCATAGAAGCATGTGGACCCGTGGCATACAAGCTGAAGTTACCTTCAAAGATGTCTGCCATTGACAGTGTTTTCCATGTATCTCAGCTGAAGAAGTGTGTTCGATTGCCGACCGAGATCATAGCAGAGCCAGAATTGGAGATAGAGCTAGACCTATCGTACCAAGAGTACCCCTCCAAGATTCTGGATTGCAAAGAAAGATCAACTCGGGCTAAATCGATCAAGATGTACAAGGTCCAGTGGAGTAATCACTCAGAGGAGGAAGCTACTTGGGAAACCGAGGAATTCTTGAGATCCAACTTCCCCGATTGCCTACCTAAGGAAGCTGGTACGTAATCACCCCCAACCCCTCCTCCTGCCCTTCGAATCTAATTTCCAAAAATATGATCTTAATTCAGAATGAAGTAACTATGAAGTAAAACTTAAAAAGGACTTCCTTCTGAAGTTGCAAAGAGAATGACATTCGAAGAGCAGTTTTACCCTAATAATAACAATAATCACCCATTTCCTATAAGTCTCACCCTTTGCTTCACCCTGGGAGGACTCAGGCCCGAATCTCGGGACGAGATTCCTTTAAGGGGGGAAGGCTGTGACACCCCAGTGTCACCTAGGGTTTCTCTCAAAAAGCCAAACCAAGAACCATCATTTTATGTGAACCAAAGTAAGCATGAGCATCAAATTAACTTAAGTAAGAAATAATTCACCAAGCATATACTTAAAAGTATCATGATCAAAGCAAATGGGTCCTTCAAAAAGGTAAGAATGTTGTAACCCTAACAAAAACCCTAAGTGAGCCCCATGAGCAAAATTCAAGAAAATAAGGAAAAGGGTATGAAAAATTTAAAATTGTGACTTGAGCCAATTATAAGAATTGAAGTATATTTTATAAGCAACAAGAAAGGTTGAGAAAGCTTGGCCAAAATAACTCAAATAAAACCCCAAATCAAGCTTCTCATGTGGGGACTTAATGGGAATTCTGAATTTCAGAATTCTGAAATTCAGACCTTGAGCCAAAGATCAGGGATGTTCACCTTGATCCCTAACTCGAATCCTAATGGCCCCATTAACAAAAATGTGCCTAACTAACCCCTCTGTCGTGTGCCAGAAGATGGCGTTGGGACGCGAGCCCTAGACACGACAAAACCTTGGATTGCCTCGGGTTTGAGCAGGGAGACAGACCGGATTTCCGTGCTCCATATCTCTGCAACCAGTAGGCAAAATCCTATCACCCCCACACAAGATTGGTAGCTTGTAGGGAGGAGAAGAGGTTTTGTGCACTGACCAAGGCGAGAGCAGGCTCGGATGGGCGACCACACGCGCCAGAACTTGGGCAGAACGCACGGGCACACGTGTTCGACCCTGGTCGGCACGCCGGCGCTCGCCCAACCCGCGCGCGCGCTCGCCCCGGCGTTCGATCAAGTCCGTCGCGCGCCCTTGCCCTCGGCCGTGCTCGCCCGCGCCTATAAAGCCTCCCCGGGCGCGCCCCACTTCACCCCGCGCTCACCTTCACCGGCCAGCCCCCTCTCCTTAGCTCCGGCGAGCGCATTTCCGCCCGCCATTGCCACTAGAGCTTCGGCCACCGTGGCCAGCCCACTCCAGCCACCCCAAGTAGAGCCAGTGCTTCGGCTAGCTCCGCTAGTGGCCCGTGAAGCTTTCCAAGCCCTCGGACCAGGCCGGACTTCACCGGAGGCCCGAGATCGACCTCACCGGACTTCGGTCTTTCGCCGCCGCGCGTGGACAGAGCTAACCGGTGAGTCTCCGCCCAATTCCTTGCACCCATATCTTCTCTGGCATCCTATGAACCTCTCTGACCCGTCCAATTGGACTATCTCGCCGTGAGCAGGCCGGACTCCTCGCCGCCGACGAGCATCCCCGCCTGCGCACGTGGACCGGCCAACTCCGACCATCCCTGACAGCGACCCGCACACCGTTGTGATCCCCGAGACCTCCCCTACCTCCTCGACCACTTCACCGGAGCAATCTCGCCGCCGGTAAGCCCCTCCGCCCTTTCTTCTGCCGCGGTTACTGTTTAAGTTAGGAGAAGGACCTCGGGTTAGGATTTAAAGAACCCGAGGGGTTTTCTGTAACGTCAGTGACCCATGTGAATAGTGGCCTAGGGACTGATCCGCGAAGAAAACTTAAAAACCCGCCAGGGACCCCAGTGCAAAGTGGTTTTCCATTTAATCAATTCTGTTAATCTTTTTAAAATGACCAGAGAACTTAGAAAATCCATAACTTGATGAATTCTTAATCAAAAGTTGTCAAACTAATTTTGCTAGATCCTAAATATTATGGACTATCATTTAAAAATAATAAACCCTATGCTTTCTGTTCTGAATTTTTGAGTTAAAAATTAAAAACAGAAACCCACCAAACCTTGTTTAATTAAGGAAAATTAGTTTTTCTTCTGTACTGAACCTAAGAAAATTTGTAGGTATTCAAACCTCATTTGGACACTGTTTAAAAATAGTAGTAACCCCAGCATTGAAAAATATGATGTAGATATTCAATTAAAGCTATTTTGCCCAAAACTTAGGAAAAATCAGAAAGGCATTAGAAATTAATGAACAGTGAGTAAAATTATTTTTCCTAGTTTGCTTAAGTAACAAAGAACCTAGGAAAAATAAAGAGACCATTAGTCCAGATCAATTTTAAATTAGAATGCTTTATTTAGCCTTATTTGAACTGAAAATCAATTATTAGAGTTACAAAACTATACCCAAAATGGATAATAAAAATCCAGTGGACTTACAACCACCAGAACCCCACTACAAAAATAATGAACACCTCAGCCCAACATTTAAGTAGGGAAAATAAATCTAACATGATAATGAGGCATTTTCCAAATAAATCATGAAGTAACCCATAATAATGCAATAATGGGCAACCAAAATTTTGCTAAGTCAATAATGATATAAGCCACCAGAGAAAAATGCAAACCCATGAAAAAGGAGCAAAATCATACCTATTGCTAGTGTTTTATGAGAAAGGCCACTTAATTCAAATAATGCATACCACCCCTTCCCTTAAGCAAAAAGATGCCAAACTTCAAAATGATTGCTCTTGCGCAAGACAATAACTAAGAAAAATAAGAACTCTGTTGTTTGATATTTTTCAATCATAGTGGTAGTAGAAAGCACCTATTTGGCTAGAGACTTGAGAAAACCATAGAAAAATAAGTAAAAGGTATTAATGACTAGAAATTTGTATCAAGTCGTGTTATAACACCTAAAAGCCAGCAAAAATAAGTTTTAGAGAACTACCCACTGTTAAATGATAGTTGTAGTTCAAAGCACCCCTTCTGCCCTTGAATTTAATAATTTTGTCCAGAGAAAACTATTCACTTTCTGATCCCCAATTTTTGAGACAGAGAAACATACACTAGTACCAAGCCACTGTAATTTTTGCAGAAGTTTTAGAATTTTATAAAAGCAACTTGTAGTTCAAACCCACTCCAAAGCTTTTAAGAGAATAAAAGAAAAGGGAGGAAGAAATAAACCCCACCCCAATAAGTCTAACTTGAATGCTTATCAATTCTCACTAAGGTTTAAAAGGAATTCAGTGGAACCCCAAAAATAAACCTACCACTTACCTTAGATAAAGTTTGACCCAATTTACCAAGTATACCACCCAAGGGTCTCACATAAGTAAAGTCAACCTTGTTTAACTCAAGTAGATCATACATCGTCAAAGGTTGTAATTTCTAAAAAGCACATGTCATATCATGCATATATCTTACGCATTGCATTCATTAGATTGTAATCTTGCCGACGGAGAGTACGTGCTCATCCCCGAGCAAGGACCTGTCCAAGAGGAGGACCAGGAGCAGGCTTCAGAGGCTGCTATTGAGGATCTCCCCGCAGCCCCAGCAATTGAAGGCAAGCCCCAGTTTTATGCATAACCTGTTAATTATGCTATTTTACTTCACTTAATGCTTGTAGGATTGTAATGTGCACTTAAGTGTAGGAGTTGCTTGAAACCTCTAGTTGCATGAACTTAGGATTCCTTTTTGAGATGAATACTAGTATGCTAGGTCGAGTAGCTGCTTGCTAATCAGGATCTCGGTAGAAGACGAGTGAATTTTCTAGCACTCGCGCGAGGTTAGGAATTGATTGTATTCATCTTGATAACGGGATCTATGTTAGTCTATGGACTTGGATCCAGGGAGGATGCCTTGTTCATGAGACAGGAAAAAGGAATTAAGGATTAATGTGTGGATACCTGAGTCAAGCTTTTGAACGTACTAAGCACATGCCGGGAAAAATGGTAACCGGTAAACCTAGTACCTGATTGAAGCCGGGCGCGGAGTTTAACCATCATGCGACCTGAGACTAGGTCTCCCATGCTAGCTATGGTGGGTACAAGTGCGGTCACTGCACGGCGGCAGCCGGGGTCAGTGGAGCATTGTATGCCAAGGCGGTGAGGCCTGGACGCGAACGGGGAATCGATGGGGACGATTGTCATGTGTGGGGTCGGAGTACCCTGACATGCCGTGTGTTTAGGTTTACCTTGCAAGGTTAAAACTCGATTTGAATCGTCTGCTTCTCGCAGATAATGAGACTGCTTGACCCCTTGTACTGCATCGAGTAAGAAGAGAAATGAGGTTACATGAGATAACTTGTTGATTGAACTAAATGCTTGTCACCATGTATGTTTAGAAGGAGCAAATCTAGCTAAGTTAATGATGACCGAATTTGAAAAGCTAAAAATTGATTTTAGAAACAGCTAGTGCTTTTGGCAAACCTAACCCCTCAGCCAAACAACTGCATAGTCTAGAGGTAGAGGAGTAGACTCCTCACACCGGTTAAGTCTAGCTGAGTATTAGTATACTCAGCCTTGCTTGTGGCACAATTTTTGCAGGTACCATTCAGGAAATGGTTGATGGTGTGACTTGGCCTACCACCCTGCCACCGGGTTGGACGGTCGAGTGGGATGTTGCTCCGGCAGGAGAGGAGCATGAGGAGTAGTGGGCTAGGCCTTCCCCCTTTCCTCATTACCGACGACATCGATTATCCGCTGCACTTTATTTTGTGAACTTTAATTGCTACTCAAAAACTCCGATCTATGTAATAATCCAGCACTTAATTTGAGGTTTCCTATTTTATTGTATTTCTTCTGTGACTCACCTTCGAGTGAGATTGTGGAATTTGATCTTGGTTAAGTGGCTCCATCAGACTAGATCTGAGGGACTGACGGGTTATTCCGATTTAAGTGTGTTACGGCCCCTGAGGCGTAACTTAGGCACTTAAGCTAGAATAATTCGGGTGGTTCCGCCACATCCTCCGCCTCGCCCGACCTTGGGCTCGGACCGACCGCACCACAAGGGATACATCATTACCCTACCCCTAGCTAGCTCAGGCTACAAGGGGACAAGACCGGCGCCACATCTGGCTCATCCCGGTAACAGGCAATGATGGCTCCCCGCGTGCGTCCATGATGACGGTGGTTCTCAGCCCCCTATGGAAGCAAGGGGACGTCAGCAGGATCCCAGCAGCACCGACAGCTGCGCTTCTACAGGGCTCAGGCACTTCTCTGACGGCCATGTTATCACTTCCAGAGGGCTCAAGCACCTCTCCGATAGCCACGTTGGCATGTACACAGGGCTCAGGCACCTCTCTGCCAGACACGTTAGCACATAGCTACGCCCCCCATTGTACACTTGGACCCTCTCTTTGCATCTATAAAAGGGAGGTCCAGGCCCTTCCTGCGGGAAGGGCGGAAGGGGGGTCGCGCGGAGGGACGAGCATACGGACATGCTCACTCTCTCTCTCTCTCTCGCGAGCGCTTGTAACCCCTACTATGAGCACACCCCCCTGGTGCGAGATAATACGAGCCGCGTTTTCCCCTTGTGTTCCATCTCGCGCAAACCCATCTGGGCAGGGGCACGCAGCGACAAATTTACTCGTCGGTCCAGGGACCTACTGGGTCCGAAACGCCGACACGGCATCACTCCATTAGACCAGTAGACAGCAGTTTCAGTCTTGAGTCCAGTAGACAACAGTTCCAGCCTTGAGTCCTTGACACTTTGACAGCACACGCCAGACAACAGTTTCAGTAACAAGAAGCCTGACAGCCTGCAATCTCCTGCAGTCCTGCTTAACAATATGGCAATATCAATACACTTATACACCATCCAACTATGTGAAATAAATTCCCATACCATTATCAAGATTCAATAGTAGTCCCCTCCTTCGAAATGGTAAGGCCACCAATATTTGTACAGTTGCATTCTCAATAAGTACAATTCACAAAGCGTGAAGTATTGAAGTACATAAAATATGTTTGATTAAATATATTCAGAACTAGTTTCGTAGTTTGTACCTTCCTCAAGCTTAGCCATTTCTTCGGTATTCTCTTCAACATTAATAATGTTGGATCCACGAATCCAATCATTGGCACAAATCAAGCGCTGGACCATTGTTGGTGTGAGCGAGCTCCTAAAATCATCTAGTGTTCTTCCACCTAAACTAAATGCTGACTCAGATGCTACTGTTGATATCGGAATAGCTAAAAGGTCATGGGCCATGCGAGCAAGTATTGGCAGTCTAGTAGCATTGTCCTTCCACCAATTAAGAATGTCAAAACCAGTCTTATCTTCCTCATTGTCCTCAGATAAATACTTATCTAGTTCATACTTGACAGTAATATTTCCACTCCCATTATTGTTCATTTGTTGAGCAACTATAGGCCTCATCAACCGTTTGCTATGTGATGGCTGCTCTTTAGAGTCATTTGGTTGTGGTGTCTTCTCAGCTGGAGCATACATATCTTTGTACTCATCAAACAAGAAACGAAAAGAAGTGTTTACTGTTGTCCATAATTTCTCTCCAATGTCTTCACCAAACATTACCATGGTAGCCAACTTTACATAATTAGAAAGCTTTATCTTGGATCAATTGCAACGCAGAAAAAATAGCCAAGTTGAGTTTCTCTCCGTACTTCTCCCCCCAATATTTATAATATTTTGCAATCATTCTCTTGCCCATTTCAGCACATAGGTTGTCTTCGCTACGACACCACTCTCGCAATAAAACCAAAACATCAGCAATCTCATGGAAGTAAGAATGTGAGGTTGGTTTACTTGTGACTGAAACACGAAGGGTAAGTTCATAGAAGTGCTCTAGGAATTCAGCCATTTTTCTTGCCTTTTCCCAATCTGATTTCTCAGGAACACCGAGGCCATTTTCACCTTCTAAATCTAGCCTATAGAATGGATCTTCATCACTATACCTTTCAAATTCCTTTTCATATTGTTGTGCAATATTTAGCATAAGGTATGTTGAATTCCACCTAGTGCAAACATCAAGGGTTAAAAATGCTTTGGTCTGTACTTTTTCTAATTCAGCACATTTCTTAAATTTGACTAGCCTAGATGGTCCAGCCTTGACAAACTTAACAGCTACCCGGACACGACTAATTGATTTGTCTATTTCCTTTAGTCCATCGGTGACTATCAAATTAATAATATGGGCAACACATCTCATGTGCAGGTATTCTCCTCCAGCAATGCACCTTTTGATTCATTCAAAACCCTCTTCATGTACTTAATTGCATTATTGTTTGCACTAGCATTATCAACTGTTATTGTCAAAACCTTATCAATTCCTCATTCTGTTAGGCAACTCTCTAAGGATTTTCCAATGTCTTCGCCCCTATGTCCTTTTACCAAGAAAAAACCAATGATTTTCTTGTGGAGCTTCCATTGGTTATCAATAAACCGTGTCGTTACAACATGTAATTTTGGTTGGTATTAGATGTCCATGTGTCAGTGGTGAGGCTTACGCGCTCACAATGTTCACCTAAAAACTTCTTAAGCTTCTCTTTTTGGACATCATATACTTTCACAACTGCTCTAGTAGCTGTTCTTCTAGAGGGCAAAATGAAACGTGGGCATGCTTTGGCCAAAAAATTTCTAAGCCCAGGACGCTCAGGCAAAACAAAAGGTTGTTCATCTTCAATAATCATTTCAGCAAAACTATTCCTTAGATCATCAACATCGAATTTCCAAGTTGAAACAGTACCAACACTACTGTTTCCTTGACTAGGTTGCAATTGCAAAGTTCCTTGATTATCAACTACCTTTTTGTTTGGATTCTTTTTGCAAATTTTCAAATGAAATTTCATGGAGGACATACCATTTATTTTTGGGTCACAGCGAAACAATTTTGCACAATACTTGAACTTGACTCTTTCATCCCCATTATCAAGTTTAACCTTTCTGAAGTGCTCCCATGCATAAGATCTTTGAGCAATAGCTTTCCTTTTCTTGCACTCTCCATCCTTCTCTACATCTACCACCTCAGTGACTTGGTTTGCAACAGTTTCACCAGTGACTTGGTTTGCAACAGTTTCATCAGTGTCCCCCATCTATACATTAATACATGACAAAAAATCAAAATAAATTGGTAACAACAAAAAAATGAGTGAGAAGAAGACATACATTGGAGGAACACTCTGTTCTGGCCACCGTCGCCGTGCTAGAGAAACGCCGCCTCTCTGTCTTGATGCTGGACGCGCGCGTCGCGTTGCTGCAGATGCGCTGCTGCCTGCTTGAGCTTGACGGTGCGTGCGTGCTGCAGATGCGCTGCTGCCGGGGCGCGTAGTCCACTAGTCCTGGTGCCTGGTAGTGGTGAAGAAGCGTCATGCGCCCTTGTTGCCGTCCGTCGCCGCAGCTTGTAACCTTCTGTCTCAGTGTCTCCTAGGGGCTAGGGTTGGCCGGTTGCCGGTTGGGGGAGTTGGGATTCCGATTTCAACACTGCGCGCCGTCGATCAGAAGTGGGATTTCAACATTGTGCGCAATAGACAGGCTTCGGTTGGGCACTTGGGCTTGGGCTGTTCGGTTTTTGCTTCTATTGGGCTGTTCGGTTACATCTAATTTGATAAGGAGTGGAGAGAACAATATACAGAAGGTGGGCTGGCTTACTGCTTACATGGGCTGTTCGGTTTGCTTGGTAATTCGGTTCGGTACAGTACAAAAACCGATTACAATACCGTGTACCGAACTTCACAGTTTTAAAAACCGAAACCGAACCGAAATACCAAAAAAACCGAAATTTCGGTACGGTTCATTTTGGTACGGTTTTTGGTATATGGTAAAAATGTGCCCAACCCTAATTATAGGAGTAACTAATGCAAGTAACACCTGAGCAATCTCCCGGCGTCCTGATGTCCGTAGTCCACGCAGTATTGATATGTGGCGGCTGCTTCCTTGGTAACGTGTGAGTAATGATGAGCGTAGTGCACGCGGCAGTATGGGCATGCCACCTGCCAGTGGAATGGACAAGCACGCCGCCTGCGGAATGGACAGGTCACCGCCTGCCAGAGGAATGGATAGGTCGCCGCCTGCAAGCGGAATGGACAGGTCTCAATAAATGCAGAGGCGGCACACCGCCTGCTAGTGGAATGGACAGGCGGGGCACCATATCCGCAATAAATGCAGAGGTCGCGTAGCCCAGAGGCCTTATGTCAGGCTCTGCCCGTTGGCTTACGTCACGTGCAGTATGCCACGTGGCAGCATCGGGGCTCCGCCAGAGCGGGGAGCCGGAGTGTATGAGGATAGGTCCGGAGTGCACCAGAGCAGGTCTGGACACGTGTCAGCTCCGGACCCCCCACCTGGGCTTTAAGTAAGGCCTTAGGACCCCACTATGGGTGGTCTGGACCCCTTACGAGGGGGTCCGGATCCCATTCTAGGGGTCCGGTCCGTACACGTGGGGGTCCTGGACCGACTTGGAGGCCCGGACTGTATATCCAGGGGTCCGACACTTTTCCATAGGGGTCCGGACTCACTTTTCTCTGGCCACGTGGCAGCCCAGGAGCCACGCACGTGGTGGAGTCAGGCGCTGTTGCTGGCCCAAAGTAGTCGCCCGAGGCTGGGGCGAGCCATGTCTGGTCCCACGCAGAGCTCCTTTACCACGCGACTAAAGATAGCCGCGTGGGTACTACGTCTTCATACTGTAGTAAGGGGTACCCTAGTTTCAGGGTACCGACAGTGGCCCCTAGGCCCACCTTAGGGGAGGATGTGAGCCTACAGGTGGGGCCAAAGCTAGATTGGTGTGCCAGTTCCGTGCGTCTGCTGACGTACTCACTGCTAATCCGCCTTCGGTCATGCCAACTGCCATATTTGTCTCCACGGCTGACTAACCCGCGTCCCCCATGCCTGGTGGTTTCGTCGGGCCACGCGCGGGGCGCCTCGATACCGCTGCACTTGGTTTTAAAAAAATTACCTTCTGTCTTCTGTTGCGGCCCCGAGGAGGCGCAGTACCGGCGCGTGCGGCGGTTCGCTCTTTCCGCACCCGGGATCCGTCACCCAAGGAGTATGACCTGTGGGCCTAGGCCCCCGTGTCATAGACTGGGCTGTTGTCTCTTGCGGCGGAGATGAAGAGGCGCGCTACCGCGTGCGGCGATTCGCTCTACAGGCGCGCGCGGCTGTTCGCTTTTTCCGCACCTGAGGTTCAGCGCACAATCCGTATGACTTGTGGACCCGGGCCCCCATGTTAGAGGCTGGGCCACCTGGGCATCAGGTGTGCGTCGGACAAGATTTCCTGTAGCGTCTCGAGGCGCAAGCGGGAGAGTTTGCCTTGAAAAGGGATTCACCCCGCATGCAGCAGTTACGCTTTCGCATTATCTCCCAATCGCTGCGCCCTTTCGCCTTCGAGCTCTTTGTGCCCCTTTGCATTCGCGCTCTCCTGCTCTACACCCGCACCGATGTCGATGCCATGACTTCGCTAGGTCATCTCGAGCATTTCCAGTCTGAGGGGGCGCTCAACCTGGTGCGCAACCTGCTCGGATGGAGCAGGCTGGTGCTTGCCGGAAGGATCCGCGCTGGCACCACTCCCCTCGGCGATCTCACTGCCGGGGAGTTCGTGCTCTTCGTCTCCTACCTCTCCTGCGGGTTGGCGCTGCCGATCTCGCCTTTCTTCTTGCTATTGTTGGAGGAGTTCAGGCTCCAGCTTCAGCACCTCACGCCCCACTCCATCCTCCAAGACGCCATCTTCATCCACCTCTGCTAGATGTTCATGGGGGTGGCCCCCTGCACCTCCCTCTTTCGCGCATTTTTTTGTGTTGGTGAAGTCTAGGAAGGCTAAGGACCACCTCGGCGCCTACTACTTCCAGACAAGGCCAGATTCAGCCGTCGCCTACATCTCCACTTTTGGCGGCACGAGGTGGGAAAACTGGTGCGGCAACTGGGTGATCGCCAGCGCCGAGGCCAACGACCGCCTCGTTCTGCCGAGCAACGGGCCAGCCCTCGACCGCAAGCACTGGAGGACCAAGTTGTCGCTATCGCCAGAGCTCCTGCCCATGCTGGACAGAATCAATACCTTGGCAACTGGTGGTCTGACCTCCATGCATGTGGTCGGCGACTTTCTGAAGCGCCGGATCACACCGCTGTAGAGGAGGGCGCGCCTGTGTTGCTGGTTCACTGGCTCGAACGACATCGGCCGGATCCAGCACGGGTCGGGTACCGATCTATCCTAGGAGGAGCTGGAACTCCTGGTGAAGGGGATTACTGGTGAGTCCTTCATCCCTGAATCCTTGATACTCCCCCAGGACATCCCGGTGCTCTGTGATGATCCAGGGCTGCGATCGGTGGTGCTAGCCACGCTGCCGACCCTCGACGAGAGCGGCGTGGCGGTTCATCATACTGGTGGTCCGGACCCCCTCCGCGGGATTAGGATCCTCGGTGTACCGGCTGGGGGTCCCTAGCCCGCCGGTCCGGCCCCTAGTGCCAGTCCCGCCGCGGCCTCCAGCCCCTTGGACAAGGGCAAAGGGGCTGCAAGCAGTGCCTCCGCCCCAGGTAGCTCTAGGGGCTCGGAGGAGGAGAGGCGGCGCAGGCTGCACCGCGCTGATGGGTCGCTTGTCTCGGACCCCCCAAAAGCGTCAGAGGACTGCTGGTGGGGCTGGGGAAGCCGGCTCCCAGGCCCAAGGCGCGCAGAGGCGCGTCAGTCCACCGCCACCACCACCACCGGGCCCGCCGCCACCACCACCGCCACCACCATCGGTCCCGCCGCCACCACTACCATCATCTGGGGGTGATATTCCCTAGGGGCAGCAGTAGCAACAACAACGACAGCAACAGCAGCAGCAACAACAACAACCACAGCAGCGGCAATAGCAACAGCAGAGATCGCCCCGCTTCCAGGATCGCTGGAAGGTCCAGGGCCCCATGTAAGTGTAGCCCCCTTTTTTCCATGAGTCTAGTTATCATGCCGATGGGTCCTAACCCATCCTTTGTGTGTCAGGGCTTCCTCCCCCTCTGCTCCCAAGGTCGCGCCTCCTCCGCCAGATACCATGCCCGCCGGCGGGTTTGGCTCTCAGCAGCAGGCATCTGCTGGGAGTGGTGCCAGTGATCTACCCCCAGCTGCTGCCGCCGAGACAGCACCACCGGGCTCCCATGCTCCAGCTGGGGGTCCATCGGCAGTGGCGCCAACGTCAAGCGGCGTCACAGCGGCAGGGGAGGTCCTAACTGCGCCGACGGCTACCGCAGCCTCAACGACGGTGATGCCATCGAGTACACCGTCAGCAGCGGCAGAGGACGCGAGGGGCGCGTTCGGCTCGATCCCAGCGCCACTCCGGAGGAGACGGAGGTGGTTTTTGGGCGGCGGCTCCGGTCCGGCGCCGAGCCAGAAGCAGTGCTAGTTCCCCTCCCCCGGGTGCTGTCTCGTGCCCATCAGGCTCTTCATGAGACTGAGGCGGCGATCCTGTGGGAGTGGGAGACGCTCGAGGCTAGACACCAGCGCCTCAGCGACTGGCAAACTCAGATGGAGGAGCGCACCAAGGCGGCGTGCCACCAGTTCGCCTCTGAGCGGTCCGAACTCGCGCGGGACCACAAAGATTACAAAAGGGACCTCTAGAAGGTGTTCACCAGGGAGCTGGAGGCGTCGCATCAGGAGAAGAGGCTGGCCAAGAAGGAGGAGGCCCTGAGCGAGAGGGAGGCCCTCACAACAGAGCTCCGGGCCAAGCTGAAGGCCCTAGACCAGATGTCACACCCGGATTTCAGGGGCACCAAGACCCGGGCGCGAACATAATCACTAGGTGTGCTGGGACCAAGTCTCACACATATGATGAATCATGGCACAGGATCGAATGTCAGATCTTTACTACATAACAGGAATTCTATACAAAATAAATAATTACATTATAAGGAGACAACGATCCAGCAACCCAAAGTTGACTGGGAGACGATGGCCTAGATCTCTCACGAACACATCACAGCATCCTCCAAGTGCCTCATCCTGTGGTACCTGTTCTTGACCTGTGGGGGGTGTGAGACAACAAGAGTGAGCTCACATACGATCATAGCTCAACAAGTTGTGGGGAATAATGTGCATGAACTCGCCAAAGGTGGGAGCTCACATGAAGTGTAAGGCTTACCAAAGAGGATGGTTAGAGCTGAGCATTACTTTTAAAGTTGGTCAAAATTTTATTAGCAGTTACTAAGTATAAGTAAATACCAACCCAATTAAATAGTAGAACAAAAGTAACAACCTCACCTGCGATGCAATGCATATGACAAATTGAATTTAGTTCCATAATTTAATCATGTGAGTGTCCGAGCTACTCATGACCGTGAGCATGGCTAGTATACCAGTTTTACACTCTGCAGAGGTTGCGCATCTTTACCCACAAGTCATGTTACCCATCCGCCAAGGGATCGTGACTTCCCATACACCTCTGCCGAGGAGGCGAGGCAGGGTAACACTACGAGGCCTTTACAAAGTTCCACAAGCTTCAGAAAACCCGCTACAGTTTATAGGAAGCTACAATGCAGGGACCCCTCGCATGACCGCCATCGCAGCAAAACCATCCCAAGGACCTCCCCACACTGACCACTCCCCTACTGCCCTTGCCCCTTTCGGGTAAGGTAATCATCCACTAGCTTTCCTAGTTAATCAGCCAAGGGCGTCCATAAACCCTTGTGGTAGCACTGTTTTCCAGGGTGGTTCTCCATGTTCTAATTAACATAATGATCTTAACATGAACAATAAATAACAACTGATAACAAAAGTATAATCATGAATAGTGTAATCTACATACCCAAAACCACATAAAGCAATAGCAGGTAGTACCCAAAAAGTTTAGTGGAGTCAAGGTATAAAGATAATCAAACTAGGGTAACCTGTTAGGTCCCATCAAAATTAACCTATGCAGATCATTATGATTAATCAGAACATGACTGGGTAAAAAGAAGTGATCAAGGGCACAACTTGCCTGGGACTTGAGATACCAGGTACCGGGATGATCTTCAGATGACTCGTGACCTCACGCTAGTCGTAGCAATACAAACAAACATGGTATACACAAAATTAACATCACACCAACAGGAACTGCGTAATAATATTCTACGCGCCATAACGAGATCGTAGAAACAAGGACCACTAAATTCGGAGCTACGGTTATTAAGTTATGAATTTTCGAAATTATTTAGTGCTTAGAATAGATTAATCCTAATGAACAATTTTAATCCAAGTTTCATGGCTAAACAGATATACTAAATGATAGATAATATTAAAACAAAACTATTGCAACTAGAATGAATCAATTTGGAGCTAAAATGAATTAAATATGAATTCTACAAGTTTTTGGATTTATTTTTGTATTAAAAATCCATTTCTAATATTAATTTCTGAATATCCTAAGTGTTCTGGACTGGGCACAATATTTCTTAAAAGATTAGGGGCCTAAATCACAATTTTCCCAAGACTCAGTATTCCCACAGTGTGGACTGCGGGTTTATTTAAAATAAGTGCGGGGGTTCTTTATGAATTATGCCATGGCCGAAGGGGTATGGGAAAATTAGAGTCGTCCGATTAGAAACGGGCCGACCAGATCGGGCCTAGGCATTAATGAAGTGGAACGTGCATACCTACCTTTGGATCTTGGATCAGCGGTGCAGATTTAAGGCGCGAAGGGATACATATCATCAAATCTCGACTGTAATCTAGAGATCCGACGGCCCAGATCAAACTGCCGCACGCATTGATCTCCACCGTTCATCAGAAATGGACGGTCACTGGGTCATCTCCCACCTTCTATCCGAGCACGACGGCGCGGCTAGATCCGTGGCGGCGGCTGGGCGTGGATCGAGGAGGAGAGGGAGATGCTGGCCCTCCATTGCCGCAGCGGTGCTGCCCGGTTCGCCCTCGAAATCGCCGTCCAAGCAATCTCTCCGTGTGGGACACGGTAGCGACATCGAAGCTCTTTCTCTCTCTGCGCGGCAAGGAGCTCTCGGCGACCAGATTCCACCGGGTTTGTGGCAATGGGAAAAATTGGCGCAGATGGATGAGGAAAGGGGGTCACGGCGGTCGGCCTTTATACACCTGATGGGCAGAGTCCGATTGCCAGAGAGCTCGGACGGTTCTGTTTAGCTAATTCGAAGTTTGCGACGAAGATAACTGCTTCGACGCGAATCCCGTTGGCCAGATAAAACAATACCCGACGTGCGGCTAGCAATTGATTTAATGGATGACATCGACATAAAATGGTAGTGACATCATCGTCAGCTGGGAAATAATAAATAAAAAATGGACTTGGACGTGGGCTACATGGCTTTAGGATCAAGGAAGCTGGGCCAATACAGGTAAGTTTGCGTGAGATTTCTTTCTTTCTTTTCTGTTTTTTTCTATTATATTTTAAAATTCAGTATTTCACAATTTTCACCTAAAAATATTGTATGGATGCAATGTATAATTTATACATATACTAATCATTTTATTCATTTGAGCGATTGCTTCAAATATATAGTGCACAATCAAAAATCCAGTATGTCATGCATAGTACATTTATTTATCCACTAATATTTTAGCATGCTAATCCATGAAAGGAATAATTTACTCACTTTAACAAAATAATAAATATCTTCTTGTCATTTCTTTTTTCTAAATTTCATATTCCAATTATGGTTTCAAGATTCAATTCCAGTTTCGAATAATTAGAATATAATATTACCATTCATTTATTTTAGGAGAATAATTTTAAAGATAAGAAAGTTTCTATTCAAAGAAATTTTTAATTAAAAAAACTTTTGGAGAAAAACTAAGATAGAATTTCGGGTGTTACAAATTCTACCCCCCTTAAAAATAATCTCGTCCCCGAGATTAGTAAGAAGAGGGATGCAATAAGTTTGGTTTGCAGTTTAGCTGTTTTTTTCTAATTAGTTCAAGGCTAAGTTTTTTTCCTTTAATATTACTTAGCAGGTAGTTAGGAAAGCATGGGCATAAGATTTGAGAAGGTTGGGGTGAGAAAGGTTATGGTAAGGAGAGATTCCATCCCGGATGGTGGATCCTAGCTTTTGAAGATCTTTTCTGGCTTCTGTCCCTCCTTGTCTTGATGAGGTCGATCGCCTTCGATCTCTGGTCTTGACGTCATCATTCGAGCTAAGGACATGTAGCTAAGATAATTGTGTGTAGGAGGAACTACATTAAGTAGGTCAAGATCTGGTGGGATGGATGGTCATTATGAACATGTTGGTTAGGTTGTTTGTTTATGGCCAGGTTGGTCTAAGGCACAAATTTAGGTTAAAAATGGTTGTAGGAGTAGGGTCTAATCTACTTCACCAATATTAACTAACATGTTTTAAGTAACTCATTTTAGATTAGATCGTATTGGATTACATGGGATCTAAATTAGATGGAATCTTGACTAGATTGGTATGACTAGATTAAACTAGATAAGATCTAATTAATATATCTTGGACTAGATCATGGTTGTTACTCTAGAGTGGGATAAATATGCTAATTAGGGCAAGATGACTCCATAAGGATAAGGTAGAATCTTTTGAGGTCAGTTAGATCTACTAGGGTGACATAAGATCTTTTCAAGATAAGATGAGTATCTTTTTAACATAAGATGGATCTATGAGTGTATGATAGAATGTTTCAAGATGAGATGGATATTGTTAGGCTAGATACTTTAATGACGGATAATTTAGTTTATCTAGTTATTTTTATAAGCATTTTTTCCTATATGTATATGCAGATGTAATTGTGGACATTACTCCACAACTCATCACACTCAATCAAAGATTCAAATCAAACAAGTATCATTAGAACTAACATTGAAGCACACAAATATTTACGAAAATAGTTTTGATTTGTTCCTAAGAGTAGGTCTCCTATTCCTAAAAGTCAGGCACATAATTTCAAAGTGTGAAATCCAAGTTTGTCTTTAGAAGGAAAAAGGTAACAGTCATCAGAGTAAAGCGGAAATAGATGAGAAAAGATTAAGAGAAGTTTAGAAAAGAATCAGAGTAGCAAAGGTAAGTAGATAATGGTTGTCCAATTATATCTAGGTTTCATCCTACAGTCAACATTCCTCTGATACCACTTCTTGTCACACCCGGATTTCAGGGGCACCAAGACCCGGGCGCGAACATAATCACCAGGTGTGATGGGACCAAGTCTCACACATATGATGAATCATGGCATAGGATCGAATGTCACATCTTTACTACATAACAGGAATTCTATACAAAATAAATAATTACATTATAAGGAGACAACAATCCAGCAACCCAAAGTTGACTGGGAGACGACGACCTAGATCTCTCACGAACACATCACAGCATCCTCCAAGAGCCTCATCCTGTGGTACCTGTTCTTGACCTGTGGGGGTGTGAGACAGCAAGAGTGAGCTCACATACGATCATAGCTCAACAAGTTGTGGGGAATAATGTGCATGAACTCGCCAAAGGTGGGAGCTCACGTGAAGTGTAAGGCTTACCAAAGAGGATGGTTAGAGCTGAGCATTGCTTTTAAAGTTGGTCAAACTTTTATTAGCAGTTACTAAGTATAAGTAAATACCAACCCAATTAAATAGTAGAACAAAAGTAACAACCTCACATGCGATGCAATGCATATGACAAATTGAATTTAGTTCCATAATTTAATCATGTGAGTGTCCGAGCTGCTCATGACCGTGAGCACGGCTAGTATACCAGTTTTACACTCTGCAGAGGTTGCGAATCTTTACCCACAAGTCATGTTACCCATCTGCCAAGGGATCGCGACTTCCCATACACCTCTGCCGAGGAGGCGAGGCAGGGTAACACTACGAGGCCTTTACAAAGTTCCACTAGCTTCAGAAAACCCGCTACAGTTTATAGGAAGCTCCAATGCAGGGACCCCTCACATGACCGCCATCGCAGCAAAATCATACCAAGGACCTCCCCACACTGACCACTCCCCTACTGCCCTTGCCCCTTTCGGGTAAGGTAATCATCCACTAGCTTTCTATCACGCCATTTGATTATTTCGGCTTGATATTTATTGATGTTCTCCACAGCTTGAAGCCTGATCCCTTCTATAGCATCTTTTTCCACAAGAATGATCAGCTTCAGAATCTGATTCTGCCGAAGCTACTACTCTTATTGATCCAGTTTTAGCTTCCTCCGGAGTTATTGCTTCGTCACCAAACAATAATTTGAATGGAGTAAAGCCTGTTGACCTTGATGTTGTTGTGTTGTGGCTCCATACCACTTTGATTAATTGATCTGGCCACTTTCCCCTGGGTTGATTGAAGATTAACTTCATTATTCCTGTCATTATGATGCCATTGGCTCTTTCAACAAGACCATTTGACTCCGGATGCCTGACTGATGCAAAATGGATCTTCGTGCCAATTTGATCACAGAATTCTCTGAAAGCTTCGGAGTCGAACTGTGTTCCATTATCTACAGTGATGGCCTTTGGTACTCCGAAACGACAAACAATATTCTGCCAGAAAAACTTTTGAATGGTGGCCGAAGTTATTGTGGTTAAAGGCTTTGCCTCAATCCATTTAGAAAAATATTCCACAGCCACTACGACATATCTTAAGTTTCCTTGGGCCGGTGGTAACGGGCCTAACAAGTCAAGGCCCCACCTTTGCAATGGCCAGATGGGTTGTATCAGCTGAGTTAGAGACGAAGGTTGTTTTTGATCTCTTGCACATTTCTGACAACCTTCGCACTTTTGAACTAATTCCGCTGCATCCGAAGCTGCCTTTGGCCAATAAAACCCTTGACGGAAAACTTTTCCAAGTAACGGCCTAGATCCAATGTGAGATCCACACAGGCCTGCATGTATTTGTTTCATCAATTCTATGCTTCGGCTCTAGATAAACACTTGAGTAATGGAGCACAAACTCCATGCTTGTACAACTCCCCTTCTATCATGACATATGGATGAGCTCTTGCCTCTATCCTCTTGTTATAAGTTTCGTCATCTGAAAGGAAGTTACCCTGAAGGTAGGAGATGATCTCAGTTCTCCAATCTTCACTATAAACAGGAGATATATTGAGGACTGCTCTTTCAAGAAGTTCCACTGAAGGTGCTTTTATTGTTTCGAAGAACAAATCCGAAGGTAAGGGCAGCCCCTGTGCTGCTGACTTAGCTAGCAAATCAGCATGCTCATTTTGTCCTCGAGGGATATTTTTGACAGAAAATCCTTCGAAGGAAGCTTCAATCCTTCGGACCGTGTCTAGATATTTTTCAAGCTTCGGATCTTTAGCCTTACAACTCTTGTCGATATGACCCGAAACAACCTGGGAATCAGTTTTAAGAATGGCCCTTCTGATTCCCATTGCTTTTAACTTCCGAAGGCCCAAAAGCAGGGCTTCGTACTCAGTAATATTGTTTGTACAACTAAAATCGAGTCTTGCCGCATAACAAGTTTTACTCTGGATGGTGAGACCAACACAGCGGCTGCTCCTGCTCCAAAGGTTCCCCAAGACCCATCGCAAAACACTGTCCATACTTCGGCATCTTTATTTGTTTCTTCATCTTGAGCCCCTGGCGTCCAGTCAGCAATGAAATCTGCCAACGCTTGAGACTGGATCGAAGATCTATGCACATAATCAATGCAAAATTCATTGAGCTCTGCAGCCCATTTTCCAATCCGTCCAGTAGCTTCTTTATTTCTCATAATATCCTTCAACGGTTGCGAAGAAGGAACAACAATATTGTATGCTTGAAAGTAATTCCGAAGCTTCCTGGATGCCATCAAAACAGCATATAACACCTTCTCCAATTCTGTATAGTTTTTCTTCGATAAACTAAGAACCTCAGATACAAAATATACTGGGACCTGCTTCTTGACTTGGCCATCAAGCTTCTCCTGGACAAGTGCTGCACTTACCGCTGAGTGCGAAGCTGCCACATATAATAACAAAGGAGCCCCTGGTGTTGGTGGAGTTAATGTTGTTAAATCTATCAAATATTGCTTCAGTTCCTCGAAGGCTTTTTGTTGGCTTGGTCCCCATTGAAAGACTTCGGCTGATTTCAGCACTTCGAAGAATGGTAAATTTCTCTCTGCTGATCTGGATATGAATCTATTGAGAGATGCCAGCCTCCCCGTCAGTCTTTGGGCCCCCTTTTTTGTATTTGGTGGCTCCATTCGAAGTATAGCTTCAATTTTACTTGGATTAGCTTCAATTCCCTTTGTTGAAACCAAACATCCAAGAAATTTCCCCTTCTTTACTCCAAAGACACATTTTTCTGGATTCAGCTTTAGACCAGCTTGTCTAAAACTGGCGAAGGTCTCTTGCAAATCAGCAATGTGATTTTCTTGTTTCATGCTTTTTACAATGATATCATCAACATAAGTTAGCACATTTCTGCCTATCTGAGACTGAAGAACCTTCGCAGTCATTCGGCTGAAACTTCCTCCAGCGTTCTTGAGCCCCTCGGGCATCCGAAGGTAACAATATGTTCCATTGGGGGTTATGAAACTGCTCTTCGGCTCATCCTCCTTCTTCATCCAAATTTGATGATAGCCTGAATAACAATCTAGAAGACTCATAAGCTCTGACGAAGCTGCTGCATTAACTAAGGAGTCTATCCTTGGCAATGGGAATTCGTCCTTCGGACAGGCCTTGTTGAGATCCATAAAGTCGATACACATTCGCCATTTGCCATTGGCCTTTTTTACCATAACAGTGTTAGCTAGCCATTCTGGGTACTTTACTTCTCTGATAACTCCTGCACTGAGGAGTCTTTTGACTTCGTTCCGAGCTCTTTCGGCCTTGTCTTCAGACATTTTCCGAAGCCTCTGCTTTCTAGGTCTAAAGGATGGGTCAACATTGAGCGAGTGTTCAATAACATCCCTGTTAACTCCGCAAAGATCATTGGCTGACCATGCAAAAACATCTTTGTTGTTGAACAAAAACCTTATCAAGGTTTTCTACTGTTCTTCGGATAATTGGGAGCCCAACAGCACCTTCTGCTCTGCTATGTCCTCACATAAGAGCATGGGCTTCGGCTGATCTGCCGAAGCTGCTTTCTCCCTTCTGAATTTGTACTGTTCACAAGCTTCAGCTCCATCTATATTATGGATTGCTTTTGAGTCAGTCCAGTTTCCCTCGGCCCTTCTGGCAGCTTCCTGACTTCCATGAATAGCAATGGGTCCTTGATCCGAAGGTATCTTCATGCAAAGGTAAGCAGGATGAAGAATTGCTTCGAAAGCATTGAGGGTGCCACGACCAATAATTGCATTGTAACGGTATTCCATGTCAACAATGTCAAACACAACTTGCTCAGTTCTGGTGTTGTTGATGAATCCGAAGGTCACTGGCATGGTGATTTTGCCTAGTGCTACAATCTGTCTTCCTCCGAAGCCACAGAGAGGGTGCGTAGCATCATGAATCTTATCTTCTGGCTCTTGCATTTGTCTGAAGGCCTTAGCAAATATAATATCAACTGCACTGCCTGTATCAACCAAAACATTGTGGACCAGAAACCCTTTGATAACACAAGAAATAACCATAGCATCGTTATGAGGAAAATCCTTGAGCTGAAGGTCCTCTTGGGAGAAGGTGATTGGAATGTGGGACCATCTTGACTTGATGAAGGGTCCCTGCACTCCAACATGTTGTACCCTTCTCTACGCCTCTTTCTTCTGCTTTTTGTTGGCTGGTTCTGAGCACGAACCACCTGTTATCAGGAGCACCAGCTTCGGGGCCGAAGCAGCTCCAACTTGATCGTTAATCGAAGCCATCAACTCAAAAAGTGGAAGTGAGTTGACCGGAGGTGGGCGCCAATGTTGGGGACTTGTTCTCAAATGCTCTGCCTTGGCAAAAGGTTGATTCCCGAATGGTGCGATCACTATTACAGGAATCCGTGAACAGTAAAGGAATACTGTTCACTATTTATAGGCACAGGACACAGCCTGTGAGGAATTACAATCATGCCCCTCATAAGGGATTACAACAGCGACTCAAACATTTATGGACTAAAAGGTCATTCTACTTTTATGTCGGTTTGTAATTCCGAAGCTTCATGAAGAGGAACCTTCGATCATCTCATGCGGACAGCTTCAGCCGAAGCTGTTTCTTCCTACCAGACCTTCGGCGACGAAGCATAGTCCCAACACGGGTCGGCATACTTCGGTCACCTTGAAGGGTCCTTCCCAACTGGGGGAGAGTTTGTGGAACCCTTCTCGGTTCAGTACTCGCCTTAGGACTAGGTACCCGACCCTGAGCTCCCTACTATGCACGAACTATTGGTGATAGCGCTTGAGCGCTTGGTTGTACCATGCATTTCGGATCGCCGCTCGCCATCTGCGCTCGTCGATGAAGTCCACGTCCTCATGTCGTAGCTGTTCCTGCATAGACTCATCAAACGACTGGACCCATGGGGAGCCCATAATGATTTCCGGGGGAAGACAGGCTTTAGCCCCGTAGACCAGGAAGAACGGGGTCTCCCCGGTAGCTCGGCTGGGTGTGGTCCGGTTCCCCCATAGCACGCACGGGAGCTCGTTGACCCAATTTGCACCATGCTTTTTCAAGCAGTCATAGGTGCGTGTCTTGAGTCCCCTGAGGCTTTCTACGTTTGCCCCTCCACCTGGCTATTGCTCTTGGGATGAGCCACATACACAAAGCAGAGCTGGGTGCCAATGCCCTCACAATACTCGTGGAAGAGCTGACTTCTGAATTGTGTCCCGTTGTCTGTAATGATACAGCTTGGGACCCCGAATCTGCAGACGATCGACTTGAGGAAGGCAACAGCAGCACCCTGGGTGATGCTAACCACAGGGGTGGCCTCAGGCCACTTCGTGAACTTGTCGATGGCGACGAAGAGGAAACGGTACCCGCCGACGGCCCTGGGGAATGGTCCCAGGGTATCCACCCCCCATACGGCGAATGGTCAAGAGGGTGGAATCATCTGCAGAGCTTGAGCCGGTGTGTGTATCTACTTTGCATGGAACTGACACGCCTTGCAGGAATTTACCATCTCAGCTGCATCTTGGAGAGCGGTTGGCCAGTAGAAGCCGTGCTAGAAGGCCTTACCGACTAGCGTGCGGGACGACGAATGACTTCCGAAATCACCTCCATGGATCTCCGTGAGCAACTCGCGGCCCTCACCCTAGGTGATGCACCGCATGAGAATGCCATTGGCGCCATGGCAGGAGAGATCCCCCTCTACCACCGTGTATCGTTTAGCCAACCGCACTATGCGCTCTGCGGACACATGATCTTCAGGAAGGATTTTTTCCTTCAGGTAGTCCCAGATCTCGGAGATCCATGCATCGGGACCACTCTGAGATACTGGCTGTGGCGCTAAGGGGCTGGCAGGACCCCCTGTAGCACACACAGTCTTTGGTGTGTTCTGTAGATAGTACGCCACCGGGACTGCTAGCTTCGAGGTGCTAGTCTCGCCCCCTTCGCCCAGTTCGGCAGGCTGGGCGGTGGGTCTCAGCAGCCGTCTTTCGAAGACGCCCTCGGGCACGGGTGCCCAAGTTGATGCCCTGTGGGAGAGTCCATCTGCCGCCGAGTTGTCAGCCCAAGGAACATGTTGTAGTTCCAGGGCCATGAAGTCTTTTTCGAGCTTCCTTAAGTGTAGGAGGTAAGCTGCGAGCCTGGGCTTGTTGCAGCTACATTCCCTGCGGACTTGCTTGATGATTAGCTGGGAGTCCCCCTTCACGAGGAGCTGGCGGATCCCCATGGATAGGGCGGCCGACAAGCCAAAGATCAATGTTTCGTACTCTGCCATATTATTGGTGGCCTTGAACTCGAGGTGCACCATGTACTTCACTTGATCTCCGCTTGGGTCGATGAGGACCACTTTGGCTCCACCGCCCTGCTGACAGGCGGATCCGTCGAAGAAGAGTGTCCAGTGGGGCTCGGTGAAGACCGGACCCTTGGGTTCCGCACGTGTGGGGTCCGAATCGAGATCCGTACCCCCAGGAGCACTCGGGGGAGGTGTCCATTCCACGATGAAGTTAGCCAGGACCTGGCTCTTGATGGCGTGGCGAGGCTGGAAGTCCAGCTAGAACTCAGCGAGCTCCGCAGCCCACTTGGCGACGTTGCCTGTGGCGTTAGAGTTGTGGAGGATGGCCCTTAACGGAAAGGAGGTCACCACCCCGACCCTGTGTGCCTGGAAATAGTGGCGCAGCTTCCTGGACGCAACAAGCACATCATAGAGAAGTTTGTGCGTCTCAAGGTACCTGGCCTTTGCTTCATGGAGGACCTTGCTGACGTAGTAGACCAGCCTCTGAACGGTCCGGACCCCTATAGCCGGTCCCAAGCCCTCAGCCTCCTGACCTTCTTATGTCGTCCTTTCGACGACCAGCACCATGCTCACCGCTTCTATAGCCGCCGCGATGTATAAATACAACGGCTCCCCCGGTTCTGGAGCTACCAGTATTGGTAGGGACACCAGGTGCTGCTTCAACTCTTGAAAGGCTTGTTCCTCCTCTTTGGTCCAAGAGAATGGGTCGTACTTCCACAACAGCTTGAAGAAAGGCAGCACCCTCTCAGCCAGCCTTGAAATGAAGCGGCTAAGGGCGGCTAATGACCCCGTAAGCTTCTGGACGTCCTTGATACGGGCCGGAGGCCTCATTGCCTCAATCACTTTGATATTCTCCGGGTTTGCTTCAATGCCCCGGTGCGAAACCAGGAACCCTAGCAACTTTCCCGCGGAGACACCAAAGACACACTTGTCCGGGTTCAGCTTTGTGCGTGTTGCCCGCAGCTTGTCAAAGACCAGGGTTAAGTCTTCCACTAGGGTCGACCCTCTCTTAGTCTTGACTACTATGTCATCGACGTACACTTCCACCTTGTCCCTAATCAGGTCCTCGAAAGTCTTACTCATCGCACGCACAAATGTCGGCAAGGCGTTTTTCAGACCGTAAGGCATTACGACATAGCAGTAAAGCCCATCCACTGTTACAAAAGCGGTATGCTTCCTATCTTCCCTAGACATCTAGATTTGATGGAAACCAGAGTAAGCATCTAAGAAGGACAAGAGGTCGCACCCGGAGGTAGAATCCATGATTTGATCTATACGTGGAAGTGGATACGGGTCCTTGGGACAAGCTTTATTAAGGCTGGTGTAGTCGATGCACATCCGAAGCTTCCCATTTGCCTTTGGAACGATGACTGGATTGGCCAGCCACACTGGGTGATGAACCTCTTCGATGAAGCCGGCGTCCAGCAGCTTTCGGACCTCCTTTCGGATGAAGTCCTGCCGCTCAACGGACTGTCTCCAAGGCTTCTGACTCACCGGTTTGGCGTCAGGGTGGATCTTCAAATGGTGCTCGATCACCTCCCTAGGGATCCCTGGCATCTGCGACGATTCCCAGCTTCCGTCGTACATCACGTACAGCTTCTTGCGGTGGTCGGTATCATCACCGGAGTCGGAGTCTCCAATGAAGATGTCCTTGAGGACCTGCTCGGGGGACTGGTACCCGAGGTCCCGTTCTCCCGTGGCCACATCACCGTCATTGACCCTCTCCTTACCAGGCCGGCGACGAGGTGGGGAGCCATCCTTGGAAGTCTGCTCGCGCTGCTCACTGACGTGCTTCGCGAGCTTGATGATCTCACGGCACTCCGAGGTGCTGTGGCGACTGTTGGGGTGCACAGGGCATGAACCGCTGTTGCCTCCCTGTGGCCGCGGGCGCTTGTTGCGCTCCTTCCGCCCCCCAGTGGCAGTTGCAACGACCGGAGCAGCAGACTGTGGCCTCTCGTGACCGTGGTTCTTCTTCTTTTTCTTTTTGCCGTCCTGGGTGACGGCACCCTAGCCACCCGTCTGGGCAACTCCGGTCTGTGGTACCGAGTGCCAGGCACGGCCCTCGGAAGTTCTGGCACACTTGTCAGCTAGAGCGAAGAGAGTGGTGATAGTTTCCACGTCGTGCGTGGCCAACTTCTCCAGCATCTTCTCATCACGTACCCTCTGCTGGAAAGCGGTGATGATGGAAGCATCTGAGATACGGGGTATAGTCCCTCGTACCTTAGTGAAGCGGGAGATGAAAGCCCGGAGAGTTTCCCCGGGTTCGTGCCTCACTGCATGGAGGTGAGCCTCTACGCCATGTTGCTGATAAGCACTGGCGAAATTCGCTAAGAACCGCGTGCAGAGCTCTTCCTAGGAGTAGATCGATCCTGGGGTGAGGTTCATGAGCCAGGTCCGGGCTGGCCCAGACAAGGCTACATGGAAATATGTTGCCATTACATCAGGGTCTCCACCTGCTGCCGTAATAGAGGTGATGTATACCTGCAAGAATTCCGACGGGTTTGACGTGTCGTCGTACTTTTCCGGCAGGTGTGGCCAGAACCTGGATGGCCAAGTCACCGCGCGGAGATGATCCGCCAGTGCGACACAGCCCATGCCAGCCAACGGGACACCCGCTTGAATTTGGGCACCCCTTGGAGTTTGTGGTGCAACCGCTATGAAGTCTAGGTCGAGGTTGCAACCCTCGATGTTCTGCCGGCGCTCACGCGCCCTCTCCAGAGAGACTCGGTCATTCTCGCCCGCACGCCTACGGTTGAGTTCTGCCCGCAGGTCATTAGGCCTCTCCAGAGAGACTGGAGCGTCCTCTCCCGCACGGCTGCGGTTGAGCTCCGCCCGCAGGTCCTTAGTCGGTGCGGCCTTCACCAAGGGTGAGCACACTGACACCGACGCCTCGTGGTGACACCGAACGACCGAGGCCTAGGCCTAGCTGAGCCAGAATGCACCATGCCGAGCAGACGATCGACATCGTCACGCCACTGCTTCATGGCCCCCGGTGAGGCCGTGGAGCTAGGAGGGTGGCGTAGCAACTCCCTGGCTCCAGACAAGGCCCCGGGCGTAGACCTTGACGCTCTGAATGTCAGCACAGGAGTGTGCTGTCGCGTAGAGCGCACAGCAGCATCACCGGGTGCAGGGCGGTTGGAGGCCCGTGGCATGGAAGACACAACCTCTTCCTCCATCGGGAAGTCCTCGGGAATGAAGTCATGGTGCTCGACAATCTGGACCATGGTGTCGAGTAGGAAAACAGGTGAAAACCTAATGCCAAGCCCCCTACCTGGCGCGCCAAATATCGGTGGTGAAATCCACCGGCCGGGTGGCGGAACGCACACGCCCTAAATCCTAAGATGAGGAGGGGGCCTAAGCGTTTTGCCTGCTAGGTGGATTCAGGATGAACACAAGAGCACACAAGGGTTTAGAGTGGTTCAGGCCGCTGAAGCGTAATACCCTACTCCATTGTCTGTGTTTTGTATTGAGTCTGTGAGCTTGAGAGCTTGCGAGTCTGTCTGAGGGTTTGTGTGAACTTGAGAGTCTGCCTTGTAACGTCATGTGCCCTCCCTTTAATAGCTCGAGGGGGGCACATACAAGGATGCTGAGCCCCGACATGTGGGCCCAGGAACATAATGGAAGGAATACATTATAGGAGTAACTAATGCAAGTAACGCCTGAGTAATCTCCCGGCGTCCTGATGTCCGCAGTCTACGCAGTATTGATCTACAGCGGCTGCTTCCTTGGTAAAGTGTGAGTAATGATGAGCGTAGTGAACGCGGCAGTATGGGCGTGCCACCTGCCAGTGGAATGGACAGGCACGCCGCCTGTGGAATGAATAGGTCGCCGCCTGCCAGCGAAATGGACAGGTCTCAATAAATGCAGAGGCGGCACACGTCTGCCAGTGGAATGGACAGGCGGCGCGCCTTATCCGTAATAAAGCTAGAGGCCGCGTAGCCCAGAGGCCTTACGTCAGGCTCCGCCCGTTGGCTTACGTCACGTGCAGTATGCCACGTGGCAGCATCGGGGCTCCGCTTGAGCGGGGAGCAGGAGTGTATGCGGATAGGTCCGAATTGCACCAGAGCAGGTCTGGACACGTGTCAGCTCCGGACCCCCACTTGGGCTTTAAGTAAGGCCTTGGGATCCCACTGTGGGTGGTCCAGACCCCTTACGGGGGGTCCGGATCTCATTCTAGGGGTCCGGTCCGTACACGTGGGGGTCCTGGACCGGCTTGGAGGCCCGGACTGTATATCCAGGGGTCCGGCACTTTCCCATGGGGGTCCGGACTCACTGTTGACGCCTTGGAGTATAGTTCTTTCTCTGGCCATGTGGCGGCCCCGAAGCCACGCACGTGGTGGGGTCAGGCGCTGTTGCTGGCCCAGAGTAGTCGCCCGTGGCTGGGGCGAGCCATGGTCTGGTCCCATGCACATCTCGTTTACCACACGACTAAAGATAGTCGCGTGGGTACTGTGTCTTCATGTTGTAGTAAGGGGTACCCTAGTTTCAGGGTACCGATAGGACCCAATAGGTTACCCTAGTTTGATTATCTTTATACATTGTTTACCACTGAACTTTTGGGTAGTACCTGATATTGCTTTATGTGGTTTTTGGTATGGAGATACACATTATTCATGATCAGGCTTTTATTATCAATTTGTTATTTACTGTTCATGATAAGATCATATTGTTAATTGGAACATGGAGAACCACCCGAGAAAACAATGCTGCCATAAGGGTGGTATGGGACGCCCTTGGCTGACTAATTAGGAAAGCTAGTGGATGACTACCTTACCCGAAAGGGGCAAGGGTAGTAGGGGATTGGTCAGTGTAGGGAGGTCCTTGTGTTGATTTTGCTGCGATAGCGGTCAGGCGAGGGATCCCTGCATTGGAGCTTCCTAGAAACTGTAGCGGGTTTTCTGAAGCTAGTGGAACTTTTTTGTAAAGGTGTATGGGAAGTCGCGATCTATTGGCATATGGGTAACATGACTTGTGGGTAAAGATACACAACCTTTGATAGAGTGTAAAACTGGTATATCAGCCATGCTCACGGTCATGAGCGGCTCGGACCCTCACATGAGTACATTATGGAATTAAATTCAATTTTTCATTTGCATCGCATTGTGGTTTATGATTAATTTGATCTATTTATTACTCTGGTTTGGTATTTACTTACATCTAGTAACTGCTAATAAAATTTGACCAACTTATTAAAAGCAATGCTCAGCTTTAACTATTATTTGTTGATCAGCCTTACACTTCACATGAACTCCCACCTTTGGTGCGTTCATGCACATTATTCCCCAGAACTTGTTGAGCTATGATCTTTTGTGAGCTCACTCTTGAGATATATAAACCCCCAACAGGTGAAGAGCAGGTGGTCCAAGAGGAGCCCTATAATGAGGAGTACGAGTTGATCTAGGTGGCGTCTTCTAGTCAGCTTGATGGTGCCAAGGAATAATTATTTAGTTCGTTTTATTGTTATCATTTATTTCTGTAAGACTTCTGCTATGTAATAATGATACTTGTGACATTTATCTCTATACACTTTGTCATTATATGTGATGTTCTTCTTTGGCGTACATATGAGACGCACCCAACTTTATCCCTTAAATCCGGGTGTGACAAACACATCAAGAAGTAGAAGTGGGATGCAAAGCCACAAAACAAAAGTATAGTTGACAAAGTTGAGAGGAAGGGCTGACTGAATTGGAAATGTATCAAAAAAATCAAATCTACTCAAACTAACATGGCTCCAACTCTGAGATGTAGAGAATTTTATAAGCTTTCCAAAAAGTCCAAGATAATTAAAATTGGAGTTCGGAGCTAAAAGTTATGCCCACAATAAAAGTTGGAATTGCTGAAAAACTGCAACAGCATAGGGGTTGTTTCACCGGACTGTCTGGTGTGCCAAATTTTCTCAAAATGGGATAGCTTTAACTCTGGGATGTAGAGAATTTCATAAGATTTCTAGGAAGTATAAGATTATCGAAATAAGAGTTCAGAGCTAAAAGTTATGGCCAAAATACGACAAGCACACCAGACTGTTCGGTGCATAATGTCCGGTGCGTCACCTTCGGAAGCTCTAACGGCTACCTTTAACGGCTAGTACACGTGGCATGTCCTGTGCACCACCGGACTGTCCAGTGCACCTGTTCGGTGCGCCGCAGAAAGCTGTAGAACTGCTTTCCAACAGCTAGTTTCAAGTTGGGCCTATATATACTTCACCCAACCGGCCATTTGGAGGTGTTGGAGCCCAAACAACATAACAACACATGTTATAGACATTTCCAAGTGCTCAAACACCCAAATGCTTAAAAGAATCACTTAGTGATTAGCGTATGTGCTTTACGAAGTGCTTAGGTTAGTTAGACCGCTTATGCGCTTGCTCTAGGTTGTCCCTAGTAAGTTGAGTGAGTTTAGAAAAACCCACAAAACCCGTTGGCTCTTGTGTGAGCCATTGTAATATTGTATCGAGTGGGGTGAGAGTCTTGCGAAACCGTGACAACTGAGTTTGTGTCACGGCCATCACCGTGTACCGGAGGGAACGAGGCCCATGGCGTTTCGGCCGAAAGCTCGATAGTGGAGTCGGCGGGGAGCGTTTGAGAGGAGTCGGAAGCGGAGCACCACAGTGCGTGTAGAAGCCCCGTGGCTCTCTATGGAGTTACTCGACCGAGGTGCTTGGCCCTCGCGTTGGCTACCCTTTGCGACGGGGCACCAACGAGAATTAGTTAGAACCATGCGTGGTTCCGGATACCTCGGTAAAAATACAGTTGTTGTCCACAGGAGTTTGCATCTCTACCCTTGCTCTTTACCTTCCGCATTTACATTAAGTACTTAAGTTTCAATCTCTCTTCTCTAGTTAGAATATTTAGGATTGAAATTTAGGTTTTGCGGTAGAGATAGCAACACATAGACTAAACCTAGTTTACACATTCTAGATTGTTTATTTGCATAGGTTTTGGTCTAGGGATTTATTTGTGGCATAGTTTAGAGATAGTTTTTAGAAGTCCTAATTCACCCCCCCTCTTAGGCGTCACTGTTTCCTACAAGTGGTAACAGAACCCGGTTTGGCTCCTTTGAAACATTTTAGCTTCACTGCTAATCGTGCCGACGCTTTTTAGAGGAAGGGGATGAATACTCATAGGACACCACACTTTGACGGCATTAACTTCCCATATTATAGTGCTAGAATGGCTTGTTACCTAGAGGTTGTTGATCTAGGTGTTTGGAGAGTCACTCGTGACATGATGAAACCACCTAAAAATCCCGAGAAGCTCACCACGAGTGAGAGAAAAGAAATTCATTTGAATGGTAGAGCCAAAAATTGCTTGTATGAATCTCTTAGCATGGAAATTTTCAATCATGTTTTTACATTAAAAAACTGCTAATGAGATTTGGCTAAAATTGCATGAGCTCCATGACGGCACATCCAATGTCCATGAGCAAAAACATTGCCTAGTCTTAAATGATTACAATTCTTTTGCTATGAAAGATAATGAGCTTGTTAGAGACATGTATTCTTGTTTGAATCTAATCATCACTGAGCTCAATTCTATTGGAATTAATAAGCTAGGTGATACAGACATTGTGAGGAAGATTATCTCCCTACTGCCACAACAAAGATATGGGAGCATCATCACCATTCTTCACAACATGGAGGACTTGAGTACAGTGACCCTGACAATTGTGATCGGAAAGATTGAGGCATTTGAAATGTCACGAAAGATGGATCAAGAGGAGCCAACTTCTTCAAGGCCATATGCTTTTGCATGTGATGAAAAGGAAGGCAAGAAGAAGGCTCCCAGTCCAAGCTCCTCAAGTGAAGAAGAGGAAGAAGAAGAATGTGATGATGATGAAGATGGTCAACCCTCAACATCATTCTCCGAGGACGAAGAAACAATCCGACGCATTAGAAAGGTGGGGATGATTCACAAGATTAATCTAATGGGTGTGCCCCTACAGGTCGAGGATTTCTCTTTAAATTGATAGGAAAAAGCAAAGAAGGAGAGGATGCTTCAGATGCGGGGAGAAGAGCCACTTTAGGGACAAATGTCCAAATATGGTCGAACCCACAAAGAGGAGGAGCAAAGGCAAGGCACTTACAAGTGTCAAAACTTGGGATGACTCTTAAAGCGAAGATGAACCTCCAAGGACACACAACCACCGCTCTTCATCACGCTCTTCATGATCATCACACAAATGCCTTATGACAAGAGGTAAAACATGTATCCCATCCTCTAGTGATGATAGTGATGATGAATGTGATGATTAGGGAAAACCCTACTTAGATGAACTTGCGCATGCCGTTAATTTTTTTGAGGATGTCTACTAAACAAAAGGTTCAACTTAAAACTTTGAATAATAAGTTGATTAGCTCTCAAAATGATTATAAATGTTTGCTTGAAAATTTTTAAACATTTGCAAATTTGAATTGTGAACTAACAACTAAAATTGAGCAATTAGAGTCTAATGCTCCATCCTCAACTACCGATGATAGCCTTATCAAAAAGAATGAAAAACTTAAGGCTAAGTTAGCTAGCTCTCAAGAAGCTATTGAAAACTTGCTAGAGAAAATGGAAATTCTTAGCATACACAATAACGAGCTAACTACTAAGCTAGAAAACATTGGTTGGACCCCAGGAGCATCTTTAATTGAAATTCCTGAAATCATTAAGAAACATGCTTCTACTTCTTGCTTTGATTTATTTGATGATTCTAATCCCTGCAATCAAGTTCTTATTGAGAATATTGTTATATAAACATGTTTGGATGAATTGCAATGGAGAATGAGCAATTAAAGCAAGAGGTGGCACACCATGGCAAGGCCTTATATGACAAGAAAGGCAAAGCCAAACAAATCCAACCTCCTCAGGATAACACCACTACGGGAGTGAACAAGCCTATGCAGGGAGAAACTGTGATTTGTAGGCTATGCCACAAGTCTTAACAATGCAAGGGGAAGACCGAGGATAAGCAAAAGCAAGAGCTCAAGCCAACAAACAAAATCTCCAACACCTACATCAGCAAGATGGAAAAAAAGGCCGCTACACCATATTTTATCAAGAAGAAAAGAATGGAAAGGTGATAGCAATCAAGTCTAACAAGGAAGCCAACAAAGGAAAGGGGGCCAAACGCATATGGGTGCCAAAGGAGATTATCTCAACCATGAAAAGCACCAAGAAGGTTTAGATCCCAAGAGGGAAGTGAGAAGTCCGAAGGACTTCGGGAAATTTGGAGACTTGGAAAAATTGGGATGTATATCATAGGATGCATCATATTGGATCAAGTCTATTGCCAAGTGGGTTAGTGAATACTTTGGACCCAAATTCCCCACCCATGACTAAGGTAACTAGATTTATTGAATTTCTTTTTTTAGATATGAGTATCTGTTTCTCATATCTAGTTTTTACCTTACATGCCTAGTTTTTACATGTGGTATTTACTTTTGATTATAATTGCATGCATACTAGGTCAATCATATGGTAGGAATGCTTGTTTTTAATTCATATTCTCGAGCAAACCTACATGGTTTAAAATGTCAGTTAAGCACGACACATAGCTTCTTTAACATTCCTAAGTAAATGACACTAATGCTTCAAAGTTTATATCCTACTAGTGGTATTCTCCAAATGGTGTCATTTTGACTTATATGTGCCAATGCTCGGATTATAGATAATTTGTCCCTCTTGATATCAAAATCAAGTACAAGTATCCTGTATTCAAAACTTGTATGCACTCTTTTAGGGGGAGGTTACTCTATAATCTAAGTCTTTGTGACTAATACTTGTTTTCAATTCTATTATGTGTAGTAGTCTCATTAAAGGAAAATGGAGGCCCCGGAGAAAGACAATAAGCTGCCACTGTAAATCTACAAGAACTTTGAATTGATTCCACAATTGGTATCATTTACATATTTTCTCCAGAATTTGATTATACTATATTACAAATCTTATGCTTCCCTTGTTGCTATAAATGCATATGTTGCAAAATATATCTTTTACATATGCATAGTGGGAGTTAGTATAATCAATCATGTCTTGTCCCTATCTTCGTCTATCACAAAGGGGGAGAACACTCATTTACGGGGAGTAAGATTTTAAAGCTACAAGTAGTAAATCCTGTAGAGGGCAAGTCTTTTTGCTTCCTATATGCTTTTAATGTCTTCCTTTTTTGTGTTTGATTTCAAAGGGGAGAAGTTTTAGGGACCAAAGCAACTCAAAATATATCAAACACTAAACACCACCCAATTTCAAAAATTTAAAATCTTGATCTTACAAGTGGTTTTGGTTCTACAAATATCTTTGGTCTAAAATAGGAAGTATGTGGATTATGGAGTTAGGGGGAGGCTTAAGTCCATATTCTCACATTGTGGGGACATTCATGCATCCTAGCAAGTAGATTGCATATTTTCATCAAAATGTTTGTTATATTTGCTTGCTTTGGTTGTGTTGTCATCAATAACTAAAAAGAGGGAGATTGTAAGGAAAATGGACCCAACCCATTTGGCTAAGTGATTTTGGTGTTTGATGATCAACATAACCTTGTGGACTAATATTTTCCAAGTGTTTGTGCGTTGTAGTTCACATGATGCGAAGTGGATTAGACTGAGGCTATGAAGATGCAACACCTCAAATGAGGCATCATAAGACCCATAGAAGACATTACAAAGTCATATTAAAGACATTTTATACATGCCAAGAGTCCAACACATCAAGAAGTAGAAGTGGGATGCAAAGGTACAAAACAAAAGTGAAGTTGACGAAGTTGAGAGGAAGGGCTGACTAAATTGGAAGTGTTTCAAAAATATCAAATCTACTCAAACTTACATGACTTCAACTCTAAGATGTAGATAATTTTATAAGCTTTCCAAAAAGTCCAAGATAATCAAAATCGGAGTTCGAATAAAAGTTATGCCCACAACTCAAAGTTGGAATTGCTGAAAAAACTGCAGCAGCATAGGGGCTGTTTCACCAGATTGTCTGGTGTGTCAAATTTGCTCAAAATGGTAAGACTTCAACTCTAGGATGTAGAGAATTCCATAAGTTTTCCAAAAAGTACAAGATCATCGAAATCGGAGTTCGGAGCTAAAAATTATGGCCAAAATACGACAAGTAAGCATGGGTTGTTCAGTGCACACCGGACCGTCCGGTGCACCTTATCTCGTGCGCCATCTTCGGAACCTCTAACGGCTACCTTTAATGGCTAGTACACGTGGCATGTCAGGTGCACCACCGTATTGTCCGGTGCACCTATCCGGTGCGTCGCAGAAAGCAGCAGAACTGCTTTCCAATGACTAGTTTCGAGTTGGGACCTATATATACTTCACCCAACCGGCCATTTTGTAACGCCACAAAACCATCAACTAAAAATAATGCATTTAGATTATTAGTGGTAAATATGGTAATGACATTTTCTTTCAAGTGTTTGATTTTTATTTGCATTTAGAATAATTTTGTTTGCTCATGATTTTTATTTGCATATAGAATAATTTTGTTTGCTCATATTTGATTTATGGTTGTTGCGTAGAATTTCTTTTTTATTGAAAAATCCAATTAATTAATATAGAAATATTGGTCCAAAAATAATTATTTTAGTTATAAATAATTTTGGTATAATTATTATGATTTTTAGAATTATTTAAAAATATATGTATTTATATTTTAAATAGAAAAGAAAAAAAGAAAGAATTCAGAAACCCTAACCCTAGCCGACGGCGAAACCGTCCCACAAACGGCCCAACAGTCGCGCACCCACCTCCCTCCCCTCCCTCTCTCACTGACGCTTGGGGCCCACCCGTCAGGGGGCCCCTTCTCCTACCTCCAGCATCACCGCCGCCTGGTGTCGCGTGCGCCGTGTCCTCCCCCGGCCGAGCCGCACCACGTCCGCCCGACCCGCGCCCGTTTGAGTCCCTGCACCGGAAACCGACGGCTCCTCCCCTTCCTCGCCCTTCCCCCCATTACCTCATCAATGGAAACCGACGCCATTATTGGAGCTTTGATGGTGATTGAAGCCACCGGCCACCTCTCCCTCGGCGCCCTCTCCTCTCCCCTCTCCCTCCCTATAAAAACCGACGTCGAGCTCTCCCTCTCCCTGCCCGAGCTCTCTCTCTCTCACTCACTCCTCGTGCTCACTCTCTCCTTCGCTCGCCATCCGCCGTTCGTGGACCTCGCCGGAGCCGCGCCTCGCCGTCCTGGCCACGCATTGCCCGCCTCGGCCGCGCTTGTCCCCTGCCCGACCGAGACCACCGTGCTCCCTGCTCGCTGAGAGCTCCCCTATGCACAAGCTCTAGCCCAAGGTAGAAGACGACCATTTTGCGTTTTGGCCCCCCAGTTTTCTAGAAAGTATTCCTGTATTTTCTGTAGTACAAATGTATCAAAAAGAAGTCCTAAAATCTTATGTGCTACTCCCCGAAGTATACATGTAATTTGGAATCAACCCCGGCAATATTATTTTGATTATGGACATTATTTTTATAATTTGAAAAATACATAGATTGTCATTTTGTGATTAGGTATTAGAATCCTTTGTGATTATCTACTCATTTTAGCATATAAAATAATATTATGTTAGTGATTTTTAAATACAGTTTTAATGATATAAAGAATTAAAATAAATACTAGGTCCCATTTTCTTAGTAATATTAAAAATATAGGTTTTTACTAGCCTTGATAAATGTGTTCATACATATAACACTTAATTACTTAGAATTAGTAAAATATTTATTTATGTAAAAATCACCATGATTATATTAGTAAAGTCCAATTAGTAATCTACATTAATTCTTAGAATATTAATGTTAGGTGATTTAGAAATAAACATTTTTAGCTTTATGTATAATTTCTATTTAGAAAGAAAAGGATAAAACCCAAAAGACTATTATTAAGTAATACAGAAAACAATCGGTAAAGTTTGTTAAGATATTTTATCTATATTATACTAGATAAACTAGCGTCATAGTCACCTACTCATATTTTCACCAATGATAACTCGAAGTGGAAGATATAGTGGATTAATAAATATTTATGCTTTAGACATATTTATGAGTATAGTTGTGTGATACATGAATGTGTATGTAATGGTGAATGATTACCATGTAGTGGATTAATAAACATTTATGCTTTATACATATTTTCATCTAGGCAGTGTTTATGGGTCCGATCAACCCAGGCTAGATGGGATACACGACTTGTGGGTAAAGTTGTACGACCTCTGCAGAGTGTAAAACTGATATGTCAGCCGTGCTCACGGTTAAGAGCAACCTGTACCCTCACATGATAATTGAACTTAAAGATGGAAAATAAATCGTGGTCTAATGATCTACTAGTGGTTTGCTTAAGTGGTTTCACTTAAGTGTTTTTGATATAATCTTATGCCTTTGATTAATTGGGATATTTGGGATACACACTTATTAGTAAGACAGGTGTTGCTAATAAAATATTGACCAACTAAAATGCTTACCGCTTATCCATAGCCTACCTTGTTAACTTGCATTATTTCCCCCACTTGCTGAGCCCCGACCATAAGTGAGCTCACCCTTGCTTATATTTTGACCACAGGGTGATGATGAAGACTTCGGAGATGACGCTGATGAGTTTTGAGTCTAACGATGCGCCAGTCACCTTCCTGTGGAAGAGTGTCCATGTTTAATTCCGTCATACTTCGATTATGATACTTGTTTAATATACTATGATCCAGATGATGTAATAAAGTTACTCTACTCTCTTTATGACTTTATTGCATTGCCTTTTGATATATTACACTTGTGACGTCAACATATGTGTGTAAAATGAATCCTGGCCCACAAATGCTATGCATTCGGTTTTGCCCCCAGAACCGGGTGTGACACATTTGGAGGTGTCTGAGCCCAAGCAACATACGAACACATGTTATAGACATTTCCCAAGTGCTCAAACACCCAAGTGCTTAATAGAATCACTCGGTGATTAGCGTATGTGCTTTTGCAAAGTGCTTAGGTTACTTAGACTGCTTATGCACTGGCTCTAGGTTGTCCCTAGCAAGTGGAGTTTAGAAAAATCCACAAAACCACTCGGCTCTTGTGTGAGCCATTCTAATATTGTATCGAGTGGGACGAGATTCTTATGAGACCATGACAATCGAGTTTGTGTCACGGGCGCCACCTTGTATCGGAGGGAACGAGGCCCGTGACGTTTTGGCCGAAAACTCGATGTGGAGACGGCAGGGAGCGTCCGAGAGGAACTGGAAGCGGAGCACCACTTGCGCGTGGAGAAGGCCCACGACCCTCTACTGAGTTACTCGACCGAGGTGCTTGGCCCTTGCGTGGGCTACCCTTTTTGTTGGGGCACCAATGGGGATTAGTCGGAACCTTGCATGGTTCTGGATAACTCGGTAAAAATATCGTCGTTGTCCAGGGAGTTTGCATCTCTACCCTTGTTATTTACCTTCCGCATTTACGTTAAGTAATTAAGTTTCAATCTCTCTTCTCTAATTAGAATATTTAGGGTTGAAACTTAGGTTTTGCAGTAGAGATAGCAACACATGGACTAAACCTAGTTTACACATTGTAGATTGTTTATTTGCATAGGTTTTGGTCTAAGGATTTATTTGTGGCCTAGTTTAGAGATAGTTTTTAGAAGTACTAATTCACCCCCTGTTAAGCGTATATATATATATAGTCAGCCTTCCCAAAGCTCCACCTTTCTCTCGAGCAGAACAGGTCCTCCTTTGCAATCACACCCATGCTCTTTGCATAATCACACCGACCACCGTTTTCTACCTGCAGTGCAGGTAAGAACCTTGTAAGAGCAGGGTAAGACCCTTTCATAACTTGTGTTCCACCACCAAACCCTAAAAGATAGTTGTAGGGTTCATACTATTCGTTTATTGCCTTTTTGTCTCTGTTTGTGCTAATAATGAAAGGACCAAAGAACCAAACAGACAAGGAGAAGGGCCCTAAGCTTAACGACGTGAGTGCGTCCCTCAGCTGGAATTGAAGGAGATGACATGCTTGATGACTGAAGCTTTCAAAAAATACTAGGACTCTGTGGTGACATCCTATGAGCATCTTGATCGATGAGTTGCTAAACTTGTTACACGCATGGACGTGCTGGAGGCTCGTCCCCAACCATAAGCTCCAGCCCCAGCTACTGGTGCAGTAGTGCTCCTTCCTACGGAGGACAACGACGACGATGACAGAGATGTTGATGCATCGCTGCGACGACGCCTTGCACGAAATCGACAAGGTATGGGAGGTAATGGTAGACATCGTCATTACAATCCTAGACTAGGCAATGATCCATAAGCTAAGATTAAGTTCTCTATTCCACCGTTCAATGGTTCTTATGATGCTAAGGCTGTCGGTGTTTGGAGTCCGACCGCACACCCAGGGTTACCCCCTCGAGGTGCTTTTGGGTAGGACGGTGTTGTTGACTGTAACTCAACGGTTCGTGCGAGTTGCACGAGAGACGACAGGCAATTTTCTACAGGTTTGGGCCACGTGGAGAGGAGTAATACCCTACTTCCTGGTGTGGATCTTTATGTGGTAGGTTACAAGAGAGGTCTCCAGTGTGGAGAAAAGCTAATGAGATAGGTAGGTGGATGATGGAAATGATGGGGTACAATCAAGGCCTTATATACTCGACCGTAGGGCACTACATGCGTATGTGATGAAGATGTACACCTTAATAATAGTGAACCGACCGAACTTATCTTCCTATAATCACGCCGACTTATCTTTAATTTGTTCCGATATTCAAGGGCGCTGCGCGCAGGAAGGTCGGGCGGACGCTACGGATAGCGCTCGAGTTTGACGAGTTGCTTAGGCCTGAGCCTGCTTCCTTCCCACGTTGGCCCATTCCGCCAGTAGTCCTACCCTAGCCCACGAAGAGATGGCCTTGTGAGATAACAGGCCCAAAGCCTCTCGCGAGGCCTTCTTGCCTTCTAGTGGACCCAGGGGATATTTGTCCCCCACAAGCCCCTAATCTTTGAGTTGATTTTGAAATAATCAGCCCAAAGATTTTAGGTCCGGCTCGTAGGTTTGCTGCATGGCGCAGTTTCCACTCTGTCAATGGGTGTACCGAAAGTGCACCCGTTGGGTGTAGCTCATAAACTTTGAGTGACTCATTAAGAGCAGTCCTCTCAGAGGTCTTCATTTTATGCTTTAGAGATCAGCATATTACCATCATGTTATGCTTTAGAAATCAGCATTTCGTCTTCTAGGATTAAGAATCTATTGGGTGCACCGAAGGAGCACCCAATGGGTGTAGCCCCCGAGCTTTGGGTGGATTTTTAAAAATAATCCACTCAAAGGTCTGTATCTTGTGCTTAGAAACCAACATTCTATGACACCCCAGGTGTCTATTTCGTGTTATGTCGGGAGATTTATCCTACTCTCGGATGCTCAGTAAAAATTTCTATTTCTCGCTCGCGTATGTCTCGGATTATCCAGACTATTCGTACACATTTTACCGAATTCGGAGTTATTCAGTCTCACAGAAGGCCAAATTTGGGGCCTATTAAAACTTTTATTTCTCGGCACGAATGCCAACTCGTTAATCATTCTCGATTTATAAAATCTCGTCTAAAGCTCATTTAATCAAAACTCTCGACTATTGTTAGTGGATCTGTACTCAAATCCAATTCCTCGGACTTCGATCGATGTCCGACTATTTTGTCCGGATCCGTACTCTCAAGCAGAATACCTAGTGTGTTCGCATCTATATAATTCTAACCAAATCGACTTAATATCTTTGTGTCCGATCTGAATTCGAAAATCAACATCGGTAGTGCTTTTTAAAATATCACGATTCGCCTTCTACGACCAAAAGCAAAAACAAAAATATAATGCCATGTTTAGAATGCGCTTGAAGTTCATAATCCAATTCGTGCGCGATATCAGACTAAATTACGTGTGAAGGTAATAATTAGTGTTCGGATAATCTGTGTTTAATCAAAACGCCATAAAATAAAATGGAAATAATTTAGCGCGGCCCGTTTGAGTGTTTTGGGCCAAGTCCATTCCAGCCCAATTGGCCCACTAAGAAACCCTAACCCTAGGGCTTCTTTATAAATATGGACCCTCTCCCCTTGCACTTGGCCATTTTTCATTCCCACCCCTCTATTTTTTCAGCCACCACAACCTTGTTCCTCCTCTCCCACATGCACAGCTCTCTTCTTCCTTATTCATGGCGCAGAAAATCTCTCTGCCCAGCTCCCTGCCCATGGCATCCTTCCCTCCTCCCCCTTCTGCGTCCTCAAGCAAGTGTCCTCCTCCCTCTGCCCCTTGCCGCAGGAGTAGGAGCTTCCTGGGTGCAGGCCGGCGCCCTGCACAGCGTCCTTCCCTGCTCCCTGCTAGCGAGCAGCAGCTCACCCCATGGGCGCGCCCTCTGTTCTCCGGCAGCAGGAAGCCCCGCGGCGCCCTCCTTCCTCCCTACGCCCAGCTCTTCTCTCTCCAGCGCGCCCTACTCTTCCATGGAAACCAGCAGGAGCTCTCTCCGCCCCATGGCCGCGAGCTTCCCTCGGCCACCATGGTGTTGGGCGCCTCTTTCCCAGACCGATGGGCGTCCAGCTCCCTGCGTCCTGTCTCCCATGGACTGAACGTCCCTCCCCCTCGCAGCACCTCCCCTTGGCGAGTTTCTTTCCCTGTAACCCTGCATCTTCCCCTGCCATGGACGCCCAAGAACAGCAGCTCCTCCAACTCCCCATGGCGCGCTGCAGTAGACGCCTTGGAGCATCCCCGCCATTACTCGCGACCCGGCTTCCTCCCTACTTGCGTGCTGCTGCGCAGTGCCCCGTTGGTGCTTGCTAGGTGCTCGACAAAATGCGCAGCAGCCCCAACGTCTCTGCGCGCTGCTGGCTTGCTGTTTTGTGAAGCCCAGTGGACAGCACGTCGTGATGCCCGCCGGGTGTTTGCTGTTTTTGCGCAGCCCCAACATCGATGTCGTTCACCCCCGGTGAGACCACCACGATCCTTGTTCGATTCCGCATCAGCGTTGTTTTCCTGTGATTAATTGTGTATGTGTGTTGTTTTGTTTTTGTTTTGTGGAGGAGAGGAACCCCGTGTTTTGCGTGGAGAAGAAGGCAAGCCGTTCAACGCTCGTCGGATGTTCGGAACTATGCACAAATCAGATTCACCATCGTTCCTACAAACACCGATTGGGTTTGTTTATGGTGAGCCGGTGCATGTCGCTCTCAATTGACTCGATTAATAAATTATATAGATGTGGTTGAAATGTTTCGGTGGTAGTCATAGTATGGTTGTGTTCATGATTTCGAGTTAGAGATTGGTGGTTGACGATTCGTATAAATTGGTCGATGATGTGCATGTGTGATTATATGTGAAAAACTTGTATTGGTATGGATGGAAGTTTGTGGCGAAAGAAAATGAGATAGAAAGAGAGCTCGGATGTTTTTAAGTTTCGGTAACAATGTATTTGATGTGTGGTTTGCTGCGAGGATAATTTTTAAAATGCCGGTTATGTTGTGAGAAATGCATCGGTAGAAATTTATGTGATGAGTAAGTTTGGAAATACAAGTTATGTGAGGATTGAATTAGTACACGTATGCGTGTGTGTGTCGTGGTGTATTATAGTTGTGGTGGCGTAAGATATTTGATTGAGGTGTGCGGGTATATGTCGTAATATGGTTATACTCGCGACGAGGAAAGATGTATGTATTGTGTAACACGACTTTAGGTTGCTATTGTATAATCGTGTGAAGGATGCGCATGATGGTCATGTGACTAAAGGGTGGTGTAGTGGCAAAGCGTGAAGTAAGTTTAGTATTTTTAAACGGTTATCTGATAGCACCTATCGGTGTCGTCATAATTTCTGTTGTATGGCGGATCGATGCTTTGCTTTGTCAATCATTGCATTTCATGCCCATTGGATAAATAAATATCTTATTGATTGATTAGAGGTCTTATATAAACGTGATCGCAGCCCAATAATTATTGGAGGCGAGTAGCATTCATAAGTCGATCCTTGTTAAAATTGAGGAACAATCTGACAAGATATGCACATAAGTGCTTTAGGTCCCTCAGTAGCAAATGTAGTCTTATAGAGTTTTACGCCATGTGTAAATGTCTCTATGTTAGACCCCAACAATATGCTATTTTAGGTGACTGGTGTGTTAACTAAATTAAGTTGAGAAATGGTTAAGAAAAACTTATTAATCTGCTCCCACCCATGTTTGGAGTTGCAATGTCTAAAATGGTTTGCTAAGACTTATACTGTGATTAGCCAACTCATGTTAAGTAAGAGTCGATTTTGTTAAGTGAATGTTATATATATGTTGTGTCTCGGATTTCGATAATAATAGGCTAGTCGACGAGTATGTTGTATAGCGGCCTAGGTTGTTGCTCTGGTTAATCAACTTGTTAGATGGGTTTGGGTAAGCTCGTAGTCACGATGAATTACTTGTTGTAGTCTGAATGCGTATGGTTATGGTCGCGGATGAAAAGTATTAGTGCTCATGTGATGTCTAAGTTAAAATGCAAATTATTGGGTGAAAAGCGCTTCGATATTGATTATCGTGGAGAATGCGTTGTTAATTGAGTATGGTACTTCTAGTGCTCGAAATGACACAGATAAACATTAGTAAGTCTACTTGTTAGTCCTCATTTGATTAATTTAACTCTAACAAATGGTAAAGTGTTAGAATAGTTCAAGTCTCTAAAACGAGGAAATTCTTGAAGTAAATGGGGGCTAAAAACTATTAGTTGCTGTTTTGGACTACACGCAGTGATTTCCTCGTGTTGTATGTTTGATGAACTAAATCATGTTTTCTGTAGAAAAGCCATATAGAAAAGTTGTAGATAACTTTATTATCTTACTTTTGTTAAAATTTGACAGGCATAAGTCTGATCGTTTAGAAGTTGTGCTTTTCACAAATTCAGTAACTGAATCTGTCCAATTTTTGTACAGAATTCAGAGATTGCGTTGTTTGCTTAAGTTAAGGTTACAATATGTTCATGGTTGTTATAAGAAAGTTGTAGATGCTTTTCTTATCTTGCTTGTTTTAAAATTTCATAACCATAGGCCTGATAGTGTAAGAGTTATGAATTTTACAAACTGGTTGTTGTGTTCTGTCCACTGTCTGAACAGATTTCGAAAACTATAATATTTGATTTGATTAAACATGAAATCACTTCTTGATGATTATAAAAGTTGTGTAGTACTTTTGCAAAAATGTTGGATCACTCTTTTTGGTGATCTGAAGATTAAGTTATGGGTGTTTAAACATGTGAAGACTGAATTTGTCCAGTTCTGGACCGCACAGCCTTCTAATGTATTTTACCCTTAATACATATTAAATCAACCTGAGATGTTTATAAATGATTTTTAGACAATTTTATTCTCTTTCCAGAAAGTCTAGGATCACTTTGTTTGGATACATGAATATTTAGTTATGAATTTTCGAAGTCGCAAGTCTGAATCTGTCCAAATTTGGACAGAGCTGTTGTGTTAACACTTTTTGACCTTGCTAAATGCTGAATCCTGTGGAGGTAAAAATACCAAAGCTGAGGAGCACTTTTTAAGCTTTTCAGAAAGTATTAGTTTGATATTTTTGGATTAATATTTGAAAAGTTATGATTAAAACAAGTAACTGTTGTGTTGCTGTCCAAAAATCTGCAAGTGCTTATTTGATTGTTGAGTTCACTCTTTTTGCTAAAAACGTTTGGTTAGCTCTTAATTAATGTAGACTTGCCATGGCTAAGTTTGAGATAATATATGTGTCCTGTTTTATATGTTTCTTTCTCTAGTTGATTGTGATATAGGAGTTCCGTAGTTATTGATGCCTATGTCATATTTAAAACTTATGTTGTCTTGGTTGCTTTTGTGCGATCAATAAAAGAACTAATGAAAAGATGTAGCAATTAAATAAATGCTTTTACGTGTGATATCGTGTTGCGTTGGTTAATTGTAGGTAGTAATCGTCGTCCTTCCAGTGGTGTTGATGGTGTGCGCTCGATGAAGTGTAGAAAGCTAATGCTAGCATATGGTTGTTACAATGTCTTAAAATTTAATGTTTAGTTCGCTACCGTGTATTTGTATATCTTGTGCTACTTTCATTATATTCATACATATGCATCTTGCATCTTATTTAGGACCGAGAGATAAAGATCGTGCAAATGATGTGGTGACAACCACAGGATGCAGTTGGTGGATGACCTGAAGAATGATGGACATGACCAGTGGATGCTCGCCAAGCGAGTGCCCCCCGGCAAACACTATCTAAGTGTTAAATTCCAGGAAAGCCCCGGTTTTATGTATAACCGTTTATATATGCTATTTTACTACACTTAATGTTTGTAGGTTTGTAATGTGCACTTAAGTGTAGGAGTTGGTTGAAACCCTAGTTGCATGAACTCAGGATTCCTTTTGAGATGGATACTAGTATGCTAGGTCGAGTAGTTGCTTTACTAATTAGGGATCTCGGTAGAAGTCGAGTGATTTTTCTAGCACTCGTGCGAGGTCAGGAATTGGTTGTATCCATTTTTATATCGGAATGATGATGGTCTATCGACAACGATCCATGGGGATGCGTTGTCTATGAGATGAAAATTTGGAATAAGGATTAATGTGTGGTACCTGTGTCAAGCGTTTGAACGTACTAAACACATGTCAGGAAATATGGTAACCGATAAGCCTAGTACCTGATTGAACATGCCCGCAGACTTTACTCCTCACTCGACCTGAGACGGAGTCTCCCATGCTGGATTATGGTGGGTACAAGTGCGACCGTTGCATGGCGCCAGCCGGGGACAATTGGAGCATTGTACGCCAAGGTCGTGAGCCTTGTTCTGTTGCCAGGGAATCGATGGGGACAGTTGATGTGTGTGGGGACGGAGTGCCTCGCCATGTCGTGTGTTTAGGTTTACCTTGCAAGGTTAAAAACTCGATTTGAATCGTCTGCTTCTCGCAGCTAATGAGACTGCTTCATCCATTGTAGTGCAATGAGTAATAAGAGGAAATGAGATGATTGGCAAAAGATGTTGGTTGATATAATGTGTGATACCATGTATGAATAGATAGGATTCATCTAGTTTAAATTATTACTCTAGAACTTGAAAAGATAAAACTTAATTTTAGACTCAGCTAGTGCTTTTGGCAAACCAAACCCCTCAGCCAAACAACTGCATGTCTAGAGGTAGAGGAGTAGACTCCTCACACCGGGTAAGTCTAGCTGAGTATTAGTATACTCAGCCTTGCTTGTGGCATAATTTTTGCAGGTACCTCCTTGATTTGGTTGATGATGTGACTTGGCCTTCATCCCTGCCACTGGGATAGATGGTCAAGTGGGTTACTTCTTCCGCAGGAGAGGACCAGGAGGAGTAGCGTGGCTAGGCTTCGCCATGTTACTCGTTTTTCTCCGTTAGTTATTTCCGCTACATTAAAATTTATGGTTATTACTTCTGAAACTCCGATAATGTAATCACTAATGATACTTTCTTAATTTATGGTATTATGCTTTGTTATATTTCTCTATGCCTCACCTTCGAGTGAGCTAGTGGTATTCGATCATGTATAAGTGGCTTTATCGGAATAGATCCGAGGGACTGACGGTTATTCCGGTTTAAGTGTGTTGCTGCCTTTAAGGGTTCGACTTGGGCACTTAAGTTGGAATAATTCGGGTGGTTCCGCCACACATTCTGCCTTCATCTTATCCTTTAGAAACCAGCATTTTGTCACTCTTGGGACTAGAAATCTATTGGGTGCACGGTGCACCCAATGGGTGTAGCCCCCGAGCTTTGAGTAGATCTTTGAAAATAATCCACTCAAAGGTCTTTATCTTGTGCTTTAGAAATCAGCATTCTTGTTAGGTATGAAATTTATTTGATCGGTGACCGATTGGACATCTGGCAGTTGGCTCTCAGCTGGATATCATCTCGCTCAGTGCTTCAATGCCTCTGCTGATTAGACTTGCGGTTCAGTAGATATATTTGGACTTCCTCCCTTCTTAGTCGATCTCCTCCTTTTGTCTCGGTGCATTCATTGCGTATACTATATGGATATGACTTCTTCAGAAAATCTTTTGAAAATTCTTGGCTACACACCCAATGGGTGTGCCCAAGGGGTGTCTTGGTACGTAGAGCGTTTAGCACACTATACTGGAGTAGTAACTTGATGTGACCGTGGGGTGTAATCATAACGCCCGAGCAGTTGACCTTGGTCCAAACGATGTCGTGTTACGCGAAGCGGTGTCTGTTGCCTGACTCATTTTCAGGCGACTTGAATTGCTTATTGAATACTTGCGACTGTTTGGCGAGCGTGGTAGGAAGTGGACGGTGACCCTCGACCTCTCTAAATAGCCTGCTTGCACCATTGTTCTCTTTACTCATCCTTCGATCATCTGTTGCTTTCTTCTCTCTTTCTCTTCTTCATCCAACCATGGGCAAAGGCAGGAGAGGTCGAGGCTCGACCCGTCGTGCTGGCGACAAGCGGAAGCGCCCCCCAAGTCCTCCCTCGGAGGACTTCGGCGATTCGGAGTACTCGGAGGAAGTTTCTGTGACAGAACCTCCCAAGTCATTAGGCCCACCTACAGTGGTCCTTGTCCAACAGACCTCAGACAACCCTGCAGGTGCACCTGATCACTCGACAAGTTCGGTATCTGAATTCCTTACCTTGCCCAAGAGCGTCTTACCCGTCACACAGACATTACAATACATCGGAGGTACGAAAATGCGGAAGCAATTACAATAACTTACCTTATATTAAAGTAAGAAAGAGTTGTATTATTACAGACCAGAACAATATAAGAGTGTTGAGTATTATTATTACATAACCTGGGAGGCAAAACCCCCTCCCGATAAACAGTAAAAAGTTTTTCTTAATGGAGGACCTTTCCTCCCGCAGCTTCAGTCTTGATTTTCTTCTTTCGGTACCACCTTGGAACAGAAGCAACAAAAATTTGCTGCTTCTTCACCTAAAACAACATGGGACAAAGCCCTGAGTACGAAATGTACTTTCGCAAGTCTTACCCATCAAAATAAAAGACTCTCAAGGATATGCTGGCTTTTGGGAATCAAGGTATGGCTTATCAATAATCAAAGACTCTATTTGCAGAAATGCTTACTAATAGTGGATCCTTAAAAATCCAATTTTAATTGTTAGGTTAAATAAAGTTACCTGTATCTAGGGTTCTTTCTACCCTAGTTCAATCACTTGACCTATACTAGCCAATTTCTTTTCAACCCTTCTTATTCACTGGAATGATACGTGTAAGTCAGTGACCAAGTCTTCATGTCTGCGAAGTTACGGTGATCCGAATCGATTATACTCAGCTGAGGATCTCCAATCACATGACATATGTAGCACTTAACCCTTGCATATGTCAACTCACCACCGGGGTTCTTAAGACCAGATCAGGTTCACGCCAACCGACAGCACAGATACACCACTGTCCAGCCTCTTGCCACGGAGGGTGCACGCTACTCTCGCCATCTCTCCACTCCCATTGTGTGTTATCTTATTCTGGTATTAGTCTGCCCGAGGCAAAGCTTACACATGATGATGCATGTGACCAGTTAAAGGGTCCTCGTTCAGCAGGCCTACATCGAGAAGGTCCTTAATCGACTCAGATGGAGACACTACACTGAGACTCTCTTCTCGTGCAAGTCACCCGCCCGGTCTCAGCTTTATCATTTCACCCAAAGTTTGGTACCTGGCAGAGGTACATCTTTTCCGATGTTGAACCCATCATGGCCATGATGGATCCACCATCAAGTTTTGTTTTTGAAAACATCCCACCCACTTTGAAGCATCGTCTTTTGTCAAAACAAAACATTTTGTTTTTCTAGAGCAGAGCTAAGCATAAGAAAATCCTTTTTGTAAAACAGGGATTTAAGGAGAAGTAATCAAATCCAAGGAAGGAAATGCAGCAACTGGTTTAGCACACAACTCCTATCACCTAATGCATCAAGTAAGTGAGAAAGATTTTAAATAGCAAGGAGGTGGCCAATGCACCGGGGCTTGCCTTGTGTGATAGATGAATCAAGCTCTGTTCCACAGATATCAAAGTAAAAGCAGTTTCCTGCCTGAGGTTCTTCACGTTGTGGTGGTGTAGTCCTCGCTTCTTCAACTTCTATTTCCTCCTCGTTCTCTAGATATAGCCATATATAATCATGAATGCTCATGTAATGCTCATGAAAATGCTAAGATAATAAAAGTTTATTATCTAATGTCTTGAATATAACTTTCCTTCACGGATCTCCGAGAAACTAGGGTTTTCGGAGTCTATAGTGAAGCTCATAGGGCAGGGGTTGGGGTTTTGGGTTCTAAGTACCAAACATGGTTCAAAGCATACCAAATTTTACCCAAGGCTTCTAAATAATATTTAAAGTTTACCTAACAAGTTTGCTTAATTTTGGAATTATTATTTATTCTCTAAAATTCCAGAAGTATGGGTTTTGGCTATTTTAAATATCCCAAAATTCCCTATTGGAACTAAAAATCATGAAATTATTTTTATTAAATACTATAGAAAATTAGGAGCCTAGAAAAATTGGTCTAGTGTATTTAGCATTTTTTTCTCGAATTCTTTATGGATTTCTAAACTTTCTCAGAAAAAGAAAAGGAAAAGTCATCAACAGAACTGGGCTGATATCGGCCCACCCAGCCCAGGCCTGTGCAGAATCCGGGCGCACCCGCGACCACGCGGTGGACTTTGCGCAAAGGCCCTTGATGGTTCAAAAATCTAAGAAGTCCTCGACTGGTTTTAATGAGTCACTGACATGTTTTCCATAGCCCCCCAAACTTCTATGTCTTTTAAAGTTAGGTCCCTAACCCCGGACGGTGGCGAGGACCCCTTCGTCGCGCCACGGCCATGGGATACCCAAGCACCTGTTGCTCCCTGCCCCACCAAATTCTACCCTATCTTGAGCTGTTATGGACATCAATTTGGCTAGCACACTCTGAGAACGCTCTACCCATGCACACGGCGGAAACCGTGACGTCGAGCCCGCCTTCCGACTAAATCACGCCTGAATTGGTCAAATGGTTGCCACGATGAGCTTCATGGGTACGCAGAGCTGCTAAAACAACACGCGAGAAGCGTAGAACCATACCAGAATGATCCGACCACGGAGCGCGGAGAATTTGTACTCGCCGGTGACTCAGAAGGGGGAAAACGTCGTTGCGACGAGCTCTGGTGGAATTAGGAGGTCTGGTTGGGGCTATACGGTCGCAAAGAGCTATTGATTCACCATGCACACTCAATTTGGGGAGAGGTGGAGAAGGCAGCGCGAATTTTGGCTTCTACCAAGTTCACTGGTGAAATTGTGAGTGCCTCGCCGTAGTCCATGGCGCTATTTATAGGCACGGTGGTCCGGCTAACGATCAGTGGCCGCAGATTGTATTGTTCACGCATGGATGCCACGTAGAGAAGAGGCACAGTAAGGGGAAAACAAGGCATGGGTGACACCGCGGCGGAAGTGACCGAGCCACGGCAACCGCCGGTGGGATACCTCCGGCCATGCACGGCTGGGTTCGCGAGATGGTGCCATGTCCGAAGTTATCTCTCCGCGATCGACTCCCTCCACCAGATCACTCGAGCACATCTGGTTCAGTAGTGCCTCAGATCTTATCCGCGTTCTTCAGATATTTACAGTGCTTTGATCTTCAGCGTTTTACTGAACCGACCACCTATCATCCCCACTTTCTCATGATTCTTGTTAAGAACAGGGTAACCTCCCTTAATAAAATTTGTTCCCCAAACAACAGTCTTTAAGTTTGTTATAGGGTTCATGGATCAATTCTGTATAGATTCTCAGATTTGGTGCTCTCAAAGTGACTGCATTTCACTGGGACCATACTTTTCTGAATCCAGTGTTCAGAACTGCCCAATTGGCTTCTGACAGCGCAACTTCACACTTATTTATCTCCAATTTATATTCAGCACCAGTGCTTAGTTACTTAACCAAAATTGTTCTCCTTACATAGCTCTACAAACTTGATGTGTTGACATAGGGCAAAATCCTCATAATTTGGAAGATATAGGGCTTCAAAGTTGAGCCCATTCACTGAAATTCAGACTTTGCCATTGGAGCACAAATGTGGCCTTTTTGCAAATAAGCCCAAACTTATGGTTTCATTTGCAAATCTCCAAATATGAGAACCATATGACTTAAGATACCCTATCTCCATGATTTTTGCACTTAGGTCCAAAATGTGCACACTTTTACAGATAACCCCCTAGGGTTTCAGTCCAAGGTTTTCCAGGGGTCTGTTTGGGGTTTTGGTACTTCTAGGGTTTGGATATCACTTAAGTTCATTAATGGTGACATTTTATGATCATTACTAATAAGTTTTGAAGTTTTCTTTTGTTTAGGCTTTGTTTACCCTTCTAAGTCCAGTTTAGGGTTAAGCACTATACCCTAGGGTTTCACTTATAACATGTCACATCAATACAACTTGTTTGAACATTTTGCCTAGTGAATGCATTCTAAGTATAACAAACACATGATATGCCAATGCTTATGATGTTATGCTCAAGTTTTAGTTGCAGTAACACAAGGGGTGTTACATCCTTCCTCCCATAAAAGAATCTCGTCCAGAGATTAAAAGTCCTAAGGCAAGTAATGGAAAAGGAAACGCGACATATCTTTATTTCCTTATTTTTGGTACAAGGCAGGGGTGGTGTGGGGTTCATTCCTTTATTACAACAAATGTACACATCTTACAATTTACACAAAGCTAAAAAGCCTGAGAAATTCTTATCTAAAAAGTCTTGAGTTTCCAAAGTAACTTCATCTTCCATGTGTTGGTTCAACTATATCTTGTAAAACTTGAGAGTTTTCCTTCGGGTAGTTCTGTCCTTTTGATCCAAGACACGAATAGGATGTTCTGAATATGTCAAGTTTGGTTCTAAGGCAACATCTATTACTTCAATGGTTCGATCGGGAACCCGAAGACACTTCTTCAATTGAGACACGTGGAACACATTATGCACTGTAGACAAGGTTTCGGGTAACTGGAGTCGGTATGCCACTGGTCCATATCTTTCGAGGATAGGAAAAGGACCAATGTACCGGGGTGCGAGCTTCCCCTTTACCCCGAAACGTGATACACCCTTCATTGGTGAAACTTTGAGGTAGACATAATCTCCAACTTGAAAGTGCAAGGGTTGACGTTGCTTGTCTACATAACTCTTCTGTCGAGCTTGGGATTCTTTCAAATTATGAATTATTCGTTGAACCTTTTCTTCTATTTCCTTTACCATATCAGGCCTGAAGAAACATCTTTCACCCAGTTCAGACCAGTTTAACGGAGTATGACACCATCGCCCATACAAAGCTTCAAAGGGTGCCATTTTGATGCTTTCTTGATAGCTATTATTGTATGAAAACTCCGCTAATGGTAAACAGTCATCCCATTTTTGTGGGAATTCCAAAACACATGCTCGCAACATATCTTCAAGTATCTGATTTACCCTCTCAGTCTGCCCACTGGTTTGGGGATGGTAGGCCGAACTGTGAAGCAACTTGGTACCCAGGAATTTATGAAGTGCTTCCCAAAACTTAGCTACAAATTGTGGTCCACGGTCCGACACTATAGTCTTTGGAACCCCATGCAGACTAAGAATACGAGCAATGTATAATTGGGCATAGACAGCAACCGGATGATATGTTTTGACTGGCAGAAAATGGGCTATCTTGGTAAGTCGATCAACTATAACCCAAATAGAATCATATCTTTTTGCTGTCCTGGGAAATCCCACAATAAAGTCAATGCTTATATCCTCCCATTTCCATGTAGGGATAGGTAAAGATTGCAATGGACCAACAGTCTTCACATATATGGCCTTGACATGTCTGCAAGTGTCACATCTTGCCACATAGCGTGCGATTTCAATCTTCATCTTTGTCCACCAATAATGCTATTTTAGATCATGATACATCTTAGTGCTTTCGAGATGAATAGAATAGCGACTAAGATGTGCTTCATCTAAAATTTGCTAGCGGATCTCATCATTCTTAGGCACAACTATGCGGTTGTTAAACTATACAATGTCTTGATCATCTTTTCTGAAGCAGTTGGCTTTACCGGCCTCTATTTTCTCATGAATGTGTTTCATTTCCTCATCATTTCTTTGTTCGTCAATTATTCTTTGCAGGAGGACTGACTCAAGCTTCAAGTGATTTGAAGTTCCATGTTGAATCATTCCCAAGTTCAACTTCTCCATTTCTTGGCATAACGTAATGTCAGAAGTCTTCATTGTAAGACAATGATAGAAAGCCTTGCGACTTAACGCATCTGCCACTACATTAGCTTTACCTAGGTGATAGTGAATCTCCAGTTCATAATCTTTAATCAGCTCAAGCCATCTTCTTTGCCTCATATTAAGCTCTAACTAGGTAAAGATATACTTCAAGATTTTATGATCTGTATAAATATGACAGATATTCCCCAACAGATAATGACGCCATATTTTCAGGGCATGAACCACAGCAGCCAATTCTAGGTCATGAGTTAGATAATGTTCTTCATGCTGGTGCAACTGTCTTGAAGCGTAGGCTATCACTCGGCACTCTTGCATTAGAACACAGCCTAGACCACTGCCTGATGCGTCACAATACACATCAAAGGGCTTTTCAATGTCCGGTTGAGCTAATACCGGAGCAGTGGTCAATAATACTTTCAGTTGCTCAAAGGCTTCATTGCATTTTCAAGACCAATTAAATTTGGTATCATTCTTCAATAAACTTGTGATCGGCTTCACAAGCTTGGAAAAATCTGGAATAAAGCGGCGGTAATAACCAGCTAGTCCAAGGAAACTTCGAACTTGATGTACAGTGGTTGGGGGTTTCCACTCCAAAATATCCTTGATCTTGCTGGGATCCACCGCAATCCCGTTAGCAGACAATACCTGTCCCAAAAATTGGATCTCCTCCAGCCAAAATGCGCATTTACTGAATTTAGCATATAGTTGATGCTCCCTTAAGCGCGTTAACACGATCCGCAAATGCCGAGCATGCTCCTCTTCATTCTTGGAATATATCAAGATGTCATCGATGAATACCACCACGAATTTATCCAACTCGGGCATGAATACCGAGTTCATAAGATATGTGAAGTGGGCAGGAGCATTTGTTAGTCCGAAAGACATAACCAGATATTCAAATAATCCATACCGCGTAGTGAATGTGGTCTTGGGTATATCTTCGGGTCGGATATGGATCTGATGGTAACCCGACCTAAGGTCAATTTTGGAAAATACCCGGGCTTCGGTAAGCTGATCAAATAAGATATCAATTTGGGGAAGAGGGTACTTATTCTTGATTGTGACCTCATTAAGGGGTCTATAATCCACACACATCTGAAGTGTTTGGTCCTTCTTCTTGACAAAGATGGCTGGACAACCCCAAGGTGATGAGATTGGTCGGATGAATCCCTTTTCTAGTAGATATTTTAATTGGGTCTTGAGTTCTGCCAACTCGTTCGGAGGCATTTGGTACAACCTTCTAGAAATAGGAGCCGTACCGGGCTTCAACTCAATGACAAATTCTACATCTCTCTCTGGAGGCAATCCAGGCAGATCTTCCAGAAAGACGTCCAGGAATTCACATACTACCGGAATATCTTGGATCTCCGGTATGATGGCTTCGTATACTCTGCCAAATGGTTTAGCTGGAATAGCTACAGGGATGGACAAGAGAACCTCTTCCTGGCCATAACTCAACCTAATGGTTCTCAGATCAGTGTTGAGGATTGCTTTGTGTTGGGCTAACCAATTCATGCCCAGAATTACATCTATATCTTGGCCTTTTAGAACAATCATATTTGTGGGAAAGTCCCGTTCAGCCAATGTTATGGGCACATGGAAAGCCACTTCTTTAGTGAATATTTGTCCCCCAGGCGAATGAATTATAAACCCTTCCCTTGATTTATTGTATGGAATGCAATGTTGCTCCACAAACTTCTTGCTTATGAATGTATGTGAAGCACCAGAATCAAAAAGAATAACTGCAGGGTGATTGGCCACGAGAAATGTACCCATCATGGCTGGTTCTCCTTCTGGTGTCGTGGCCACTTGCGTATAATAAATCCGCCCAGCTTTCTTCATATTTTTGCCCACTGTATTATTCGCCGCATTTCCCCTGCCTTGAGTGGAACTCCCAGAACTCTACTGATTATTTGATCTGTTCTGCTTCGGATATGGACAGTCCTTGATAAAATGTCCAGACTTAAAACAATTAAAGCATCCTGTTGAGGAGCTTGGGAGGGCAGGGAAACGAGTACCAGGGGCACTCGGCTGATTTGTTGAGGTGGGGGCAGTGGCAGGACGGATAAAGACAAGTTGTTTAAAGGGGTAGGAGGGCGGACGTGGTGAAGAACTGTTCTGATTAAAAGGAGGGATCACCAACCTTTGTCTCTTCTCAGACCCCTGGTTGGGCCTGTCACCTCCATAGCCCTTTGATTTTCCTGGGCCTGCATATTTGGCTTCAACTGCCAGCGTCGTGCTGACAGCCCTGCTGTAGGAGAGGTCGAGGCAGGTGGCCATTTTCCGCTGTAGTCGGTCATTGAGGCCTCTCATAAAACAATTTCTCTTCTTCAGATCAGTGTTAACCTGATCGATGGCATACTGGGACAAGTGGTTGAACTTATTGAGATACTATGTGACAGTATCTCCACCTTGTCTGAGCTTCATAAATTCTTCCTGTTTCATATGGAGCACTCCTTCAGGAATATAGTGCTCCGAAATGCCAGTTTGAATTCGTCCTAGGTAATTAGATGACCAGCATGCTGGATAGCCACATAATTTCCCCACCAAGTGCTGGCAGGGCCTCGCAACTGCTATGTTGCAAATAAGGGCTTTTGAATCTCCATGCATCGGAGAAGCCCAAACTTTTGTTCGATGACCCGAATCCATTCATCCGCTTCAAGAGGATCTTCAGCCTTGACAAATAGTGGGGGATGTGTTTCTGAGAAATCCATATATGAAGTTTCGCGGGGTCCTTGCGGATAGGCTCGCCTGCCTTGCTGTTGCATTTGTTGTCCCGCCATTTCCCGCAGAAAGCGGGTGTTGTCGGTTGTTGCATTGACTAAGGCAGCGATAGCCTCAGCCAAGGTTGGGGGTACTGGTGGCGGTTTGGGAGTAGTCTCCTTCCCATGGGAGGTTCCCGCACCATCCTGTCCACGAGTCCTGGACGACATCTGAAGCAAAGAATATTTGGAAAATATAATATGCCAAAGCAAACCATCCATTTTACATTACTTAAAAGGTAATGATACAGACTCGAATTTACAACAGGATCACATTACCTATTATACATTAACACTATTTCTATACTACACTACTCTAGCTTCTTATCACTTTTGGTAGCCTCACTGTCGGGTGTAGGAGACCATTCATCAACCAGATTCATTGAAGGAGGGGGCCTGAAAAGGTCCAGTTCCCCACCAAGGGCTTCTCCCGCTGCTCTAGAAGGTCCAGCTCCCATTCCGACAGGATCCGCAGGTACGTCAGGATGCAGTCGTGAATACAATACATGAACTTCCTCATCTAGTGTATTATAGTACACCTGCAAGTTGTCCACGGCTGTGCTAAGCTCCTCCACGCGGGCTCGAGCTTTGGCTTCCTTGGCCCAAGTAAGTGAACGTGAGTTAACAGCCCAATCGAGTGCTAAATCTCGTTCAGCAAGTTGGTCTTGCAGGTGTCGGATGTCAGTTCTTAACTCGTTTATTCGCTGACCATCCTCGACCCACACATCGTTCTTGTGACAGAGCTCCGTTCGAAGATGTTCTACTTGAGCTTCCAGATCTCCGATAGGATCATTGCTACGACTACTACTGTCCTGTAACACCCCGGGATCCACAAATACCCCGAGATGCTACTAAATCTCACTACCAACAGCCGAAAACTAAGAAATAAAAAATTCGGCAGCATCTACTTTGTATTTATAAGCATGGCAGAAGCAAAAGAGATATATCAATACAAAATGAATCATACTAGCATGCTATAATTCTCATCAAGGACAATTAACCACGAATGAACCAGCTTATGCCTACATTATACTTTAAAGTATGAACCTCAAAAGTCAATAACCCAAGCTAATTATTTGGTTCTTTAAACTATGCGTGCAACGTGACGCTACTTCCCACTCTCCTTGATAAGCATCAAGCACCTGCATTGAGTAATGCAAGAGTGAGATGAAACATCTCAGCAAGCAAATTATTTTGACAAGATATTTAAACCACAAGTTGAATTAATCAACATTTTAAAAGAATCTCAATTAAGATGAGAAATACTTGTAGGTATAGAATTCAATAGTTCCAATATAACCAATACTATCTCATTTCCTCGAACAACCACAATAGGTTGTATAACACTTCCCTGCGTCAACAATATCTGCAAATATCACTTCAATGAATGCATAGGAATGCAATGTGTATGTCTTCTGCCTTCACACCTCTGACGGTATAAAACCACATCATCTGCAAATATCACTTCAATGAATGCATATGTCCTCTGCCTTCATACCTCTGAGGGTATGAAGCCGCATCGTACCCCTCCTCGGGCAACGTACGATGCTAAGTTGTACCGGTACGGTCGGACCATAGGTCACGACAAAACTTCAGATGCAAATGAGTCATGCAATGCATATGGCATGCTGCATTTATCAATATACTTCAGTTCCTTCACATACAATACAAACCTCAAATAATACTTCATCGTCCTTCAGGGGTGTGAATTAATCACATGGGTCATACTTGAACCATAATCATCATCAATATATGATTGAGCATCAATATAATACCATCAAGTAAAGCATCATCATAAAGTTCAATTATGAAAGAATTCAATAATTCTGAATATTATAGTGTAGGCGATAAAAATAACAAGTCAAAACGGTAGCAACCACCGCTACATTCACTTGTCTTTATCGAAGAAGAAAATGTACTAAGCATGATCCGGAGCATAACCACCTGTTGCGGCCCATAAAACTTAGTACAAATATTTCATAAACATTTTCCAACAATCAACAAATCGTTCCTACGCTTGAAACCAAGACCTGGTGAAAAGACTCTCACCCTGAACCACATGTCAAACAGCAGCAGCGCTGTTTGTTAATTTTGTATCTTTAAAATTATAACAGTGGTGATATCAAACAAATACTCTAGGAGTATCTACACAAAATACTCTACAACTTCGGTATTCAATGGATAACTAAACTTTGCCATCTATAAGTTCTAAAACATCCGACAAGATAACTGACTGAATCTATTTCAGGCAGCAGCATAGCTAAAATGAAAATTCGATATCTCCCAAACTACTAAACCAAAAATTATGAAATTTTGCTGGCAGTAAGAACTTTTATCCCTCTACAAAATTTTCCATAGTTGGAAGAGCCAACTCAGCAATTTACTATATAAAACCCACCAGTGAACAGACCTGCTCGGTTTTTGCCAGGCAAACAGGAACAGCCACAGTAAAACAAACATAACTGGAGTTTCAAAATTCATATGAATACACTCTTTATCAATCTGGAAAGCTTATGAAATTATCTACAACTTCTCTTACTAACCAAAAGTTTAATTCTGTTGATAGAATTGCCTAAATCTCATGAGAACAGATTCTGCACAGAATTATGAGACTGAAAAACTGTTATAATCAAACTGCAATTACTCTCTGACCTGATGTCCGATTGAGGTGTTCTTTGCGGCCAAGGAAAGATATCTAAATTATCTACAACTCATAGATAGACTTTTTATTTTTTTGAGGCCTCTAAGATCATGGAAAACTGGCATGAACAAAAACTATCAAATCTGTCATTCTGCAGAGACTAATTTCGAGATCAAAAATCTAATTCCCCATCTAATCCAACATAAAGGGCTAATTGCAGGGCCTAAAACTCATCCAAAACAAGGTAAAACATCCATCAAGTGGGGAAAATGGAGAGAGGAAAGGAAATCCAACCAATTCTTGAATAGGAACGATGACGACGACAGGCGACTGCGTGCCCTAATCTTCCCTCTCTTCTCTCCCTTGTTCTTCCTCTCTTCTCTTGGGGCAAGGCACAAAAGGGGATAGCTGCTAGGGTGGGAGGACGTGGCTGCTAGGTTTAGGGAGGTATAAATAGAAGAAAACTCCCCCAATCCTAATATCCAATGGCTCAGATCGACCGACACTTGAAAAAACTCATTCGGACTCCAAACAAGGCAAACTAGTAGTCGATCGGAATCGTCTCGACGATATCTATGCATCTACGGTCTCCGATCATTAGTAGGACACACCATATTAGGATTATAAACATGGTTTGGTTTTTAGGGTAATATATGTCCTCATGCCTTGGAGCTAGTTGATGGCGAGGTACGCCAATTGGTCCGGTAGACTTGTGCGCGGTTTTCCTTGTGCGCGGCGGCATATCTCCATGAGGGGAAAATCTTATTAGTACAGTTTTTAGTTTGATGCATGCATAATTACATAATCAACCTTAGTTGATTCACAACCTTCTATACCTTGCACTCTACTATCTGGTCTTACTACAAGTATTCCAGAAGGTAGTTAGATAAGAAGGAAAGAAATTTCCTAGGTAAGTCTTTGAAAATTCTTTTTGAAAATGCCTCGTAATATCTGTAGAGATGGGCTTCGCTCCGATACCAGCTATGACAGAACATCACAAGTCATTAGGCCCACCTACAGTTGTCCTTGTCCATCGGACCTCAGACAACCCTGCAGGTGCACCTGATCACTTGACAAGTTCGGTATCTGAATTCCTTACCTTGCCCAAGAGCGTCTCACCTGTCACGCAGACATTACAATACATCGGAGGTACAAAAATGTGGAAGCAATTACAATAACTTACCTTATATTAAAGAAAGAAAGAGTTGTATTATTACAGACCAGAACAATATAAGAGTGCTGAGTATTATTATTACATAACCTGGGAGGCAAAAACCCCTCCCGATAAACAGTAAAAAGTTTTTCTTAACGGAGGACCTTTCCTCCCGCAGCTTCAGTCTTGATTTTCTTCTTTCGGTACCACCTTGAAACATAAGCAACAAAAATTTGCTGCTTCTTCACCTAAAATAACATGGGACAAAGCCCTAAGTACGAAATGTACTTTCGCAAGTCTTACCCGACAAAATAAAAGACTCTCAAGGATATGCTGGCTTTTGGGAATCAAGGTATGGCTTATCAATAATCAAAGACTCTGTTTGCAGAAATGCTTACTAATAGTGGATCCTTAAAATCCAATTTTATTTGTTAGGTTAAGTAAAGTTATCTGTATCTAGGGTTCTTTCTACCCTAGTTCAATCACTTGACCTATACTAGCCAATTTCTTTTCAACCCTTCTTATTCACTGGAATGCTACGTGTAAGTCAGTGACCAAGTCTTCATGTCTGCGAAGTTACGGTGATCTGAATCGATTATACTCAGCTAAGGATCTCCAATCACACGACATATGTAGCACTTAACCCTTGCATATGTCAACTCGCCACCAGGGTTCTTAAGACTAGATCAGGTTCACGCCAATTGAGAGCACATATACACCACCGTCCAGCCTCTTGCCACGAAGGGTACACGCTACTCTTGTCATCTCTTCACTCCCATTGCGTGTTATCTTATTCTGGTATTAGTCTGCCCGAGGCAAAGCTTACCCATGATGAGGCATGTGACCAGTTAAAGGGTCCTCGGTCAGCAGGCCTACATCGAGAAGGTCCTTAATCGACTCAGACGGAGACACTACACTGAGACTCTCTTCTCGTGCAAGTCACCCGCCCGGTCTCAGCTTTATCATTTCACCCAAAGTTTGGTACCTGGCAGAGGTACATCTTTTCCGATGTTGAACCCATCATGGCCCGATGGATCCACCATCAAGTTTTGTTTTCGAAAACATCCCACCCACTTTGAAGCATCATCTTTTGTCAAAACAAAACATTTTGTTTTTCTAGAGCAGAGCTAAGCATAAGAAAAACCTTTTTGTAAAACAGGGATTTAAGGAGAAGTAATCAAATCCAAGGAAGGAAATGCAACAACTGGTTTAGCACACAACTCCTATCACCTAATGCATCAAGTAAGTGAGAAAGATTTTAAAATAGCAAGGAGGTGGCAAATGCACCGGGGCTTGCCTTGTGTGATAGGTGAATCAGGCTCTGTTCCACAGATATCAAAGTAAAAGCAGTTTCATGCCTGTGGTTCTTCAGGTGGTGGTGGTGTAGTCCTCTCTTCTTCAACTTCTATTTCCTCCTCGTTCTCTAGATATAGCCATATATAATCATGAATGCTCATGTAATGCTCATGAAAATGCTAAGATAATAAAACTTTATTATCTAATGTCTTGAATATAACTTTCCTTCACGGATCTCCGAGAAACTAGGGTTTTCGGAGTCTATTGTGAAGCCCATAGGGCAGGGGTTGGGGTTTTGGTTCTAAGTACCAAACATGGTTCAAAGCATACCAAATTTTACCCAAGGCTTCTAAATAATATTTAAAGTTTACTTAAAAAGTTTGCTGAATTTTGGAATTATTAATTATTCTCTAAAATTCCAGAAGTATGGGTTTTGGCTATTTAAATACCCCAAAATTCCCTATTGGAACTAAAAATCATGAAATTATTTTTATTAAATACTATAGAAAATTAGGAGCCTAGCAAAATTGGTCTAGTGTATTTATCATTTTTTCTTGAATTCTTTATGGATTTCTAAACTTTCTTAGAAAAAAGAAAAGGAAAAGTTATCAACAGAACTGGGCTGATATCGGCCCACCCAGCCCAGGCCTGTGCAGAATCCGGGCGCGCCCGCGACCGCGCGGTGGACTTTACGCAAAGGCCTTGACGGTTAAAAAATCTAAGAAGAAGTCCTCGACTGGTTTTAATGAGTCACTGACATGTTTTCCTTAGCCCCCCAAACTTCTATGTCTTTTAAAGTTAGGTTTCTGACCCCGGACGGCGGCGAGGATGAACACTCCTTCGTCGCGCCACGGCCATGGGATACCCGAGCACCCGTTTCTCCCTGCCCCACCAAATTCTACCGTGTCTTGAGCTATTATGGGCATCATTTTGGCTAGCACACTCTGAGAACGCTCTACCATGCACACGGCGGAAACCCCGACGTCGAGCCCGCGTTCCCACTAAATCACGCTCCAATTGGTCAAATGGTTGCCACGATGAGCTTCATGGGTATGTAGAGCTGCTAAAACAACAAGCGAGAAGCGTAGAACCATATCAGAATGATCCAGCCACGGAGCACGGAGAATTTGTACTCGCCGGTGACTGAGAAGGGGGAAACGTCGTTGCGACGAGCTCGAGTGGAATTAGGAGGTCTGGTTGGGGCTATACGGTCGCAAAGAGCTACCAATTCACCGTGCACACTCAATTTGGGGAGAGGTGGAGAAGGCAGTGCGAATTTTGTCTTCTACCAAGTTCAATGGTGAAATTGTGAGTGCCTCGCCGTGGTCCATGGCGCTATTTATAGGCACGGCGGTCCGGCTAACGAACAGCAGCCACAGATTGTATTGTTCACGCATGGATACCACGTAGAGAAGAGGCACAGTAAGGGGAAAACAAGGCATGGGTGACACCGCGGCACAAGTGACCGAGCCACGGCGACCGCCGGTGGGATATCTCCGGCCACACATGGCTGGGTTCGCGGGATGGTGCCACGTCCGAATTTATCTCTCCACGATCGACTCCCTCCACCGGATCACTCGAGCACATCCGGTTCAACAGTGCCTCAGATCTTATCTGCGTTCTTCAGATATTTACAGTGCTTTGATCTTCAGCGTTTTACTGAACCGACCACCTATCATCCCCACTTTCTCATGCTTCTTGTTAAGAATAGGTTAACCTCCCTTAATAAAATTTGTTCCCCAAACAACAGTCTTTAAGTTTGTTATAGGGTTCATGGATCAATTCTGTATAGATTCTCAGATTTGGTGCTCTCAAAGTGACTGCATTTCACTAGGACCATACTTTTCTGAATCCAGTGTTCAGAACTGCCCAATTGGCTTCTGACAGCGCAAATTCACACTTATTTATCTCCAATTTCTATTCAGCACCAGTGCTTAGTTACTTAACCAAAACTGTTCTCCTTACATAGCTCTACAAACTTGATGTGTTGACATAGGGCAAAATCCTCATAATTTGGAAGATATAGGGCTTCAAAGTTGAGCCATTCACTGAAATTCAGACTTAGCCATTGGAGCACAAATGTGGCATTTTTGCAAATAAGCCCAAAACTTATGGTTTCATTTGCAAATCTCCAAATATGTGAACCATATGACTTAAGATACCCTATCTCCATGATTTTTGCACTTAGGTCCAAAATGTCCACACTTTTACAGATAACCCCCTAGGGTTTCAGTCCAGGGTTTTCCAGGGGTCTGTTTGGGGTTTTTGGTACTTCTAGGGTTTGGATATCACTTAAGTTCATTAATGGTGACATTTTATGATCATTACTAATAAGTTTTGAATTTTTCTTTTGTTTAGGCTTTGTTTACCCTTCTAATCCCAGTTTAGGGTTAAGCACTGTACCCTAGGGTTTCATTTATAACATGTCACATCAATACAACTTGTTTGAACTTTTTGCCTAGTGAATGCCTTCTAAGTGTAACAAACACATGATATGCCAATGCTTATGATGTTATGCTCAAGTTTTAGTGGCAGTAACACCAGTGGTGTTACAGTTTCCTCCAGGTCTGAGGGATCGCCGGCTCCCGCTTCTCCCCCGACGTCGTCCGATGACTCGGATGACTCCCAAGGGTTGTTTGTTCTAGTCTAGACATACATTTGTGTCGTCGAGTGCTCTAGGCTCGAAGGATCGGATGAGTCGGAGGTCTCCTCGGATGAGGAGAACTCCTCCGGCTCGTCTGAGGAGCGGAGCGACGACGACAGTGATGATGAGGGCGACGGCAGCGACGACGACAGTGGTGGAGGCGACAGTGGCGAAGTCGATGACAATGGCAGCAGCGGTGGAGGCGACGGTGGCGATGGTGGCGGCAAAGGCGACGGCGACAGCAAGGGCGGCAACAAGGGCGACGACGGCGACAGCGACAATGGCGAGGGCAAGGCCAGTGGCATAGCGCCACTGGTCTAAATATTAGTATAGATAGTTAGTAGTAGTAGTAGTAGTAGAATAATGTAGTGGTAGTTAGTAGTGTAGTGTAAGTATTAGAGTAGTGTAATGTAATGTAGTAAGCAGGGTGGGAAAAGGCCAACTCATAATGAGTCGGCTTTGAGTTTGTGTAACCCCCTCCAATATGAATAAATAAATCAGTTGCCTCAAGTGATCAGTGCTTCGCTGTTTTTCTGTTTGCGCGTCTGAAAGTTTATCCATATGTCCAACACCGCTAGCATTTTAGAGGTAACCATCGAGTGATGTTTGATACTTTTGCTTTTCCGAGTGGTGATCTGGCACTTTTAGAGATAGTGCCCGACCCAAGAAACCCCATTTATTCTCGCGTCAACGTGCCTTTTTGATTTACAAGCCCTAGTTTCACTTTTTCTCTTCATCTGCTCCTCTGCTTCCCTTGAGTTTTCGAGCCCGCTCGCCCCGCCGGAGTAAAAATCGTGATGGCTCCCAAGCGGAAGAGACAGGGCACCACTGTTGCAATCATCTCGTCCATCGACCCCAACAGCCAGCTTCCCATCGCTTGTAACCACATGTCTATCATTTCTGAATCTGATCTTCTTCATCTCATTGAGGTTCCGGTTTTGCTTCCGAAGGAGCTCTGCTCTTGGCAGATCTGTCGCGGTATAACTGTTCCAATAGAAGACACGCATGAATCTGTTGTTTACGTTCCCTTTCTCATTCGTGGGCTTGCTCTTCCCATCTCCCCCTTTTTCCGCGGCCTCCTTGATTTCTATGAATTGAATCTGACGCATTTGAACCCTAATTCAATTCCGCAAGTTGCCATTTTCATACATCTGTGCGAGGCTTTTCTTGGGATTCTCCCCCACTTTGGACTTTGGAAATATCTTTATCACTATCGGCCTGGGATGACCGGGGGACAGCACCTGCTAGTTGGCGGCACAAGTCTAGAGCTTCACCGGGGAAGGAAAGTGGAGTATCTCGATATTCCTTTTAAGGACAGTATCAAAGGGTGGCGCCTTGAGTGGTTCATCGTGGAAAACCACTGCAACTGTCTCCCCCCTCAGTCAGGGAGGCAACCAGATGTTCGCACACCTAGTTGGGTAGAATCTCCTACCTTTTTTGGAGGTAGAAGAGGCCAAAGTACTGCTTGCCGAGATCTGCTTGCTGAAGGATGGGGGTCTGACTACTGAAGATGTGGTTGCTGACTTTGTTTTCAAGAACATTCAACCCTTGAAGGACAGGATTTATCCTGCTTACTTATATAGCGGTGTTAATGACTCCACCCGGATTACGAACAGGAGGATTCCCAATGAAGATCTGCTGAGCCGACTGGACGTGATCTTGAGGGGCAGAGTCTCAAATGCTGGTGCTCATGTGGCCTATTCTGCATGGAACCTGCTGCCAAACAGGCCGTTCTCTAAGTTTATCTCCAACCCTCCTGCTTGTGATGGTAGCCTGGGTCATAGAGTGTGACCCTCTTCTGAGGACATTGAGGCATTGATTGCTCCACTTTGGAGTCTTCCCGAGGCTGAGAGGCTAACCCACTTTGAGATGCCAGCTAGCACTGATGATGCCGAGATGGATGTTGTGCTTAGCCTGCTGGCTGGGGAGTCGTCCGACTCTACCCACACCGAGCTGATGGCTATCACGATGGGCAAGAATTTGATGAAGAAGTGGAGATTCGGAAACCCAAAGGTGCCCACCCAAAGCGTTGATGTCGAGTGAACCGCCCGACTGCACCTATCGAGGAGAAAAAGAAGAGGCGACTTCAGCGACTGTCGTGCTTGGATCAGGATGCTGGTCTTTCTGTGCCGATCCTTGACGATGTCCCAGTGGACGCCATTCCCAAGTTTGATGCCAAAAGCAGTGATAATGCATAGGCTACTGGTGGCATTTTTTATGAGGATGAAGAGGAGGAAGAAGAAGAAATCCCATTGATCCGCAAGAACAGCCGTTTCTACAGAGGCAGCGAGGGGGGTAGCGATATTCCCTCTCCAGCTCTGTCGGCACTTGTCAGTCTTCAGGGGCTTTTAATATCAGATTTTGATCAAGCACTGGAAGAAGTCATTCCTAAAGACATACTATCGGAGCCTCCTAAAGATGATGTCCCAGCCATCTGTTCAGAGGTCCCAGATGGTGGGCTTCCATTGCTTGGTTCTATCGGGCAAGAGGTAACCCTAGTGGTGTCTCGCGCATCGTCATCCTTGGAGGGCAGTCTCCCATGCAAAGACACTGATCCGGGTTATTCGACTCCCATGGAGGTGGCTGAAGGGCCTTCAACTTCAGAAGTGGTTGCTGCAGATGACCCAGCCCCCGAGGGTGGCGCTGGAGCCCCTGAGGGTGTTGCTGGTAGCGACCCAGCCCTTGTGGATAGTGCAAGCTACAATCTAGCCCTCGAGGATGTTCAGGTGTGCTCTCTTTCCAATGCTTCCATGGATGTCCACACCGGGTCATCCCCAATCTGGTCCGATGGGGCGACGACAGTACGTGCTTCTACGACCTTAACTGGTCAAGTCGCCTTAGAGTTCGGCGAGCTAGACGCAAGGAGCATGTTGTCTGCTGGTGGGGCTGAGGTCACCTCGGGTGGTGTTCTTAAGATTGTTCCTGTTGATTTTCCCTTGTCAAACCATGTTCCAGTTCCTCCTGCCTTGGGCCTTCCACTATTCCTTTCCAATCTATAGGTGAGTTAGTTTTTTGCTCTATATTGTTTGTACTAGTGAATTATCTTTCTTCTGCTCATCTGTCTATGACCACATGATTTTGTTGATGGAGTATCCGCCCAGTTGAAGTCCTGCGGCGTTGTTGTTCCTGAACAAGCTTTATCTCTGATGCAGTGGAATCCTTTGCTGCTACAGAAACAGATAGATGACTTAAAGGCGTCGAATGCTAGTTAGTGAGCTTACAGTTTCTCTAGTTGCTTTGATTGATCAACTTATCTTTAATCACACATTTCCTTTCAGCTGCGTTGTTAGATATGGCTCAACGATGTTCTGACCTTGAGGAAAAGTATTCTTAGAGTCAGACCGACTTAGCTCAGACTTCTGCCTTTCTGGATAGTGCACGCTCTCTAAACTCTTCTCTGAATGCCCAACTTGATTCTGAAAGGATGGCACATGAGGTAAGCTTTCCTGGCTGACCCTGCTCTGTTATTATTGCCTTAGTGCAGAGTGTTGTTTTCTGTTTGCAGTAGGAGAAACGAGCACTTGTTGCCTCTCGCGACAATCTAGACAGGTTGTATCGTGACGCCAGCAACTCCTTGACCATCCTGGAGAGGTGCCACCGCTTCACTATGTCTGACCTAGATCATCACCGCAATGAGCTGCATGCGTCTCAAGATGAAGTTCTGCGACTTGGACGATTGTTGTCAACCAAGGATTCCACCATCAAGGATCTGTGAGCTTCCAAGAAGACTGTCGCGCAGGAGCAAGAGGCGACCCAGCTTGCTGTTAAAACTCTTGAGGACAACTGCACCGTCCCGAATGCCCAGCGCGACAAAGCTATGGTGTGATGGAACCTCCCAAGTAATTAGGCCCACCTACAGTTGTCCTTGTCCAACGGACTTCAGACAACCCTTTAGGTGCCCCTGAACTACTTGACAAGTTCGGTATCTTCTTTCTTACCTTTCCAGGAATGTTTCACCCGTCTTGCAGACATTACAGAACATCGGAGATAAAGAAATGCGGAAGCGATTACATAACTTACATTTATTTAAAAAGTAAGATCGAGTTGTTTATTACAGACCAGAAATATCAACGAGTGCAGAGTAGTATTATTACATAACTAAGGGAGGCCAAAACTCCTCCCGATAAGTTTTTCACAAAAGTTTTCTTATGGAGGACCATGTCCTCCCGCACCTTCACTCTTGTTTCTCCTCCTTAGGAACCACCTTGGTACAGAAGCAACAGAAATCTGCTACTTCCTCACCTAAAAACAACGAAGGGATAAACCCTGAGTATGGAATTACTTAGCAAGTCTTACCCGACTAAAAAAAGACTCTCAAGGGTATGCTGGCTTAAGGGAGTCAAGGTAAGGCTTTTCAATAATCAAAGACTCTGTTTTGCAGAAATGCTTACTAAAGTGGATCCTTAAAAATCCAATTTTATTTGTCAAGTTAAGTACAATTACTTGCAACTAGAGTTCTTTCTACCCTAGTTTAATCACTGGTCCTGCACTAGCCAATTTCTTAACAAAACCCATCATCTTTAGTGGATTGCTACGTGTAAGTCAGTGACCAAGTCTTCATAACCGCGAAGGTACGGCGATCCGAATCAATTATACTCAGCTGAGGATCTCCAATCACACGACATATGTAGCACTTAACCCTTGCATATGTCAACCCGCCACCGGGGTTCTTAAGACCAGATCAGGTTCACGCAAACCGAGAGCACAGATACACCACCGTCCAGCCTCTTGCCAGTGAGGGTACACGCTACTCTCGCCACTGCTCCGTGCCCATTTCGTGTTATCTTATTCTGGCCTTAGTCCGCTCGAGGCAAAGCTTACCCATGACGAGGCATGTGACCAGTTAAAGGGTCCTCGGTCAGCAGGCCTACATCGACAAGGTCCTTAATCGACTCAGACGGAGACACTACACCGAGACTCTCTTTCTCGTGCAAGTCACCCACCCGGTCTTAGCTTAATCTTTTCAACCCAAAAACTTGGTACCTGGCAGAGGTACATCTTTTCCGATGTTGAATCCATCATGGCCGTGATGGATTCACCATCAAGTTTTATTTTTGAAAACAACCCTCCCACTTTGGCAAACATCTTTTGTAAAACAAATCCTTTTGTTTTTCTAGAGCAATACTAAGCATAGTAAAACCTTTTTGTAAAAACAGGGTTTCAAGGAAGGTAATCAAGTTCAAGGAAGGTAATGCAAGAATAGTTTTATCAATCAACTCCTATCACCTAATGCAGCAAGCAAGTGAGAAAGATTTTAAAAACATCAAGGGAGGTGGCGAATGCACCGGGGCTTGCCTTTGTTCATAGGTGAGTCTGGCTCGGATCCACAAATATCAAAGTAGAAGCAGTTTCCTGCCTGAGAATCCGAGGGTGGTGGTGTCTTTTCTTCAGTGACTTCCACTTCTTCTTCACGTTCTAACATAACCATATATATACATATATAAGCATGAATGCCATGTAATGCTCATGAGAGTGCGAAGATAATAAAGATTTATTATCTAAGTCTTGAATACAACTCTCCTTCACGGAACTCCGAGAACTTAGTGTTTCCGGAGTCAGTAAAGGAGTTCAAAGGGCAGAAGGGTTTGGGTTCTAGTTATCAAACATGGTCCAAATCAATTCAAACTCTACCCAAGGCTTCTAAATAATGTGGGGAGTTCATATAAAAATTTTGAACATTTTTGGCATTACTATTAATTCTCTAAAATTCCAGAACTATTTCTTTAAGCTATTTTAAATGCCCTAAAATTCCCTGTTTAAACTAAAAATCATGAAACTATTTTTATTAAATTCTAGGGAAAATAATAAGCCTAGGAAAATTGGTCTCACAATTTTAGGATTTTTCTACAATTTATAACAAAATTCCCAAGTTCTTCTGAAAAAGAAAAAGGAAAAGATTCAACAGGACTGGGCCGGTTTCAGCCCAGGCGGCCCAATCCAGAGGGAAAGCGCGCTCGCGCCCGCGCGCGCGCTGGCGACTTTGCAGAAAGGTCCTCGGCTTAACGACTAAACAGAAATAGGTCCATTCACTATTGCACTAAGTCACTGACAGATTGCAGATAAGCCCTCGGTCTTCTATTCCTTTACACGACACGTCCACGACGGTGTACACGCGCGGCCGAGCTCCGACGAGCTCGTAGGCCGGCCGATTGGGGCAACGGCTAGGGTTCCCGAGCGGCGGTCATCAAATTGGACCTATCCTGAGCTTTTCCCCTAACCTAATTTCATCTATGGCCAACTAATGAGCTCTAGCCACGACGACCGCGGGCGGTGCTAAGGGTTGATCGCGTTCCCGGCGATTAAGGGGGACTTAGTTCAATTGGGTTGGTCGGTGAGCATCACAGGTACACGAGAGCACTCAAATGAGGGAGCAATCGGTATAAACTAACCTGAGCTGAGCTAGCCGCAGCGAGGTGTGTTTCACGGCGGCGGAGACCGAAATTGGGGGAAGTTGGAAATTGGTGAGCTCTGGAGGACGATTGAGGGTGGGAGTGGGGGCTCTGGTTTCACAATGAGGTAGCGCAGCTGCCTGCGCCATCAATTTATAGAGGGCATCAACGGTGGCTGGGAATTTGGAGAAGGACGCGTGGCGGCCGGAGGGGGAGAAGAACACTAGCGCGCGTGAATTGGTGTCCCATGCCGTGGCAACCTCACCGGCGTTCATTAGACAGCAGTGGGGAGTTACGGCGACACGGTGGAAAGGTTAAGCCACGCGGCGCACGACCGGGAAGCGGCGGTCACCGGCGAGGCCATCGTTCCAGCCGCAAAGCGGAAAGGGAGGCCACGGTGAGTCACCGGAGTGACCTCCAGCGCGCGGGCGGTGAAGATCTTTTACCCCGAGAGGTTATCCACAAGCCACGAGCGCGAATCCGGACGGCGGCAGCACGAATCGCGGCGAAGGTCGTCGGCGGTGAGATTTTTTTGCCGCGGCGATCTGATCCCCAATAGAGCACTGTACCATGGCGAGACCTCATGAGAACACCTGACAGTCAATGTTTGGGCTCAAATTTCTCTCAAATTTCAATGGCAACCTATCCGAGGCTCTGCAGCAAATTTGTAGAGCTACAAACCAGCAACACTTCGACTATAGGGGTTGAACTCATTTGAGCACTGGATCAAGGTTTAATTCACACTCAAAGTTGACCCTGTTACACTGAAAAGCTGAATTTCAGAATGAAACCAGCCTGACAGTCAAGCTTTGAGCATAATTATCTCCAATATTTTCTCAACAACTATGCTCACACTCTTAAGCAAAGTTGTTCTCCTTAGTTTGGTCTACAATTTTGATGTGGTGACCTAGGGCAAACTCTTAATAATTTGGAAGATGTAGAGCTCCAAAGTTGAGCCAATATCACTGAAAATCAGACTTAATCATTTGAGAAAAGTGTGGCTTTTTGCATATAAGCCCAAAACTTAGGGTTTAGATTGCAAATTCACATATGAGTGACCCAAATGACTTAAGACACTTATTTAACTTGGTTTTTGCACTTTAGTCCAAAAGTGGACTAATTTTGCACATAGGCCCCTAGGGTTTGGATTTAGGGTTTTCCAGGGTTCCAATTAGGGTTTTTGGCATCCCAGGGGTATAAATGTGATTTAACTTTATTTTTGGGGACATTTTATAACTATTTCCCTAAAGCCTTTAGGTTTTCTCAATTTGGGTTAGGTCTTACCCCTTTAATCCCTATTTAGGGTTAAGTTCCCTATCCAGGGTTCTATTTGCAAAACACTAAAACAATACAACTTGTTTGAAATTTTTACCTAGTGAATGCACTCTAGGTGTATCAAACATATGCAATGCCAATGCTTATGATGCCATGCTCAAGTTTTAGTTACAGTAACACCAGGGGTGTTACATCCTTCCCCCCATAAAAGAATCTCGTCCCGAGATTAAAAGTCCTAGGGTAAGTAATGGAAAAGGAAACGCGGCATACTTTTATTTCCTTATTTCTGGTACAAGGTAGGGGTGGTTTGGGAATCACTCCTTTATTACAACAGCTATACAGGCTTTACAATTTACAAGAGGCTAAAAAGCCTGGGAAATTCTTATCTAAAAAGTCTTGAGTTTCCCATGTAGCCTCATCTTCGGAATGTTGGTTCCACTGTATCTTATAGAACTTGATAGTTTTTCTTCGGGTAACCCTGTCCTTTTGGTCCAAGACTCAAATGGGATGTTCGGAGTATGTCAAGTCCGGTTCAAGGACAACATCTGTCACTTCAACGGTTCGATCGGGAATCCGAAGACACTTCTTCAATTGTGACACGTGGAACACATTATGCACGGCAGACAATGTTTCGGAGAGCTGCAGTCGATACGCCACTGGTCCACATTGCTCAAGTAGCAGGAATGGACCAATGTACCTAGGTGCAAGCTTCCCTTTAACCCCGAAACGCGATACTCCCTTCATTGGTGAAACTTTTAGGTAGACATTGTCCCCTTCATGAAAATACAAGGGCATTCGTCGTTTGTCTGCATAACCCTTCTGACAAGCTTGTGCTTTCTTCATATTATGAATAATTTTCTGAACCTTTTCCTCGGCCTCCTTCACCATATCAGGCCTAAAGAAGTACCTTTCCCCAGGTTCAGACCAATTTAGCGGAGTACGACATCGTCGTCCATATAAAGCTTCAAAGGGTGCCATCTTGATACTTTCTTGATAGCTATTATTATATGAAAACTCCGCCAAGGGCAAACATTCATCCCATTTCGGTGAGAAGTCCAGAACACATGCTCGCAACATATCTTCGAGTACTTGATTAATCCTCTCAGTCTGTCCACTGGTTTGTGGATGATATGCCGAACTATGGAGCAACTTAGTACCCAAGGATTTGTGAAGTGCTTCCCAAAACTTGGCTACAAATTGAGGTCCACGATCCGACACTATGGTCTTCGGAACACCATGCAGACTAAGAATACGAGCAATGTACAATTGAGCATAGACAGTAACCGGGTGATCTGTCTTGACCGGCAGAAAGTGAGCAATCTTCGTAAGCCGATCAATTATAACCCAGATAGAATCATACCCTTTTGCAGTCCTCGGCAATCCCACGATAAAGTCCATACTTATGTCTTCCCATTTCCATGTCGGTATTGGTAGTGACTGTAATGGACCGGCAGCTTTCAAATGTATGGCTTTGACACGTCTGCAGGTGTCACATCTCGCCACATATCGTGCAATTTCGATCTTCATCTTTCTCCACCAGTAATGTTGCTTCAAGTCTTGGTACATCTTAGTGCTTCCGGGATGAATAGAGTAGCGGCTAAGATGTGCTTCATCAAGAATTTGTTGGCGGATCTCTTCATTCTTTGGCACCACTATGCGGTTATTAAACCATACAATGCCTTGATCATCTTCTTTGAAACATTTGTCTTTTTCAGCCCTTAACTTCTCACGAATGTGTTTCATGCCCTCATTATCCCTTTGGGCATCAATTATCTTTTGCAAGAGAACTGACTCAAGCTTTAGCTGATTCAAAGTTCCTTGTTGGACCATTCCCAGGTTTAGCTTCTCCATCTCTTGACATAAAGTGTTGTCAGAGATCTTCACCGTAAGACAGTGACAGGAAACCTTACGGCTTAGTGCATCTGCCACAACATTGGCTTTGCGTGGGTGATAATGAATTTCCAGTTCATAGTCTTTAATAAGCTCAAGCCATCGCCTCTGCCTCATTCAATTCTGACTGGGTGAAGATATACTTCAAGCTTTTATGATCTGTATAAATGTGACAGATATTTCCCAGCAGATAGTGACGCCAAATTTTCAGGGCATGAACCACAGCAGCTAGCTCCAGATCATGAGTTGGGTAATGCTCCTCATGTCGGCGCAACTGCCTTGAAGCATATGCAATTACTCGGCCTTCTTGCATTAGCACGCAGCCGAGTCCACTGCCTGATGCATCACAATATATATCAAAAGGCTTGGTGATGTCCGGTTGAGCCAATACCGGAGCAGTGGTTAATAATGTCTTCAATTGTTCAAAAGCTTCATCACACTTTGAAGACCAATTGAATTTAATATCATTCTTCAATAAACTTGTGATTGGCTTCACAAGCTTCGAAAAATCTGGTATGAATCTGCGGTAATATCCCGCCAGTCCAAGGAAACTTCGGACTTGATGAATAGTGGTCGGGGGTTTCCACTCCAAAATGTCCTTGACTTTGCTGGGGTCTACCGCAATCCCTCTGGCAGATAGAACATGTCCCAGAAATTGAATTTCCTCCAGCCAAAACGCGCATTTGCTGAACTTGGCATACAACTGATGTTCCCTCAAGCGCGTTAACACGATCCGTAAATGTTGGGCGTGCTCCTCTTCATTCTTGGAATATATCAAAATGTCATCAATGAAGACCACCACAAACTTGTCCAACTCGGGCATAAATACCGAGTTCATCAAATACGTGAAGTGGGCAGGAGCATTTGTCAATCCGAAAGACATTACCAGGTATTCAAATAATCCATACCGTGTAGTGAACGCGGTCTTTGGTATATCTTCGGGCCGAATACGGATCTGGTGATGGCCCGATCGGAGATCAATCTTTGAAAATACCCTTGCTCCAGTCAATTGATCAAATAGAATGTCAATCCTTGGAAGAGGGTACTTGTTCTTGATGGTGACCTCATTCAGGGGTCGATAATCCACACACATCTGTAAAGTTTGATCCTTCTTTTTGACGAATATGGCTGGACAACCCCACGGCGATGAGCTTGGCCGGATGAATCCTTTCTCCAGGAGATCTTGTAATTGAATCTTCAATTCTGCCAACTCATTCGGAGACATACGGTACGATCTTCGAGAAATGGGAGCCGTACCGGGCTTTAACTCAATTACAAACTCTACATCCCTTTCCGGTGGCAATCCCGGCAAATCCTCGGGAAAGACATCGGGAAACTTGCATACTACCGGAACATCCTTGATTTCCGGTACCATAACTTCATAAACTCTACCAGTAATTTTGTTTGGAATAGGGATGGGTAAAAGAATTTCTTCTTGATTATGACTCAACCTGATGGTTCTTTGATCAGTATTGAGTGTTGCTTTATGCTTGGCCAACCAATTCATACCCAAAATAACATCTATGTCTTGGCCTTTCAGGACGATCATATTGGTAGGAAAGTCCCGTCCGGCCAATGATACGGGCACTTGATAGGCCACTTCTCTAGTAAAGATTTGTCCCCCAGGTGAGTGTATTTTAAATCCCTCTTTTGATTCATGGCATGCAATGTGATGTTGCTCCACAAATTTCTTGCTAATGAATGTATGCGAAGCACCAGAATCAAAAAGAATGACTGCAGGGTGATTGGCCACGAGGAACATACCCATTATTACCGGCTCTCCGTCCGGTGTAGTGGCCACTTGTGTATAGTATACGTGTCCCGTCTTCTTGAAATTTTTGCCCTTAACATTTCCCTTGCTTTTAGATGAATTCCCCGATCCTTGCTGATTATCTGCCTGATTCTGCTTGGGATAGGGGCAATCTTTGATGAAATGCCCAGACTTGCCACAATTGAAACATCCGGTTGAAGAACTGGGCAAAGCAGGGAATCGAGTGCCTGGGGCACCCGGCTGACTTGGGGCAGTGGGGCATTATTGGGACGAATAATTATTGGCTGCTTGAAAGGGAAGGATGGTGCACGTGGATGATTCTGGTTAGAAGGCCGGAGAATAAACCGTTGCCTCTTTATCGGGCCCTGACTAGGCCTGTTTTCTCCACTCCCCTTGATCTTTCCAGAACTTGCATATTTTGCTTCTACTGCCAGTGTTGTACTGACAGCTCTTCCATAGGTCAAGTCAATGCAAGTAGCCATTTTTCTCTGCAGTCGATTATTTAATCCTCTCATAAAACAATTTTTCTTCTTCAGATCAGTGTTCACCTGATCGATTGCATATTGTGATAGATGATTGAACTTATTGAGATACTGGTTAACAGTATCCCCTCCTTGCTTTAGCTTCATGAACTCTTCTTGCTTCATATGTAGAACACCTTCGGGTATATAATGCTCGCGGAAGGCCACTTTGAATTCTTCCCATGTTATTGGATGATTGGCCGGCTGAACGGCCACAAAATTACCCCACCAAGTGCTGGCAGGTCCGCGCAGTTGTTGGGCTGCGAATAAAGGCTTCTGAATTTCTGAACAGCGCAGCAGTCCGAATTTTTGTTCAATCACTCGAAGCCATTCATCGGCTTCCAACGGATCTTCAGCTTTAACAAACAAGGGTGGACGTGTCTCCGAGAAGTCTAGATAAGAAGTTTCGCGGGGGGCCTGTTGATAACCCCGCGCACCAGGCTGCTGGAACTGTTGGCCCGCCAATTCTCTCAGAAAGCGGGTATTATCAGCAGTTGCGTTCACTAAGGCGGCAATCGCCTCAGCCAATGTGGGAGGAACAGGAGGTGGATTTGGTGTAGATTCCCTCCCCGGGAGGTACCAGCTCCGTCCTGAGCTCGAGTCTTGGAAGGCATCTGTGGCAACAACATTTGAAAACAATATGATATGCCAAAGAAAAAGCCATCCATTTTACATTACCAAAAGTAATGTTACAGACTCAAGACTCTTACAACAGGATACATTACCTAGTATACAATAGCACTACCTATTATACACTAGTACAACCTACAATACACTACACTACTTCTACTTCTACTACACCACTAGTCCTGCTTCCCGTTGCTTTTGGTGGCCTCGTCGTCGGGTGTGGGAGACCATTCGTCGACCAGCCTCATGGAGGGAGGGGGTTGAAAAAGGTCTAACTCACCACCAAGCGCGTGTCCCGCAACATGCGAGGGTCCGGCTTCCGATTCAACAAGGTGCGCAGGTGCACTAGGGTGTAATTGCGAATACAGTACATGGACTTCCTCATGTGAAGTATTGCAATAGACCTGCAGGTTGTCGATAGCTGAGCTAAGTTCCTTGACTTGGGCTTGAGCTCTTGCCTCCTTAGCACAAGCCAGCAAACGGGACTGAACTGCCCAGTCGAGCGCCAAGTCCCGATCAGCAAGCTGATCCCGCAGGTGGCGGATGTCCCTTCTTAATTCATTTATTCAATCTCCATCCTCAACCCATATGTTGGTCCTGTGTTGCAATTCCGCTTGAAGTTGATTTACTCGTGCTTCAAGATCCCCTATTGGATCATTACTCCCGCTGCTACTGTCCTCATGTCGAGGGGCAAGTTGATGTCGGGGCACACCAATTGGTCCAGTTGACTTGCGCGCCGTTTTCCTTGTGCGCGGTGGCATCTTTCTAAGGGGAAAAACTTTATTAGTATAATTCTTAGCATGATGCATGTGTAATTACAGAATCAACCTTAGTTGATTCAACCTTCTATACATTGCACTCTTCCTATCTGGTCTTTAAGATAAACTCTTCAGAATACTTAGGTAAGAAAGGAAGAGAGTTTCTAGGTAAGACTTTTAGAAAATCCTTTTGAAGATGCCTCATAATATCTGCAAAGAAGGGCTACGCTCCGATACCAGCTGTGACGGAACCTCCCAAGTAATTAGGCCCACCTACAGTTGTCCTTGTCCAACGGACTTCAGACAACCCTGTAGGTGCCCCTGAACTACTTGACAAGTTCGGTATCTTCTTTCTTACCTTTCCAGGAATGTTTCACCCGTCTTGCAGACATTACAGAACATCGGAGATAAAGAAATGCGGAAGCGATTACATAACTTACATTTATTTAAAAAGTAAGATCGAGTTGTTTATTACAGACCAGAAATATCAACGAGTGCAGAGTAGTATTATTACATAACTAAGGGAGGCCAAAACTCCTCCCGATAAGTTTTTCACAAAAGTTTTCTTATGGAGGACCATGTCCTCCCGCACCTTCACTCTTGTTTCTCCTCCTTAGGAACCACCTTGGTACAGAAGCAACAGAAATCTGCTACTTCCTCACCTAAAAACAACGAAGGGATAAACCCTGAGTATGGAATTACTCAGCAAGTCTTACCCGACTAAAGAAAAGACTCTCAAGGGTATGCTAGCTTAAGGGAGTCAAGGTAAGGCTTTTCAATAATCAAAGACTCTGTTTTGCAGAAATGCTTACTAAAGTGGATCCTTAAAAATCCAATTTTATTTGTCAAGTTAAGTACAATTACCTGCAACTAGAGTTCTTTCTACCCTAGTTTAATCACTGGTCCTGCACTAGCCAATTTCTTAACAAAACCCATCATCTTTAGTGGATTGCTACGTGTAAGTCAGTGACCAAGTCTTCATAACCGCGAAGGTACGGCGATCCGAATCGATTATACTCAGCTGAGGATCTCCAATCACACGACATATGTAGCACTTAACCCTTGCATATGTCAACCCGCCACTGGGGTTCTTAAGACCAGATCAGGTTCACGCAAACCGAGAGCACAGATACACCACCGTCCAGCCTCTTGCCACGGAGGGTACACGCTACTCTCGCCACCGCTCCACGCCCATTTCGTGTTATCTTATTCTGGCCTTAGTCCGCCCGAGGCAAAGCTTACCCATGACGAGGCATGTGACCAGTTAAAGGGTCCTCGGTCAGCAGGCTTACATCGACAAGGTCCTTAGTCGACTCAGACGGAGACACTACACCGAGACTCTCTTTCTCGTGCAAGTCACCCGCCCGGTCTCAGCTTAATCTTTTCAACACAAAAACTTGGTACCTGGCAGAGGTACATCTTTTTCGATGTTGAATCCATCACGGCCGTGATGGATTCACCATCAAGTTTTATTTTTGAAAACAACCCTCCCACTTTGGCAAACATCTTTTGTAAAACAAATCCTTTTGTTTTTCTAGAGCAATACTAAGCATAGTAAAACCTTTTTGTAAAAATAGGGTTTCAAGGAAGGTAATCAAGTTCAAAGAAGGTAATGCAAGAATTGTTTTATCAATCAACTCCTATCACCTAATGCAGCAAGCAAGTGAGAAAGATTTTAAAAACATCAAGGGAGGTGGCGAATGCACCGGGGCTTGCCTTCGTTCGTAGGTGAGTCTGGCTCGGATCCACAAATATCAAAGTAGAAGCAGTTTCCTGCCTAAGAATCTGAGGGTGGTGGTGTCTTTTCTTCAGTGACTTCCACTTCTTCTTCACGTTCTAACATAACCATATATATACATATATAAGCATGAATGCCATGTAATGCTCATGGGAGTGCGAAGATAATAAAGATTTATTATCTAAGTCTTGAATACAACTCTCCTTCACGGAACTCCGAGAACTTAGGGTTTCCGGAGTTAGTAAAGGAGTTCAAAGGGCAGGGGGGTTTTGGGTTCTAGTTATCAAACATGGTCCAAATCAATTCAATCTCTACCCAAGGCTTCTAAATAATGTGTGGAGTTCATATAAAAATTTTGAACATTTTTGGCATTACTATTAATTCTCTTAAATTCTAGAACTATTTCTTTAAGCTATTTTAAATGCCCTAAAATTCCCTGTTTAAACTAAAAATCATGAAACTATTTTTATTAAATTCTAGGGAAAATAATAAGTCTAGGAAAATTGGTTTCACAATTTTAGGATTTTTCTACAATTTATAAC